>NC_089724.1:3871250-4195000 GCF_035083965.1 Branchiostoma lanceolatum | reverse complement strand
GTCGAGTCCGGCCAGTACCTGGATGGGAGACCACTTGGAAACGAATGCTGAAGGCGTCTCTTTTGATTATTTTTTTCTTTCGATTATTGTAAAAAGTGGCCATAAGTAAGCCACCCAAACATCACCTTTCATCTAAGGCCACATGGTGTGAGAACACCCGATCCCATTCGAACTCGGATAGTTAAGCAACGTCGAGTCCGGCCAGTACCTGGATGGGAGACCACTTGGGAACGAATGCTGAAGGCGTCTCTTTTGATTATTTTTTTCTTTCGATTATTGTAAAAAGTGGCCATAAGTAAGCCACCCAAACATCACCTTTCATCTAAGGCCACATGGCGTTGAGAACACCCGATCCCATTCGAACTCGGATAGTTAAGCAACGTCGAGTCCGGCCAGTACCTGGATGGGAGACCACTTGGGAACGAATGCTGAAGGCGTCTCTTTTGATTATTTTTTTCTTTCGATTATTGTAAAAAGTGGCCATAAGTAAGCCACCCAAACATCACCTTTCATCTAAGGCCACATGGCGTTGAGAACACCCGATCCCATTCGAACTCGGATAGTTAAGCAACGTCGAGTCCGGCCAGTACCTGGATGGGAGACCACTTGGGAACGAATGCTGAAGGCGTCTCTTTTGACTATTTTTTTCTTTCGATTATTGTAAAAAGTGGCCATAAGTAAGCCACCCAAACATCACCTTTCATCTAAGGCCACATGGCGTTGAGAACACCCGATCCCATTCGAACTCGGATAGTTAAGCAACGTCAAGTCCGGCCAGTACCTGGATGGGAGACCACTTGAATGCTGAAGGCGCCTCTTTTGACTATTTTTTTCTTTCGATTATTGTAAAAAGTGGCCATAAGTAAGCCACCCAAACATCACCTTTCATCTAAGGCCACATGGCGTTGAGAACACCCGATCCCATTCGAACTCGGATAGTTAAGCAACGTCGAGTCCGGCCAGTACCTGGATGGGAGACCACTTGGGAACGAATGCTGAAGGCGTCTCTTTTGACTATTTTTTTCTTTCGATTATTGTAAAAAGTGGCCATAAGTAAGCCACCCAAACATCACCTTTCATCTAAGGCCACATGGCGTTGAGAACACCCGATCCCATTCGAACTCGGATAGTTAAGCAACGTCGAGTCCGACCAGTACCTGGATGGGAGACCACTTGGAAACGAATGCTGAAGGCGTCTCTTTTGATTATTTTTTTCTTTCGATTATTGTAAAAAGTGGCCATAAGTAAGCCACCCAAACATCACCTTTCATCTAAGGCCACATGGCGTTGAGAACACCCGATCCCATTCGAACTCGGATAGTTAAGCAACGTCGAGTCCGGCCAATACCTGGATGGGAGACCACTTGAATGCTGAAGGCGTCTCTTTTGACTATTTTTTTCTTTCGATTATTGTAAAAAGTGGCCATAAGTAAGCCACCCAAACATCACCTTTCATCTAAGGCCACATGGCGTTGAGAACACCCGATCCCATTCGAACTCGGATAGTTAAGCAACGTCGAGTCCGGCCAGTACCTGGATGGGAGACCACTTGGGAACGAATGCTGAAGGCGTCTCTTTTGACTATTTTGTTCTTTCGATTATTGTAAAAAGTGGCCATAAGTAAGCCACCCAAACATCACCTTTCATCTAAGGCCACATGGCGTTGAGAACACCCGATCCCATTCGAACTCGGATAGTTAAGCAACGTCGAGTCCGACCAGTACCTGGATGGGAGACCACTTGGAAACGAATGCTGAAGGCGTCTCTTTTGATTATTTTTTTCTTTCGATTATTGTAAAAAGTGGCCATAAGTAAGCCACCCAAACATCACCTTTCATCTAAGGCCACATGGCGTTGAGAACACCCGATCCCATTCAAACTCGGATAGTTAAGCAACGTCGAGTCCGGCCAGTACCTGGATGGGAGACCACTTGGGAACGAATGCTGAAGGCGTCTCTTTTGATTATTTTTTTCTTTCGATTATTGTAAAAAGTGGCCATAAGTAAGCCACCCAAACATCACCTTTCATCTAAGGCCACATGGTGTGAGAACACCCGATCCCATTCGAACTCGGATAGTTAAGCAACGTCGAGTCCGGCCAGTACCTGGATGGGAGACCACTTGGGAACGGGGAACGAATGCTGAAGGCGTCTCTTTTGATTATTTTTTTCTTTCGATTATTGTAAAAAGTGGCCATAAGTAAGCCACCCAAACATCACCTTTCATCTAAGGCCACATGGCGTTGAGAACACCCGATCCCATTCGAACTCGGATAGTTAAGCAACGTCGAGTCCGGCCAGTACCTGGATGGGAGACCACTTGGGAACGGCGGATGACCCCCCCAAGTCCCTACAGAAACTCCTGGGTTAAGCGACATCTGCTTGGAGATCTCGGGAATCCATGCAGATGTGGGGGAAAGTGTGTTAACCTCTTTGGGATGCCGTATCTATGTTGAGATGGCAGGAATCTGTTGGATTAAAGTGAGAAATTGAATTTTACATCTGCTTTAGCAATTAAAACATGAAAACACCGCCAAATCCCATTTTATTTCTGTAATAAAGAGATCATAAAACACTTAACATCTTTACCGTCCTCTGTCACATAAAAAGGGCTCAAAATTTTTATTCCTTTCTGTTTTAAGTATTTAGGAGGTTATGTTGATACAAAGTATAAATAAGAACAGTCAGTAGAAAACATTCAATACATCTCACTGCATTTATAACTTAGTGTTCTTGTCTTCAAGCAGTAACAGGTAGCATAGAGAAGGTTGCTGTTAGAATCGAGGTATAATTGCTATAGGAAATGAGACTTGATGTCTTTGAGGGAATTTAGGAGCTGAACAAGATGAAGAGAATTCAGGTTCTGGGGCACTGGTGATGCCAGCTGTTGGACAGCTCCCCTTGGACAGAACTTAGAACTCTTCTTCCTATATTTGTTCAGGTGCCATTTTCTTTTCAAACCATTCAATAATCACAATCCTTTCTAACAAAATTCTTCCTTGATCAGAAAACTCTTCCCAAAACTGTTGTGCCTGCAAGTCTTAAGTGTCTGAACACGGTATGGTGATGCAAAATAGCAAAATGTTTCATACACCTTACAGTGCAAGACTTGTGCTGTTTTCTAACAGCCAACCAAATGTTGGATTGAGAGATTGTGAGCTTCTTCTGACAGCCAGGCGAGGTTGGAGGTTGGATTGAAAAAAATGGATTGGCTTTAGGTAAACGGGGCAAGTCAGAAGAAGGTCACAACCTTCTCATCAAACCTCTGCTTGGAGAGCACCAGTTGACAGAGTGCTGGCTCCCAGCTGGTGTGATGTCTCCTCAGGCAATAAGTTGTAAGTATACTGGCACCTCTGATTCATCAAGGACACTTTCTCATTTCTGAAGAAGAAATCAGACCAAGATTTATGATAAAGTACATTTCAAGACAGTGTAAGAATGAATTTCACAAAGCATAGTAGTCTTTGAAGAAACGAAATCATTTCTAACTTTAAAATTTCTGTAAAATTCTATGGAAGCAGTCTTCATATGTATCATCTCCAATTAAAATGTCTTCATATTCTATGAAACTCTGACATCAGGTGTCAGTGTAACACACACAGCACAAGACATCATCAAATGTTATCTAGCCTAAGACAAGAAGGTAAATGCTGAAAGTACAGCAACACACTATACACACTTGTACAAACATGTACAAATAAAGCATGTACAAATGTCATTTCAATCTCAGCATCATAAAACGTAACATGACCTGTAGGTGCCAACAATACAGTATCACTTGCATAGTCAGGATCCTGCTGCAACCTGTAAACAGTAGAGTCAGCTTTCACTTGTTTCTTTGAGTCCGGTTCCTGCAGAAGATAAAACAGTAGGATGGGACGTCAAGTCAGAGGTTCTATGTTTGAGGAGAGACACACCTCGAGCACGTTAAACTTAAAGAACCGACCAGTCTTATTATAGAAAAGATTACTTATTGGTGTGAGTGGATTAAACCTATCAGTTTGGTCTTATGCGGCTTGTAGAAAACACCAATGCCTTACAAGTAGAGGTGCTAAGTTTGTCCATACACAAAACAGTACAATCTGTAATCAAAACTTAGTCAAAATGATCTAAAAGTTATCTTACCTCCGACCAGGTTCAGCCTTGACAAAATGACAGGTGAGAGAAGGAAACTCTCCATCTCCTCTCCATGTTCAACCTTCACCTGGTGTAGTAAACATAAACACAATATCAATTATACATACAGTAGTTCAGTTTCTTCATTCTGTAACGCTATGCAAAAACCTTACTTTGTCCCATCCTAGTAGCCTGTTATCTAGATTAAGATAGATCATCTAACGTAAAGCCTAAAACAGAAGCAGATCTAAAATTGACTTCATCTGCAACAGAACCAGTTTTGGATACAAGAATATGTAGCTACTAGCTAGTAGGGGACTAGCTATGCCCCTGAAAACACAAAGATTATTACCGCAAAAGGTCAATAACATTGTTCCAAAGCTAACAAGATGCACCAGATAGCAAAATGAGTGAAAAATTAGCTCAGATTCAACGGCAACTGGATCTATGTTGTCTATACACAAGAACATGCAAAATCAGCATCTCTTAACAATGGTATTTTTGACAATAGAAGCTGACATTTTTCAGACAATCTATCAAGACAGGCACCCCCAAAACTAGATAGCTTTGTGCACAACTACATGACCTTAAAAAAGAGCCAAGAATGGAGGAGATGGGACTTACCTGAGGAAAATGACAGCGGGATGAATTGACAGGAAAATGCCATGAAATCCCCATACATAAACCAAGGAGGTTAAACAATGGCATATTGGACAATAGAAGTTGTCAATTTTCAGAAAATCTGTCAACACAGGAAAACCCCAAACTAGATAGACTTGTAAAAGAGCCAAGAATGGGGGAGATGGGACTTACCTGAGCCAAGTGACAGCGGTATAAATTCAGGTAAAATTACCCTCCACCATGCCGAATTTACTATACTTAAACAATGGGATTTTGACGAAATAACTAGTCAATTTTCGTAAAATCTGCCGACGGAGCTAAAACCTAAACTAGATAGCCTTGTGCGCCACCAGATTCCCTACAAAATGAGACAAATTTGAAGAAGATTAGCCTCACCTGAGCGAGATGACAGCAGAAAAGGTGCCTCGCTTCGCACACTAATGGCCGGTTGCCGCCATCTTGGATTTGACCCCAGTTTCAACTCTGACATACGGGGGTCGCGCAGCCTGATTGGTCTGTTGAGCAAAAGACCCTGCTCAACGTGGCTCAATGATTGGCGGGTTGAGTACTCAACTTGCTCAACGTCGCTCAACCATTGGTCAACAAAGGTACTTGGCTGCCTGGGAACGGATGCTGAAGGCGTCTCTTTTGATTCTTTTTTTTCTTTCGATTATTGTAAAAAGTGGCCATAAGTAAGCCACCCAAACATCACCTTTCATCTAAGGCCACATGGCGTTGAGAACACCCGATCCCATTCGAACTCGGATAGTTAAGCAACGTCGAGTCCGGCCAGTACCTGGATGGGAGAACACTTGGGAACGAATGCTGAAGACGTCTCTTTTGACTATTTTTTTCTTTCGATTATTGCAAAAAGTGGCCATAAGAAAGCCACCCAAACATCACCTTTCATCTAAGGCCACATGGCGTTGAGAACACCCGATCCCATTTGAACTCGGATAGTTAAGCAACGTCGAGTCCGGCCAGTACCTGGATGGGAGAACACTTGGGAACGAATGCTGAAGGCGTCTCTTTTGATTCTTTTTTTCTTTCGATTATTGTAAAAAGTGGCCATAAGTAAGCCACCCAAACATCACCTTTCATCTAAGGCCACATGGCGTTGAGAACACCCGATCCCATTCGAACTCGGATAGTTAAGCAACGTCGAGTCCGGCCAGTACCTGGATGGGAGACCACTTGGGAACGAGATATTTGCGTCGTATAACAAGGAATGAAAAATACACGTACCCTGTTTATGAACTCGTATATACTGCAACGTTTATCAGATTTCGGCGTGAAGAAATGATTGCATGTTACTTCGCAGAAGGCAATGTTTGTTTTATCTATATTTCATTTGGTTCCCGTCACAAACTACATGAACATACAAACAAACAGATACAATACGAAATTAAAAGTGATCAGATACAAACAACAACCAAATCTATAAAGTAATCCATTACAGGTAATAAAATACAATCAGTACAAGGGCAGATTCAAAATCACAGTGGTGGTTAACAAGATATGGAGTGGTCAGCGGTTGTGCATGGACTTGCCCCGTCCCCCCCGGGGGTCGACCGATGATGATGATGAACAAGATATCAACAACATCAAGAAATTCAGTAAATCATATAGCTAAAGATAAAACAAATTGCATTATCATTCATTTCCAACACAAAATTTGATGATTTTAATTCATTTATATTATTTTTGTGTCGCAAATCCAATCTCAGGGTGGACAGAAGTGGTGGAATTACTGGTGAATCATGGTGCAACACTAGACATACGGGACGGCTTCCAGAACACGCCGCTCATGACTGCATGCGTCAACAAACGTGTCGACACAGTTCGGCGACTGTTGGAGTTTGGAGCAAGGCCTGATTTGACCGACGGCCACGACGCTCAGTGGCAAGTGTCATACCCTTCCATCAGAATACAAAATGAACGACTGTTTCTACGGTAGACAAACTTTCTAATAAAGCTGGAATAATTCGTCTTGTGTTTGTTTGTTTGTTTATATACACATATTTATGTGTGTGTTTGTTTGTGTGTGTGCATGGTGCATGTTTTATACTATCCTGATACATATGATATATAAAGAAAGGTATAGACAGACAGATACTATCATTAGATAGATAGATAGATAGATCGATGGATGTAAATAGATAGATATCTTGTGGTCAAGTTTCCTAAACGAGTCAAACCTTTCCACTAGGATGGGGATAGCAGACGAAAGCCATGTCTGCCGTGGCTTCTGCGATTGCCACGAGAGCATGAAGCTGATAGAAGAAGCGAGGAAGTCCAGGCTGTTGAAATGCTGCAACCCGAAGTGTGGCAAACCCGGCTACAGGTAGGTTTTGATGATGAAGGCTCCATCGTTTTATTTCCATTTCGTCTGAGAATACTAACTTAAACATACTTTGTCCTCTGTACAGGCGTTGTTATTGGCCCGAAGAAAGTATGTTTTCCATCTGAATAGACTTCTTGCAGTATTTCACCCTTGAGGGGTGAAACGACCACGGTGACCAAAGATGGCATACCTATATTGCAATACAGGTACATGCTTATAAGAAGGGGGACACCAACTGGAGCCTCGTTTTGGTGCATGACCCAAAGCTGACCCCGGGATATTAAAAATGGACGCCGTGATAATGGCAAGACGTCTATTTGTACTACCTATCGAAGGAAATTGTCTTGTATTTTCTACAGGTCAACCGGTGCCCTGAAGCTGTGCGCCCGGTGTAAGATGACCCGCTACTGCAGTCGCGACTGTCAGAGACAACACTGGTCTATCGGACACAAGAAGTGCTGCGGGCATGACGCGTGTTCCGAAGACCAGGGGATAGAAAGCTGGTGGAAACTGATGACGTTGATGGCACAACACGTCCGAGACCATGGACACCAACCGGAATTCTGGACACTCTTAAAACTTTTTGGATGATGATAACGACGTGAAACGGCTCATAATTCCATACGAAGAATTTATAAAGACAATTCAAACTCTAGAACTGGATGCAATTCGAATAGTACTTCCGGACATTTTGAGTGACAGCCATCACTCTTCTTCAGCGTCACTAGAATGAATTGGCAAAACGAATACAATATTACTATTTCTAACTGGAAAACTTTAGGTTCTACCAGCCTCCGCGGGTCACTGGGAAAATAGAAGAAATTGGCCAAATAGAGTCACTACGGACAGAGGGTCAAATATTGCAACCCTAGAATCTAGACCTGAACAGTCGGACGACATCCGATCATCTAATTACACAGCTATCTTTGTAAAAATAAACACTTATCAAGAAATGAGGATGCGTCTTTACAACTTTACATCAGGGAATGGTTGCCTATTTTATGTCTGCTTGTTGTTACTATTGTTCAGCCTAGTGCTTCAGCTTTATCAATCTATGGCAGTGCTCTTTTTATTTGATCTATGATATGTTTCAATGCCTAAACGTCTGTGAAATTTATTTTTTTTTTCGGAAAAAAAAGCTGCATTTAATAAATTAAATACATGAACAACTTATCAATATTCCTTCTCTTCACCTTCGCCTTTTCATTTCCCCGCGTGACTATGGCTCACGTGGAAAGACAATAGATCACGTGGCAAGGCAATAGATCACGTGACAAGACAATAGATCACGTGGAAAGACAATAGATCACGTGGCAAGACAATAGCTCAGGTAGTAAGACAACTTCTTCCCATGCCTCTTCAGTTCAAACTTAGACAGCCCACGCGCAAGGTGTCGGCAACTTACACAGCGGTCCTAACCAAAATGGCGAACATATCTCTGTTGTATGCTGCTATGAATGGATGCCTCCTAGGCGTCGAAGATGCCCTAAAAGCTGGTAAGCATATATCGTAATTTTTAAGCCTTCCGAAAGCATTTATAATGAATGACGTAGACGTCATACAACCAGGTTTCGAACCGAGAAATGTATTGTAGGAAATTGGGTTCCGATGACAGTTGCCGGACCGGAGTAGTGTGTTTCATCTATCTAAAGAAGTTGAATACGGCTTATATTTTGTTCCTAGCGTATTAATCATCCTCAATAGGATTAAATAGAATCTTATCTTTTATCCTACACAGCCTTTAAACTCTCCAACAAAATTATATTCTCCACGCTCCCGATAAAAGTCGGCAGTGTAGTTTATGGGCACATTATTACAGAATGTATAGACGTCGACTCAATTACTAGTACTAGTATTTCTTATTACATAAACGGTCCCTCAAACACACATTCGCATTCAAATGACCTAAAACAAAGATTAAAGGATATTTACATCCAAAAATTTAATTCAGAATTACACGCTAAAGGATGAAGAGAAAACCAAGGCAACAAATTAAGAACATACAAAACTTTCAAAAAAATATATGAAAGAGAAGCATATTTAAACATTGCAAACTTCGAACATCGCAGAGCGATGTGTAAACTTCGCATCAGTGACCACTCCCTACACATAGAATCTGGCAGGCAAAACCGTACCCCTCCAAATAATAGAACATGCGAATTCTGTGACGATTTATATGTTGAAGATGAAAGACACTTTTTAATTGATTGTTCCTTATATAAAGATGAGCGGCAATCGTTGTTTAAGATAATAGAAATTAGACAAGAAATGTACAAAAATGTCAAAACAGGATACTTTTATATACCTGATGTCATGTAAGAACGAATATATAATGGACAAAGTATGTAGTCATATTTCCAAATGTTTCAAAAAGAGAGAAGAAACTACTAGGTGATCATCATTTAGTTTAGCAATATCCCACAGTTTTTATGTTTTTTTCTTTCTTTTCTTTAGTTTTTAGCATTAGAATGTAGCATTTTATCAATTTATGTTTTACATTATGTTCCTTACAGACCACGTGTGGTCTTCTGTGCATTTAGCCCTTCTGGGCAGGAACATGCAATAAAGACTATTATTATTATCTTGCCCGAGTGTCTAACCACGCCGCCCACTGCGTACAGTACATGACTGTATAGTTTCCTAATAGTACTTGCAATTCAGCAGTGTTTTTTTTTTCATTTCTAGTTGACAACAGAAATGTCAGGCGTGAATTTGAAAAATGGCTTTGTACCGGTAGATGATCATTCAAAGGTAAATTAACAGATAAAATTTGCATACAAGTATGAAAAACCTTTTGTTTTTTCCTCGTGTTGTGCCGACAATTTACATACGAACTGGGACTGAACAAGAAAGCCTGGCACAACAACTTTATCTTTTGTTCTTAGGCTAACTAATCCTGCAGCACACTAAGAGACGGCGACAAAATTTTGTCCCTTGTATTCTGCCCGGCAGGATATAGCCTTGTAAAGTATGTTTGTCTCTTCAGCCAATAACTTTATATAGAGGCCCTTTCTAGTCGTAGCTCCGTATCGACGGACCAGTTTGTGCAAGGAGGTTTTATATATTTTCGAACAGTATATATATATATATATAGAAATTCTATATAAAACCTCATTGGTTTGTGCAAGGAGGCTTAATTTCTAAACTTTATTCATGGTTGGGAAACATCAATGGGATTTTAATATCCTATATAAACATGTACTTTGAAATGCTGAGAAATTATATTGACAATGTGTATATTCAGTTTTACTTAACCGCAATCATTGTTCACCAAACGCAGGTGCAGACGTTGACTTCGAGCCTTCAACATCAAGCAGAGGCACGGCATTGCACCATGCTTGCTACGGGGGACATGTAGGCATAGTGAGACTGCTGCTCCGCAAGGGGGCGTTTGTGGCGAAGAGAACCGGTGGTTCATTTGCTCCTCTTCATGGAGCAGCATCCGAAGGTAGGTCAATCTGTATCTGTATCAATATGGCCGGTATAACCGCCATTCGGCGTAACACACGGTGCGACAGGCGCGCGGAGTGGCAGCAGCTAGCTGTTTATATTACACCGAACGGTCTCTGTTACACCTAGTCTTTGTATATCTGTCTGCAATTTACGACAAATGCTAGTCTTAAGACTTTTAAGATATGCCAACCGAAGTTTCAACTGACAAGAGGGTATGTTTGACATTTCGCTGCGATGATGTATTTCACGCCTATTGTTGTCTAGTGTCGTAATTAGTAGAATTTGCAACTGTGAGCTAGCCGAGACAACAAAGTGCTAGACTCCATGGGAACTGAAAACTCACACTGCAAGTGAAGGGAACTGAAAAGCTTTCTGTGACAGTATGTCAGCTTTTAGCCTTTGGGTTTGCATTGTATATTTTTCTTCAACGTTTCTCAACTTGATGTGTATTTCTTGTGCCACAAATCCAACTTAGGGTGGACAGAAATAGTGGAGTTGCTGGTGAATGCTGGTGCAACTTTAGACATACGGGACCGCCTTCAGTGCACGCCACTCATGAGAGCATGTGTCTACAAACAAGTGGACACGGTTCGGCGACTGATTGAGCTGGGAGCAAGAGTTGACTCGACCGACGATTATGGCGAGGTAGCCCAGAGGTAAGTGTCACATACTTTGAGAATAATGAAATGAGTGATACATACAATATATGATTGTTTTTTTTTATGTAGACAAATTTTCAAATAGAACTGGACTGAGCCATCGGCTCGTGTTCGTCTCTGTCTCACAGTGAGTGTGTGCGCGCGCGTGTGTGTGAGTGTGTGCGCGCGTGTGTGAGCGAGCGCGCGCGCGCGTGTGTGTGTGTGTGGGGGGATCACTCTCACTCACTCATCTCCGCCGCTTTTCGAAGAGATACACTAGCAAAAATGTGTATGTGTGCATGTTTTATACTATTCTGGTCCATAGGCAAGAATACAGATAGCATAAAGGCACTTTAGAATTCTAGACCGTGCGTCCTATATGAAGAATAATGTTATATATATGCAATATATTTATATCCCGTTCCCCAGCTAGTTCCCTGAATGAGTTATATTTTCCACCAGGTTTGGGATAGAAGTAGGAGACCATCCTTGGGAAGAGTGCATGAAGCTGATACAAGAGGCGAGGAAGACCAAGTTGCTGAGATGCTGCAACCCAAAGTGTGGCAAACCAGGCTACAGGTAGGTCTTGCTGATGATGGCTCTGCTAAGATATTTTATCTATCATTGACGCCTATGACTTGTATCAAGGCTTTGCATGAGCAAATGTTGCTACTGGAAAATGGATGCCTTCCTCCGTAATCACTACCGCCTCAATCTCGATTGTTGGTATGTACCAGACTGACTTGTGGGGTCGTGTGACGCAACGGCAGTGTGTTCCGCTCAGAACCAAGTGGTCCCGGGTTCGAATCCTTCAGTGTCACCGATCTTGTGCCCTTAGGAAATACATTTTACACGACTTTCCCAACATGCCGGAATGGTCGTCATCAAGACCGTGTGCATGAAAGGCAAGAAGAAGACTACGCTGGCTTAAGCTTATAGGGAGAATACTAGCACTTCAGGGGAGTTTGGCTACCGAAAGGGGTTGACCTGATGAGTGGAATGATGTAACCTCACCGTCGACTCTCCTGGTCAATTATTTCCTAGCCTATTTGGCTGAATTCTATGATCCGTATTCCCGTAGGAAGACCTTGATTATATGGATGACATCCGTGCATCGATATCACCCCCCCCCTCCCTCGTTAAAAAAAGACCAGCAAAAGCTTGCAACCATACTGTGAAAGCCCGTTCACACTTGTGCGCATAGTCCAGTCCACGCATGAGATGCGTATCAATTATTTTTGTTTGGATACATTTTGCGACCAATGAAGTAATTTTTTGGGGCACTCAACGGTGGGTTATAATGTTAAAGTTAACAGAGTTTTTCCCCCACACACTTGGCTTAATCCAAGAAATGCTAATACCCAACTCATACGGACTTGGATTTACGTACAAATATGAACGGGTCCGAAGGTTTGTGTTGAGCCTGCATAATGTTTGATGCAAGTAATTTTAGCCATGTGTAATAAACTGACAAAGGGGTTTCTAGATCCGAGCAAAGAAGAAGATATGAAAGAGCAAAAATAAAGAATTGATAGTTTTGTATTTCGTGTTCTGTGTGTTCGGCCATTTTTCAACCTTACTGAACATTTTTGTCCACCTGTTTTATTCACACACTCGTATCAGTTTTGGGGCACCCAGGAGATGTCATCCGCATAATCAAATGATCAAGCGAAAATGGAGAGCGAGCGGTAACGTTAACTACAGAGGATGGTACCCATGTTACATAGAAACTTCGTTTTCATTTAAATTTCTGCAAATCTTCATAGCCTACAAAAGGCAGTTGCAAAACAGAATTATCCACAGTCCCTGAACAGCCTGTGTATGTATTTCTGGTATAAGAAATAAGCTGAAACTGAAACTGTGTGTCTGTTACATCTTTTACAGGTCAACACTGAAGCTGTGTGGCCGGTGTAAGATGACCCGCTACTGCAACCGCGACTGTCAGGCACAACACTGGTCTGTCGGACACAAGAAGTGCTGCGGGCATGATACTTACTCCGGGGGTCCAGAACCCTTCCGGGAGGATTTGGCAATGGCAAATCTTATCCTACAACATAAAAACCAAGCGTGACTCCACATATTTTACAACTCTTTGCATCTTTAGCGACGGGATGTATCACTGTAAGAACTGTTGAGATCACAATGCCGCTGTAACCGTATGGAATGTACAGTGTAGTAGAAAATAAATGTCGCCAAATCATTGTCTATTTCTCGATTTGCATATTGATACTGGTGTCTTTATGCGCCCAAGCAATGTTCTTGGTAGAAATAAAGTTTTTCTTTTCTTTTCACACGCGGTTACTGTGCAAAAGGTTTTGTATGACCTTGTTTGAGTTATCTTGCAAAGGGAAGTAAATAAGTTATTAAGTGTCAAGGCGTCGGCTTTTGTTTCCTATCTGTTGGGGGTAGACCATTGCCACGGTTACGATTTTTATTCTAAATGAATCGTGTTTCATCTAATAAAAATGATTTTCTACCAAAATTATGATTATTACTATTTTCAACGTTTTGTGTGTTTCGTTGTCCTTTAATCATACATTTCGTTCCCTAACCGGGGGCGGTTTGGAAATTTGACCCTAAAACAAGGCAAGCTGTTTTGACTGTGTGTAAATGCATGAAATAACTGTATTCTACCGCCTGTAAAACTGGCAATTTCCAAAAAACAAAACGAGGTAAGGATGCTAAGAGATGGCATAAAATCATAATGATTACGTTTATGAGCCAAATGGTGAAAAGTCCAACCAAGTACGAATAAGTGATATCCTTGGAACAACGGTGATTATTTATTGATATCATAGGTATGGCCACTTGCTGTGCTTACTGCCCTGGAATGATAACACAATATAATTATGTCGCAATTAACACTCAGCAGTCCGTTCAGTTACAGCAAATCTAGACAATGTCGAGACGAGAACTGTTTACAAGCAAGGGCCTTCATCGTTGACATTGCAATGCGTAGTCAGAATTACGAATGGGCTTATAAACACTTTCGAAAATAGTAACAATATGTGCTTACCAGCTTTCAAAGCCTCTTTCACGCCTTGAAGTGATCCATCTATAGCGGCATTCATTAGAACTGTGTTCGGCGTTCGAATCGGGCCATTCTCAGCTACATGCGACAAAATTTCTTTCAGTTTTTCCACCGTTTCCGCCATTTGGTTAGGATCGCTGTTTCCGACACCTTGCGCGCGTGCTGTCTAGGTTTGAACTAAAGAAGTTGTATAGCCAAGCGAGCTATTGTCTTGTCACGTGAGCTGTTGTATCACGTGAGCTATTGTCTTGTCACGTGAGCCATTGGCTCGTCACGTGAGCTATTGTCTTATCACGTGAGCTATTGTATTGTCACGTGAGAAATGCCTGAGTAGAATGAATTCTAAACGTAAAGGCTAAGAGTTTTTCTGTTTGTACAGCTTTGTTTTCGAAACAAATATTCCTACGCAAGTATTGCCTTTAGCGATTGATGCACACATGGGCAAAGACGATGTTGCTACTCGCGCGTGGGATGGGTGCTTCTTGCGCTTGGTTGCTATCTTTTGTGGACCGATACAAGCAGAGGTGAGAGGTGTGGCGATGAGATCATTTCCTTCTTCTGACATACCCCGGATGATATAGGTGTCAGGCTAGTCAGAAGACGATAACGATCTCCCCTCCCCACCCAACTGCTTGGAGAGTGTGTGATGTGGACTATTCCAAAGGGTGCACGTAGTTCGGAGATGGCTGTGTTATTCTTTGTTTATTAGCTTATTATTACACTGAAAAAAAATCGTTGATTAGAAGGTACTCGCCACTGGAAGGATTCCCAGCTTATGACAAGGTCACAATTCCAAATCGTGTAGCGAAAAATAAAAAAAAGTTTATATTAAGAAATATGCACAAATTATTATTATGACTATTTTGAACGTTTTGTGTGTTTCGTTGTCTTTTAATCATACAAAATGATAATACCACCAGTGATAATACCAATCATAACGTTATATATTATAGTATTAATACGAAGTGATAGTTAGGTTATGTTTTATTACGTTGCTTTTTAGATTAATTGTATTTACCGACTGTTTGTTATTTGTAGTCCATGTGCTGTGTATTGTTTTGTGTGTGGGCCACGACACCAGCAACAGCTGCCTGTGGCCCAGTATTGTACTGTTTACAATTTCATTAAATCACAAATCACAAAATCGTTTTGCAAATTGCCCGAACTTCACTCAGGTGAAAATGAGCATACTTCATTTTGGGACTTCCCTCGGATAGGACATTAAATGGAGGTCCCGATTTTGAGGAAAGCAACACCTCGAGCACGTAAAGGAACCCACCTAGAATAAGGCGGTAAAACTTATTCTGGGATCTTACCGCATATCAGTCAGGGAAATGAACTGTGCGTTATCGTGGCAGACTGTTACAGAGAGACTTTACATCAGCAACATGTGCACTTTCCATAAAATACTCTTCTTCAAACAACCATCCACTCTCTACAGTAAACTACACCTCGTATCCGACCAACATACTTACAGCACAAGATCTTCAAAAAGAAACGATTTCAAACTGCCAAAACCAAAAACATCATCTGCAACCAAGTCTTTTCTCTACCGGTGCTCAAAATCATACAACACTCTTCCATATCATATCAGAACATCTGTACCATCCACATTCAAAATACACATCAAAGACAGACTAAAAATGTACAAAAACATTATGAACTGGTAGCAATTTGAAATTGATGTAAATATGTATATATTATGTAATGTTATGTTATGTGAATGTGTTCCAATGTAATCTGTCTGTTCAACATGATGTGACTCCAGGAAGAGTAGTGCAGTACACTACGGTGTACTCACTAATGGAGTCGTTTTACCAATAAACCACGCTTATCAAAAAGAGAAGGGGTCCTTCCTGGCTTGAGTGGATCACATAAATCTGTCCAGATACAACCAAAACAAGCAAACAAAGAAAGCTGTTATGACGCTACGGATCGAACTCTGTGTAACTGCATGAAATGACTCTATTTGACTGCTTGTAAAACTGGCAGTTTCATAGCCTGGAATCCAAACCTATTATAGCTCCCGAGTCTCTCTCCGCTATCTGCGGAGAGAGACTCGGGGGCTATAATAGGTTTGGAGACTCGGGAGCTATAATAGGTTTGGATTCCAGGCTAGCAGTTTCAAGGAAACAAAACAGGGATGCTAAGAGATGGTTACAGCCAAATTGCGAAAACTACTACTGGAGGTTAGCGGCCCTACCGTGAGGGCTAGACCCCGCAAGCCGGGTCCCTCTCAACAACCACCGGGTCTTTTTACGACCCAGCCCGCCGACAACATGTTGACAACATGATGCAATACTTCTGTAAATACTTCAGAAAGTCAACCCCAGTGATGAACCGGGACAAGGCTAGGGTTATACAAGCTTAGCCACGTTTGGGACTGTGTTCTCGCCGCAAAAGCGCCACCTCCTTTGCTATTTATAGCGACGAGAAGCAACACTCAAGTCAGAAGCTCTAAAGAAGGTGTCTGACAGACACCGAAACGTCAGCAGGTGAGATATACTGTTTGTGTAAAAAAGAAATCTCCAATATCTTATGATGCACTACTGTTGGAAGGATTGGTACATGTAAATCTCTTAACTACCGATGGGTGGCACCGACACACTTTACCTGCAACTGGATAAAATTTGGAAAAACTTGGTCAATAAGTAAATGCGTACTTTTTGCTTAAATGTTTTCTGGACAACAGATCTTACTCAGTGACACCGAACCTTCGTGACACTGTCGAAAGTCAGTGGATGCCATATGAAACGTCTTACCATTTCAAAATCTATCCAGTCGCTTGCGAAAATGTTATCTTGCGTATCTTCTTACCTGTATGTCTAAACTTCATCACAAACCACATTGATCTTTGAATCAACCAAGTGTTCTTAACATTTGATCAGAATACAACAAAGAAAACAACCATTTATAATCATGTAGTTAATCAGCCAATGCAGAACATATACGACCGTGCGAGTTGAAGTACACAAACTTGTTTTGTTTGCATACTGATTAGTTTGAAAGACAGTCACAATCCGATTATTCCTTGTTCTCTAGATCTTGCCAAAAGAGATGAAATATTCCAAGTCACATTTGACTGACGTTGCCCAGACGATACTCATGTATGGTCTTATTGTCCAATGTTCTATTTTACTTGGCTCAGTGTGAGCTTACTTATTTTCCTTTTACATCTTATAGATAGTTGTCATGTAAATAATTGTGTTTAGCAGGAACCGGATGTGACATTTGTCTTATGAACCAGCGAACAACCATGTAGTGTGATCCTCCCATGAAGCCCTCAGACTGTGCCAATAAGGGACGGAGAGTTTTTGACGTCGCCATCTTCTGATGCATGGTTATCGAAGCTTTTTAGTGTTCTGAATACGTTAGTCTGTCAGGTTTGCATTACTGGCGTTATAACTGACCTTGCATCTAGCACATATCCCTAAAATAAATACACCTTTTTTTAAAATCCCGAGTTTATATTACCCCGCGAGTTTATGTGAGCTAACGTTACAACTGATGAACAAAACGTCAGTTGCTGTTTGCGTGAAGTATACACGTGTAACACTGTTATTGTTATAGATGTGTATAGGGGGGAAAGTACCATTATGATAATGTATTCCATTGAAGAAAGAAAGGCATGACCCGTGTGTAAAGAGGTTCCACATGTATTGATTATACTTTGATGAAGGTTGAACAAGATGAAACGAAAACCCTCAATGATTTAGACTGATAATATGGTCATAATGCACAACAATACAGGGATCGACTCTTCAAAATGTTAATCATCTTGATCTTGAGTAAATATAGCAAGCCAGGTTTCCTACTGCTGACAGTCTCTAATGTGGAAAACGTGAAATAGAATGTGTTGATAACATCATCGTTATCTAACTACGCAAAAGAACTTCTGGTCCTCACAAATTAACCTTAACCCAACAGATATGCACATAATGGGAAATTATACTAGACACCAGCATGAATTCATTCTTGATTACATTTGACTTTTGTTCATGGTTGCAATCTACACTATGTAGTTTCTACAGTGACCTAGAGTTGGCAATAGAATAACATACTAGTGATGTTCTTAGAACGTTTGAATACATGGCACATCCTCGTAGGATTTCTATTTGGTGTTGAAGCTTAATATATATTGAAGCCTATTTGTCTTACAGCATGTGCAGCAACTACCATACATCTGGGTCAGATAGACCCATGACAAAATCAAAATGGCGCCTAACTTTAAATCAGCAAAATATACTTTTAGATGCACAATCTACCGTTGGCATGACGAATCATGCAGTTAACTATTACCATCAATTTGAATTAATCGTACTCAATGTTTTATGATATCTTAACCTAAATATCGTCTAGCCTAATTGCAGGTTAGAATCCATATGTATCAGCACCACTCGATTACTATGATAAGCCGGTAACTATAGGGAAGAATATAGCAGCCGAACAACACTAGCATAAGCAAATAATTCCGTATTCATGTCTGATAAAAGGTGTAGGTGGTTGGGATGGAATAACGGTTGCACCAATCTGGTCATTTTAACTGCGATTCGTTGGGTGTTCACTTGTCCACGATATCCTTGATCATGTCAATAATGGCGTCTTTCATGTCCTCAATGGAGAAGATATTGATTGCGATGTCCAGCGTCTGGGGGATAATACAATACTTAGATTAAGGCGGAATTAATTGTATATTATATTCCAAGTCAGGATGAGGTATGTATGAAAAAAATGTAATGATTCATGTACATGTTTGAAAAAGTAAAGTAAAAGTCCGTGTATTTGTTATATGCTTTTAGATCCATTCTGTTTCTGTATTCAGACCAATAAACAAGTCTTTTCACGCGCTAGAGTCTCGGATTGAATATAGCAGAACGTGTGATTTTTTTAGGGCATATAGCAACACAGCTTTTACCTTTGTCGCATTGTGTTATAAAGTTAGTCCTTAGCTACCTTCCCCACAGACCACAGCTGTTACAAAGACAGTATTAAAACTTGAGAACCTCCTTGATATAGGTGAAAGATCATATTCATGATGTGGTGAATAAACGCGGACACTTACCACCGGATCGGCTTTAAAGAACGAGGCTTCCATCCAACCCTCGAAGCTGCCAGTCTGTGCCACGGCCACGGTCACGCTGAAGCCCATCTCACGGATGTCCAGCGCTCCCCCCAGCACGCCATTGATAGCCTGATAATGGGGGAGATATACATGTTATCAGACCTTTTTAGTGTATAGGTGATGGAGTCTACACACACACACACACACACACACACACACACACACACACACACACACACACACATACGGCCGTCGGGCGATCCAACCCGCGGTCGGGCTGGTACCTCGGGTGATACGGAATACCCCGTGTTGTATTCTATATGTATATGTATATGTATATGTGTATGCATATGTAGATACAAATATATGAGCGATGTGCTTTTGTTAAAGAGACATGTTAAACATCATCATTAATTGTTATGTCTAAACATTAGTCTGTTTATAAACTTTGTAGCCTAATGTTCATCATCATCATCATCATTCCAGGGTATCATCACTCCTGTTCAATCCATCATAAATGTAGAGCCGTCTTAGAATTTTACATTTCTTTTACCATTATGTTACTAAATAATGTTAAGAAGCATAAGAGTGTGAAGTGCATTTAGACAATCATTTTGGGGCAGGTTGCACAATTCTGACCCAAAAATTACTAAGATTTTATCGTTCATGGGTGGTTTGCAGTTACCTTCTTTGCTACGTTGAGGCCAAACTTGTGAGTTTCCTTGACAACAGTCAGCATTAACTCCACAGCGTCGATGCCAACGCTGTAGATACACGCACAAGACGAAGAGCTTACTTCGGGGCATAACAAATCCAACGTATTTCTCAAACGCACCAAAAGAATATTGAGCAACAATTCACAGATATTGTAATGATGAATCAAAGCTAGTTCAATTCAAATGCACTTGGATTGGGATATCATTTCAACCTCCAGAGTTTCAGTATGAATTAGTGCAAGCAATGTTTCCACTTACTCGCACGCTCCGTGCACTGTGGCTTTTGTCCCTTCCAGAACGCCCTTTGCAGCGTCAAGAGTCCAGCGGCTGTTGTCCACTATCTCCTGGGCGCCTGAGACGGCAAATTTGGCAACGTCCAGCGTACTCTTGGCTGCTTCTACTACACCCCTTGCAATCTAGTATTCAGCAGGGACATGGTTAGTTTGATTACTGCACACAGTAATTGTGGCGTTGCGCCCTACATTCGCTATGATTTGGTGTTAATACATGTTGAAATTGTTGGGCTACATGCCCCCCCCCCCCAGAAAGAAACACTTCTCACACACAAGAATAGTAGGAAGGGAGTAGCACCGCTACATGTGTCCGAAAAAAAGACATTTATCCATGCCAAGTTTTCGTTAATTCTCAACAAATTTATGATGATGTCAATACAATTGTATATGCGAAATAGGTGGGTGGATATATGTTGCCACTTAGTGAAAGCGTTTGATTGACCTTACCTTTAAAGCAGCTCGACATATTGCCAGTGCGGCGTTTTTCGCATGACAAGGAGCATCCCCTGCAATGGAAAGTGCAACAATGACATTGCACATGCCACATGGCTTCTTTTTTGCTATCAAATTTTGATACAAAAGTTACAGTCTGTGAGTAAACTAGTATCATTTACTCTAAACAATGTTGTAGCTACCCTCCATATGGTTACATACACCACGTAAAGGTCCAAATGATTAGGATCTCTATCAAAACTATTTCAAACACCTACACCACAACTTATGAATGAGATATATCTGGTGTCTTTGAGAACTCGTTATGAGGTATGAAAACCTGAATCAGTTACATCAAGCGCCAATCCACATGGAAAAAGTATACATTAAGCAGGGATAATCTGTTATGCTAGAACTTAAAACCTTGCATCCTCCTCCGTCCAACAGCAATCAAATCATATAAAAATAATGATCTACTTACACCATTTACATTTCCTGCGCTTGCAACCTGCCTCCTTGTTCTTCAGAGACCTACTGGCATCGTCGAACTTCCTCTTTTTATTCTCCAGGTTTCGTTCTGCTCCCTCCAAGCTTGCAACTGCGTTGTCAAAGTCACGCTGTGCACTGTCAACCTGTGAAATATCGTATAAGAGTTGCCTAGTTCTGAAGGCATACCGGATAAACTGTTTTGGAATTGCTCTTGCATTTCCGTTGATGGGTGATTGTATTTTGTTATTTATCAATAGATGTTAGAGGGAAAACGGATATCATGTTCAAAGAGCTCTGGCATGGTCTATCGTCCAATCGAAAATGATTAGTTTTAAGTTTATTTCTAGAGTCTAGAAGGCAGCAGGATGATTTCCGTCGGATGTGCTCTTTTTAATTTGATGCCTCCTTACATATGTGTCTGTGTCCTAGTTCCTTTAGTCAAATTGGTGTATATCATTCTTCAAAGCTGCGCAAAAGTCTAAAGGCCCACTAACGACGAATTGACGAACTCACTTTTGCCTTGGCGGAATTGAAGGGTCTTTTTGCGTCATCACAGGCATCGTGAGCTTCCTTGACCTTATCCTGAGCACCGGTCACGGCCTTGTTTGCTTCCTTCACGACGTTGTCCAGGAATCCCTCGACCTTGTTTTGCAGGGTACTGAAAGAAAATTGTATACTGATTCAGAATCTCAAGATTTATGATTCAAGAAGAGACATACCGTGTACCATTGTATTACCTACCACCATTACAAGCTGGGCAACCGAGATTTAAGTCTTTCTGATTAACCTAAAGGGTACATGAGTCACTTCCACACATACAGGTTATGATTAGTTAACTTCTTATTGTGATTAAAATACTCGAGCCTACACTTTCGCAGATAGAAGATGTTTTGAGTTGATTGACCGACCTGAAAAGGTCGTTCTTGAAGGTCCCAGTTGCCGAAAACTCAGCTTCCTTCAGAGATCCGTAGGGAGCCTCTATCTCTAGTGATGCTGAAAATTTGTTGAGGAATTTCCCTTCGATAGCAAAATAGGTCCTGGATGCGTCCATGGAGACAGTGGTGCTGCCGTGGATGCCGAGGACGGTGACGCTCCCGTCGATTAGCAGCTCTGCATGTATCGGGATCCAGCTGATTTCGACTTTAAGGATAGGGCCAGTTTCGGAACCTGATCCAGAAATCTGGATCAAGCCGTTGCCTATGTTGAATGGCGTCACTGCGACCTCGGCATACAGTGATTTTGAGTCAAGTTTTATGTCTGCACTCACGCTGGAGAAGAGAATTTGTAATTTGCCTTTGAAGAAGAACCCCTGTGGAACGGCTACACCGTTCGGAAGGGTTTGCTCTAGTGCGGAGAACGAAAACCTGGCTCCGTCAGGAAAACCGATATCTGCCAAGAAAGACGGAAGCTGGAAGGACTGACCGAAAGCGCGGAGAATGGCGGGGACGGTTAGAGCAGTGATAGAGCCTGAGCAGTAGTTCTGTCGTGGATCTATCTTATTTATACCTATGTAGGCAGACCCCTCAATGGGGGTAGCGCTGGGGATGTTTTGGAATCCAATTATAGCACGGCCACCAAATTCCAAAGACGCTATGACAGAGGGCTCGGGAGTAATTGACAGCTCAAAGTTTATGTCACCGATTGCAAGGAAATCAAGCCCGAACGCTTTGTTCCACATCCCTTCCGAGGACATTTTAAGGTACCCTCCACTTTGCGAGACTCCAATACCGCCCCTCAAGATTATAGGGGGTTCTTCAAACTCCAGTGAGCCAGTTATTCCTATGGCATTATTGGTGGTCCCAACCTCGATTTCAAACCCCACATCTTGCATCACAATACCATCAGCTAGAGTCACCGGGGTTCCAATCACCGCTTTCATGTACAGGTCACTCACAGTGGTCAGGGTTGCAAGAAGTTTGAGTTCAATGTCAGCTCCTAGCAGTTTTTTCACAACTTTGCAAAATACGTCCTGACCACAATCTGGTGGGAGCGTAAAAGATGCTGCAATGCTGACTCCTTTCCTGATGTTTACATCAGCAAGCAGCGGGGACGACATTGTCAAGTGCTGATCTCGGGGCATTGTGCTAGGAGACACCGCAAAGGCAACGCTAGTGTGTGACAAAATGCTTGCTCCTGGAATTACTGAAAGGTCTATTCCTGTAAGTTTTCTAACCGCCGGAACTATGCCAATGTTCGACAACGTCACGCCTGCCGCCATGACCAGCTTGCTCTGCACCCGTCCCACAATCATCTCGACAGTACTGGTCCAGTCTCCGATCACCGCACTTCCACCAAGATGGACAGAAAATTCCTGCCCAAACACGATTGCTACACTGGGATCCACTATAGAGAAGTCTTCGAGGCCGATGCCAAACAGGATGTCTCTTAATGGACCTGGTGGTAAAAACGACGCACCGAACTCTTGGATCAGGGCGCCTACGGGCAACTCATCTTCTACAGAACCGGATGCGGAAAAGTCCAGTGTTGTTGGATCTCTGGCGACCGACAAAGGGACAGTTAACTGACCGATGCTCCACACGGATTCTAATTCAAAACCAAAGTTATAATCCTTTCCGGAGGATGGCGACGCCTTGCCAAGCTGGAATGATGCTGTTAGATCCTCAAGAACGAGGATGTTTTCTATAATGACCAGAGAGTCGTCCACATCGGCAGAAACCGACATGACGTTAGTATCTGTGTCATATTCGAAGCTCTTCAGGGATCCGGCTAGAACGTCTGCAACAGGTAACTGAGCTGGAAGACTGATGGACGTGAAAGAGGAAATCACTTTGCTCAGTAGAGCGGACACAGGGACTGTCTCGTCAGAAAGGACCTTAAACATGTACCTGTTACCGTCAAAACCGAGAAAGAACGTCCCAAAAGGAACATCGTCAGAGAGCTTCATCGTGAAGGCAATGCCCAGCCCACTCGACAGCTCTGAAGCTACCTCGTTCAAAAGAGGTACCGGATAATCGAGCTCTGGTGTAGTAGTCGTTCCCAGCAATGCGGCCTCGGGAATGACTAAGTCGCTTATGATAGGAACAACAACGTTGTCATCGACTACATCTCGGATGAGGTCGCCCAAGCGGACAGACTTGACAGACATACCCATCGAAAACGAATAACTGGTAGAACCATCATCTGCATCAGCTGAGCTGAGGAACAAGAAAACCTGCGAGTCGAGAATGTTTGTTTTGAAGTCCAGTTCTAAGCTGTATCCACCGTCCATAATCATAACCATAACATTTATGTCTGTAACGGAGATGCTGTCGAGCTTTAGTAAGTGGAATAACTCGCTTATGTCATTCCCAGGAACAAACGATGACAGTCCAGAGATAAGTCTGTCAGTGGTTACACCTGTAGTTTCTGCTACCGTGCCACTGAGAGTAAAACCGTCGTCGAATTTTTCTATTGTCACCGTGAAGTCGACATCACCGATGGACCACACACCGCTCAGCAAGGCATTGAAAGACGAGGGAAAAGTGTATGTGACATCGACAGAAAATTCATTGAGTGTCACGACAGAAGGTACGATAGTGATAGGCTGTGTGGTTCCCCCTGAAACAGATAATTTCTTATCACAGCGGTCAACGTAGCTACTAGACACGGCCACGTCAAGCAGATCAGAAGCGACACCGCTCTTATAGTCGTCTAGCGACAGGTTCGGAAGGACAGTTGAAAGGAGAGGGCGGACAGTCAGACAGAGATCGGGGTCGCTAGTTATGTCAAGTCGACATCCGCTGAGTCCCAGATTAACGCTGCAGTCTGAACTGACGGTGTAGGAACCCTCGACTGCGTCGGTGAGAAGCTGTTGTAACTTTGGAAGGATGCCACCTAAATGAGGAAGAGAAACATAGAATGAGAAAGTACTTTGATATCCAAGAAAGACTACTAGTACATTTTTTGACAGTTTTGTCGCATGACGCTTCTCCCATGGGATGTTCATAAACGAAGTGGTAGTTCTCATTGTGGTGATGTATATGTTGGTTATTTTTACACTTTGGGCGTTAAAATGGAACACAGAGATCTTCCATCAACGTTTCGGTGTTTTTGTTGTGTCTTTACATTGTATAGTTGTTATAGAATACACAGGTCCTTTGAATATGTTTGGTTCGAGGCAAGTGAATTTACCTGGTAGTTGTCGAAGTGTCAGGGTGTTCGATGCCAGTTCCTCGGGTAGGGTGTTGTTCGGATCTTGCGGCCCGGGCAGTATGGCCTCAGGCATGGCGTACCATACCGGCTGCAGCGCCTCAGGCAGACTTGCTGATCAGTTTGATTGGAATAGAAGTTGGTAAACGACAAAATGTGCGCTACTCAATATCAAGTATAAACAAGTGCCTTGGTGCAAGGATGAAATAAGAAATATGGCTTGTGTCTATGTGATGCCTTTCTCCCTCATAATTTCTGCTTTGTAATCTACCTTCTATTACAAAATGGAATTCGTTCTCTATGCTATCTAAATTGCAATACCTGTATTTGCATAATCGCTGTTTGATAAACGTATGTTAACCTACCAGCATAGGTCCCAACACCCAATGTTGCCATCGCGTAGATGACGAGCGTCCACTTCTCCCACATGTTGATGCTGTCTTCTCTGCACCTGTATGGATGGAACACCATTTCGGAAAAGACAATTAATCTGTATCTGGTCACCTGGACGTGCTTCGGCAGAGAAACAGTGTTTGGTGCTTTAGTTTGTAATGTGTTTCTTCTTTAACTTGGTATTGATGTTGTGGGAAAATAAATGCTGGTTCTGAAAGTCAAGTTCTTTTTCAGTCTCAATTCATGAATATATAAATTATTATTATTATCATTATTATTAAGTTAACACAACCTAACCAATAGCAAAAAAGAAACAGGAAGTATTGTCCTCGGTTTTCCCTTTTAATTCATAATCAATTATTTTCAATGAAGCTTTCACTTTGCAATTGAATTATCTTTCGTTATAAGTTAGGAAACATTCTTAGACAAGTCAATAACAGTGTTATTTATCTTATTGTGTTATAAACCAAAGTGTCGCTAAGTTTTATGTACAAACAACCTTACAACAAGCAGTACTTTATTCCTGAAAAACAATTAAGTAATGGTAACGTTGGGTAACATAAATTTGGGATTTTTCCGAACAATAAACCATCCTTTTTTTCTATTATTCTGTCAGTATCATGTACTATCTTTGCACTAATCATATATATGGTAGATTTTGTCTCTAGTCATGCTGACACCATAATATTTCAACTTGAAACTACCGTCCGCCGCACGCACAATGACGGTGCTGTCGGACAGGAGTGAACATTAATTCGGGAGAGAAGATTCGTCTTGAATATCTTACCGCTAATTACATTTTATACAGCAGCTATTCGTTCCATCCTTGGCTTGAGGAGAGTGCTATGGATATAGACGTGTCCAAGTAAAAAAATACACGAAAAAACGGCCGTACCGCACACATCAGGCCTACGGGAACAACCCGTGTGTTGAGTCGGTAGCTATAGAACGTCAAAGTCGACATCCACCGTCGTGGTAACGTGTACATTATTCATGGAAAGTTAGCCGGATGCCGTAGCATTGATAATACTACTATGTCCATGTATTCCTTGTTGTGTTAGGAGCAAACTTTGAGGAAAATATCGTCCTCAGTCCACAATCACACGCAACATTTAGACAAAAAAGTGTTCCTCACAAACCTGGCTTTGTCGTCTGCTTGACAACAGGATTCTGGGTAATGATATGGCGGCGGGAAAATACACGTGCCGTAGGTTGTAGGAACAAAGAGGGGTTTTGATGATTGATCACACTTAGAGTCCAATTGCAGGTCAGCAATTTTAAGAAAATAAGTTGTCTTGTAAATGATTGTGTTTAGCAGGAAGCGGATGTGACATTTGTCTTATAAACCAGCCGACAACGATGTAGTGTGGTTCTCCCACGAAGCCCTCAGACTGTTCCAATAAGGGAAGGAGAGTTTTTGTCCTCGTCGCCTTCTAATGCATGCTTATCGAACCTTTTCAGACAGTGTTCTGAATACGTTAGTCTGTCAAGTTTGCATTTCTAGCGATATTACTGATGTTGCATCTAGCACATATCCCTAAATACCCCGTTTTCGAAAAATCCCGAATTTAAGTACCCCACGAATTTATGTTACCCAACGTTACATGTTCAACCAGACTAGGTGTCAAATTGATTAGCTTACAGGTGGAGTTTGGTCAAAGCACGACGCTCGCCCAACTATTCAAAAGTCGAGTGGAATACCGACGATTATTGTAGGATGTCCGATTATCGTAGGAAGCCGAGCGAGGCTGAAGAGTTTGGGCACCTCCGACTGATTAAAGCTGACTAAAATCGTCGGATTGCCTCCTGACTATTGGCCGAGTGTTAGCCGTTGCTCGGTCGAGGTCTCGCTGAATTTAAGACCAGCTTCCCGTGACTCGCGAACGTTGGCCGAGCTGCTAAAAATCGCCCGAATCCCCCGTAATCGACAGGACGTGGGTCGTACTTTGCCGAAAATGCCCGTTTGGAGCTCGCAGATATTTCGACCGAACTCAGTTCTTGATTTGTGACGAGGGCTTTACAAGATAAAAAGGCGAACATCTTTTAACAAAACTACAAACAGTCACGTGAAAAAAAATACTAAATTGAACACGAGATGTCTCGGATAGGAATAAAAGCTGGAAGGTAAAAGAACTTGAAATACCACAGACATTTTTCAAAAGGGACATTTTTTCAATAACAGACCGGAAAAAGAATATTTACCCACACTCTCCGCTATTCGTAGTCGCAGGTAACATTGAAATGGAGGAAAAACTCGGCAGCCAGAACAAAAAATTACTAACGCTCAACGTGACGCTTTGGGATTAACATGTTTTCCGTCAGCAACTCCACCCGCTTGATCAATGAATTTTACAAACGGTGCACTCACATTCGTCGTAGGTCCTCTTACACGATTGACGGCGAGGAATTCTCAAGCGGTTGAAAAAAACAACAACCGCCGAAAAAGGTCTAGGACAGCTCTGCCACGTCCGCATTCACCTTCGCTACCTCCCTGTTTTCCGCTAAGTACACTAAAAAAACACCATCGTACGATGTACCTACGATATATGCGACCACAACTTTATATACCTTAACGATTGCACCCGGTCATTCTCAAACGTACGACGTACGGCGCTATCATGACGGATGAAACCCCATCGCAGGTACGACGTGAGTTTAATGTGACCGTAGCTTTAACTGAAGCTGATTTTGATGAATATATTGGACCGTGGTCTCGTTGAGTTAGCGGTCGACTTCTGCTGACATGCGGTCTGTCGTCTTCTGAGGCCCGATGGCGATGTGCATCTTGGCGATTTTTTGCCCGCTGCTCCGTAGTTCCCGCGCTTCCTCTTCCTCTGTCATGGCCACAATTACCTTCGGTACCCCCCCTGTTTGCCGCAGTGCTAGCACGGGGATTCTCAGTGTCCGCAAGGCTCGGCAGTCCAGGCGTAGTGGGTCGCTGCAACGGCGGGTTCACTTTCTTCAGCCAGTTCAACATGATGACGCACGGTATAGTTTCGCAGTTGGAATGAAGTTGACCTGCCTGATTCTTATAGTTTATCGTCTAGTTGTCTGTTAAATGAACACACCGACAGTAGAACAAAAGTACTTTTATTTCATTTTTGAGTGCTACATTATCAAACCGCGCGTACACTCTGGCAAACTGATTGAAGTTGGCCGAAAAGATACCGACTTTTTGTGATACTAAACATGTATTTCCATGAGAATTGTTAATCCCCGCGGACCCTCGCAGAGGGAGGTGATAAAGGAATCCGGCCTGTTGACCATCAAAGCGCTTCAAATGTCTCTACTCTTTGATTGCCACGTGCAAGTTGTCTCGATGCACGTGGCCGGAAAATTCTAATTTGATATGTCCACGAGAGTTTTTATACTACTAGTATCATTTCCTACACATCGTCAACCGCGAATCTTAAAATAACCCACCTCGGATTCTTCATTTGACCGAAACCACCCCGTGAATCTAAAGAGACTTAGAAAATCCGTAAGGTTAGTTCCTACCTAGGCTCTGTTCGGCACTCGACGCGTATGTAGTAGCTCAGGGCCCGACAGTATCGGTGTCTGTAGGTTCTCGGAACGGGGCTCGTCTGGGTCCACCTGTCCTGTACACATGTACAGGATCGATCCAACTCTCACTGCTGCCACGCACAGCGCGTGAATTTATAGGGAGGGCACAGCAAGCCATGCTTGTAGTCGTGACCGGTAGTCGTGACTGACGGACCAGCGAGTATGAGGGAGGTGATGAGCCAGCGCACAGTCAAGCGGGTCCACCAAACATCCCGGCTTAGGGGAATGGTGACGTTATTTGTTAGGTACTTGAAATGGTTTGTATTTGCAGCCTGTCTAAGTGTTTTATTATGTCCCCAGGTACTTCGGACTGTTGACTAACACATTGTCAACGCGAACACGACCGTGGCCCGTAGTGCTATCCAGGTGTTGAGTGCGTCAGGTGGAATTGGTCCCCATGTTTAGGATGTTTGCTCTTTTTTATTGTGTGGATGAACACGACCGAAGCGGATAACGTCAAACAACATCACATGTATATAATGAAAATAACAACAAAACTTTAAACACGCAAACTTGCAGCTGCTGTCGGCCCAGGAGTAACTTGCTCAGGAATTCGTTTTTTTACACTGTCGGGTACAGGTGCCTGTGTATTTAGACCAAAGGGTGGTTATAACGGAACAATGCAGATATGATTGGGACTTGAAGGTAGTTATAATGTAGATGCGTTCACTGTAAACTGATGGATATTGAATTTGTACTGAAATCAGAGCGAGAATAAACATATACTAAAGCCGGCGCAAAGGACGTTCTTGTGAGAGTCCAAAATACATCCCTATGTGAGACGTCATCACACACAAGCGCCTTACCCCGTCGTGACTCCAGACTCGAGTTTTTCTCCCATTTCAAGTCAAGGGTACTCCAGTTTTACCTGGAAGACGTGCACAGAACACTCGCAGGTGAGACACCTTTTGGCTTGGACAGGTGTTCTGTGCACGTCTTCCAGGTAAAACTAGAAAAACGTTTTGTAGTGAACTTCCCCGACATCAGCGGCACGTGGCGTTCACGTGATCAACTCATGGCCATGATGTTATGCCGTGCAAAAAAAGGAACAATCAGAGCGGGGGTCGCTAGGTTGTATCAAACCTTCCTAAAACTGACAAGAGCTTCAAACCTCGAATCACTATGGATAGTCTGGACATCAAAGAAAGGTTTAACGTCAGCTACTTTTAAAAGATACTAGCTATCGTGTTAGAAAAGCATGATGAAGTACGCGGCGTCGAACTACATATGAAATTCGTCATGCATGGCGCTTCCGTGCAACTTGTTGTTACTGGTTCAGGAGTTCATTCTGTAATGTCGCTGGACGTAAACCTCTTTCATTATTTAGTATAAAAGAGAGAGATGGCAAGGAATCATACTTATCACGATCTTTATTGCTCATGAGAACAGGCTTTGCCATAATACACCTCGACATGTGGACATGACCCAAACTGGACGATAACTTGTCCTGCACGATAATTGGTCATGTTACGTTACCAGTACTAGATGTTCCTGTTTGCTGCTTTCGACATCGGATCTCGTGACCCATCAACTCTAGAACAAGGCGAATTTTCTCCCCCCCCCCCTAAAGGGACGTAAGTGGAAGACTTAACATTTCATCGCCAAACAATGCGGTTGTTGGCAAAGATCTTGGTACGCCCAGACATCTACATTACCTACATCCACACAGTCTGAATCTATCCCTGAAACTGCCGCTACTACGCCTTGAATGTGGAAAGCGCAAGTTCTCATATAGAGGTGCTATCATGTGGAACCGTCTGCCACAATCTATAAAGACTTCTACATCCATGTCTGTCTTTAAAAACAAATGTAACACCTGGCAATGGCTGACATGACCCCTGACCCCTCAATGACAAGGAACGGATGGAATTATGATTTGACTTGTATTATGATTTGTATTATGATTTGTACTATGATTGTTATCATTTATTTACTATTGTTATCAGTACCTTCATTGTTTTCATTATGATCATTATTATTATTTCTATATGTTGATATTTCTGTTTGCATTATCAGCTATTTTATGTACGCAGGGCCCCTCTGAAAAGCAGTGGTAACCACTGAGTAGGGCTGCCCTGGATGAATATGACAGAATAAAAAAAAATAAAAACTCGCTCCACCGGCATTCATAAGTCAAAATATTGTTTTCTTATAACATCTAACACATATTGAGGAAAAAGAATACAGGGAAATGTCAAAGTGTACAACCTGATTGATACTGAAAAAATGAGTTATTATGATATTCCAAAATCATAACACTTTGTCATCGTTTTATTTGGAAATTTCAGCGTTACAATAATGTATGATGTATGATTAAACGAAATACCTGATTACAAAGAAAAGAGCACCAAGACTTAAAGGCACACACACAAACACACATGAAGAGACAGAGAGATACAAACAGACAGCAGACACAGAGAGAGAGAGAGAGAGAGAGAGAGAGAGCGAGAGACACACACAGACAGCAGACACACACACAAACACATTCACAGACACATGGGCACACAGACGCACAGAAACACACACACACACACACACACACACACATTCACAGACACATGGGCACGCAGACGCACAGAAACACACACACACACACACATACACACACGTCGTGTTTCCGTTCTTTCAGCGGAGGGAGCTGGAGTTCGTGACTGTTGACTAACACATTGTCAACGTGAACACGACCGTGGCCTGTAGTACTATCCAGGTGTTGAGTGCGTCAGGTGGAATTGGTCCCCATGTTTAGGATGTTTGCTCTTTTTCATTGTGTGGATGAACACGACCGAAGCGGACAACGTCAAACAACATTACATGTATATAATGAAAATAGCAACAAAGCTGTAAACACGCAAACTTGCAGCTGCTGTCGGCCCAGGAGTAACTTGCTCAGGAATTCGTTTTTTTTTTACACTGTCGGGTACAGGTCTTATCTTATCTATATTACTGGGCAAGACCCGGCATGGGTATAACTCACAGGGTGCACGTGGTGGTGGTTTTGGTGGTTCTCCACAAAAAGTGCAAAATTAAAGCTAAACTAACGGTATTAAAAGAAACAATAACATGACAAAATTTAAAAGATGCTGTGATGGCCGCCTTAGCTATTGTATGCAACTAATCGGGGGTGGAAAGGCCCATGTGCTGGGCCAACCCCACCTTAAACTGGTTGACTGAGCTTGGTGTAAGCTATCATGCAACTAAGCTGGCAGGTAGGCATTTCCACTCCTGAATGGTTCTAGGAAAGTAGCTCGCTCTGTATACTTCCGTCCTACAGTCATGGGCTCGGAAGCGGTTTGAGTGTCGAGTGTTTGGTAGTGTAGTCTTGGTAAGGTATAGCAACTAGGCGTGTGAATTTCCTGCGATATTGCAAAGGTGGCCACCCTAGCTTGCTCAACAGCTGAGAGACACTGGTCGACTGTCTATAGTCGTTGAATACAAACCTGGCCGCTCTTCTCTGAACTGATTCTAACTTATCCTAGCGGTAGAGTGTTGGATTGTGTGTTTGGATGTTTCAGTGGGTCCCAAGCTGAAGCCGCATACTCCAGCTAAGGTCTCACATGTGCTAGCTGTATTATGCATTAGCTCTTGCCTCTTTGGAAGCCCTCCCTTATGTTTCGCTTCAAGAAAGCTTCCAGAGTACTGTTTGCCTTTGCAGTAATGGAGTTGATGTTTTGGGATCACTTGAGGTCCTGTGATGATATGGTCCCCAGGTATGGGTGTTGATCGTTGACCCCACGAGGGGAAAAGTAGGGGGGGGGGGGGGGGGAGGTCCCGGGCTAAGACGGGCAGGCCTCCAGCCAGGCACGGAACGACTCGACGGTGGTAGCCGTCACAACCGTGCCAGGGCATTCCACCGTGGAATAGTGCGGGGGAAATATGAATATTGTATGTGTCTGTCTGTCCTGGTGTTTATTGTTTGAAATCTGAGATGGTGGCTCCCCCGGGTGCATCCCTGAGCTGGTTCAGTAAACTGTCAGTGTTTATATTGATATGATTGTTAACTAGTTTGTATAAAAATCTGAGCCGGGTGTTCTTCCTCCTTTCGGAGAGAAGGGTCCACTGCAGGTCATTGAGCATTCTTGTCACGCTGCTAGTCCGCCGGTACTCATTCATTGTCAGTCGGGCGACCCTGCGCTGGACGTCCTCTACCGCCTGTATTACTGTGCATGTACGATGGCACAATGTCTACCTGTTGTGATGCAATCTCTAAAGGGTGGTAGAAGACTCAGCAAGCGTCGGTGATGTTTATTACCTGTATATAAATTCCATCCACGCAAAAACGAATAAATAAAAGTTCGGTCTGTATTACAGAAACCTTTATTCCGACGTTTGAAATTTGCGACAAAGTGTTGTCCTGTTCTAATGAAAATAATAAATTTGAGAGTTGTGTAATGTGAATGATATAGTTGTCTCTCTATGTCTGTACCACAGTCACTTATCTATATATAGACGGCCAACATACGGATTCTGTTTGGCTACTATTTTTCAGCTCCCTCCTATCCCTTCCCAGATCGACATCAGTATGAAAGAATACTGTTATGATTGCGTCGTGTCTGTAACGGTGTCATGCCATGCCTTGTTTTGAGTCAACAGTTAAGCCCCTTCCGGATCTTGCCGCGTTCACAAATGTTGCCACCGTGTAGACCAGCATTACCAGATTCTACCGCATGGTGTTGTCGTTCCTCGAGGTCGCTGCATGGATATATTATACACATATATTCATATGACATATTCATCTGAAGTATAGTAGGTATCCACACGAGCAATGAGGCTGTTGCAGTGCCTTTTTAACGTGACCGAGGCACCTCCTTTTATGTCCCTTCCGAAAGACGATGCAGCTCCATCCCGGATGCCCTTCCCCGTTTTGAACCATTTATCCATGAAACAATATGTACATGTATTTTGCATTCTCGATGTATGCCTAACCTGTAGAGGCTAATAAGGTACAGTCAGAGTGTGTTTATTGTGTGGCCCTCCTTGCCTTACATTGTATTGTGCTGCCCGGATGAAGCTGGGGTTGGTTTTCGAACCTACCGTCGATAGATATGAACAAGGAGGTGTTATAAAAACTCTTTGATATGAATAAGTGATATCCTCGGAACAAAGGTGATGATTTATTGATATTAGGGGTATGGCCACTCGCTGTGTTTATAGCCCTGGAGTGATAACACATTATAAAATTATCCAGTTTATAACATTCACGTTGCAACACTCAACAGACCGTTCAGTTACTTTTATTAGGTGAAACACGATTCAGTGAGGATGAAAACGTAACCGTGTCAATTACACTAGTAACATTCATCTATATAATTAATACAGTATCCAAGTGTCTATCAACAGCTAGAAAGGGAAAAGTCAATTGCAAAAGCTGTTCCGTAAAATATGACTCCCCTTGTTGACTCCGACTTTCTTTTACAAGGGAACCAAACATGGTAGTAAAACTATATCGTCGGATCTTTTGGACGAAATACGTGTGTGAAAAACAAAGCTTGGCACAACTTTATTTTCTACAAAGATACCAGTGTCATATCCTTATAATTAGTGTCAAATAGCAATGTTCGATATGTCTGTAGCTACGTATACGTACATGTATGTCATATGATGTTCCGTGATACACTGAAGTTTTCCTTATCGTTAACGTGGCCATTTTTGGAAAGGTCACACGTCGACAGGGTATGCGTCATGCCCACAACACTTCTTGTGTCCGACAGACCAGTGTTGTTTCTGACAGTCACGGCTGCAGTACCGCGTCATCTTGCACCGGCCACACAGCTTCAGGGCACCGGTTGACCTGTAGAAGATGTAACAGGTACAAACGTTACTCAGGAACTTTGTAGTTTTTGTAGCGTTCCAATTGCCTTTTGTAGGCTACGAAGACTTGTAGGAATTCCATACATGAAAACAAAAGTTTCCATTCTAAGAGACCAAGATGTCCGGTTGGAAACAAAGTTTCCATATAGCCTGGGTACCATCCTCCGTAGTTACCACTCGATCGCCATTTTTGCTTCATTACCATTGAACCGGCGGTAAAGCCCCCCTCTCACTGGACCTCCGGCACGCTGGCGGCGTTGCTGCGTCCTCTGGATTTGTGTTACCCTTGACTTTATGATGGGAATATCATTCAAAACGTACAAGTATGACCAACAAGACATAAAACACACAAAGCTTTAAAAGATCCGTTTTTATCGATGAAATTCTTTTGGTGCTTTGTCAATTCGATCGGCCGCAGCGACGCCGTCAACGTGCCGCGGGTCCAGTGAGAGGAGTTAATATAATTGTTATGGAGAAAGGTACATAGCCATAACTTCTCAATTAGAAAGCTAATTTTCCCAGGTCAATAACAGCATGTGCACATATAAACCATAGCATGACAATGTGACAATACAACTTTTTAATATCATCATCAGCAAACCTACCTGTAGCCTGGTTTTCCACACTTCGGGTTGCAGCATCTCAGCAACTTGGACTTCCTCGCCTGTCGTATCAGCTTCATGCACTCTTCCCAATGACGGTCCATCCCAAACCTTGCGGAAAATATTACTCATTTAGGGAAATAGCTGTGAAGCGAGACATCAATGCATGCACATTTTATACTGTGAAGCACTAAAGAACGCACGGCCTAGAATTCTGAAAGTTTTGAGCGATTGTATTAGATCTGGATTCTTGCTTATGGATCAGAACAGTATAAAACATAAGACGTTACACTTACATGTATACACCGCGCTGTCGCTCTCTTTCCTCCTCACACAGACATACACCACACACACACACACATACGCACACACACAAACACACACACGCACACACACAAACACACACACACATACGCACACACACACAGTGTCACATACACACACACAGTGTCACATACACACACACACAGTGTCACATACACACACACAGTGTCACATACACACACACAGTGTCACATACACACACACAGTGTCACATACACACACACAGTGTCACATACACACACACAGTGTCACATACACACACACAGTGTCACACACACACACACAAAGTGTCACATACACACACACAGTGTCACATACACACACACAGTGTCACATACACACACACAGTGTCACATACACACATACAGTGTCACATACACATTGCAAGACAGACCAACACAAACCAACGACTCAGTCCAGCTTTATTTGAAAGTTTGCCTACAAAAGAAACAGTTATTGTATCGTGATTCTGAAAGTATGCGACACTTACGTCTGGGCTACCTGGCAGTAACCGTAGTCGTCGGTCAAATCCACTCTTGCTCCAAGTTCAATCAGTCGCCGAACTGTGTCTACTTGTCTGTAGATACATGCGTGCATGAGTGGAGTGTCCCGGCAGCGGTCCCGTACGTCTAAAGTTGCACCATGATTCACCAGCAGGTCCACCACTTCTGTCCAACCTGAAGTTGGGATTTTCGACACAAGAAATATAAATCAGCTTGACAATTGCAAAGCGTATGTGGTCCTCCCTACGTTGGATTTTCGACACAAAAAATACATATCAAGTCGACGTTGCCTTCTGCAAAGTGATATGCAATGTATACTTAAATGAATAAATGTAGACAAATAGACAATGCATATTTTAGGCCCTTGCTATACGACGCACCAGTCTACTAAACCGTCAAAAGTCATTGCCATTTCCTGTAAAGTTCATGAGTCATGACATTCAGGAGTTAGCGTTAGTGTTCACACGCAATTTATACGAATGTCACATCGTTTGCTCTGAGTTACGACATCACCGACAGTTCGCAAAGAAAAATCGTATCTCCATTTTTAGTTTGTATTTTCGATTGCCAACCTTTAAAGTCTAACAGACAAGCATTTGTGATTATGAATCAATCTACTGTACCTTGCATCGCAGCTGCATGAAGGGGAGCATATGAACCAGTACCTCTGGTTCTTTTCACCACGGACGCCCCCTTGCGGAGCAGCAGTCTCACTATGTCCACATGCCCCCTGTGGGATGCGATGAACAATGCTGTGGACGAGACCTCGCCGTCCGGATCGCGGAAGTCAATGTCTGCACCTGCGTTTGGTAATTCATTACCACAGTTGATACAAGAGAGATTATACGTCTGGATGATATTGCAAGGAGGTCACATAGTTGACAAGCAATACACGGTTCAAAACAACCTCCATTAACATTTACTAGTATCCGCCACACCCCAGGTATGCAAAAAGTCTAGATACACAGGAGTGTATCACACTGGGAGACGTTGAATGGAGATCTCTTCAGGCATTTTTAGTGTAGCGGGTACAATTGTAACCTTACGGAATCATGTTGGTATTCCGTAAGGCATTACATGTTCCTCGATCACTATTCAGTAATAACTTAATTCGACACTAGATGTTCCACCGATACATACGGAGTTACGAAGAGACGCTCCTAGCAGGTGATTTATCAAGGAGTCTTCATGTCCAAAGAACATTTGTCACTCCTGTTTTGTGTTGCAGGATTAGATAGAACAAAAGATACATTAGCTCACAACAGTCGTGCTAAACTTCCCTTTTCGGCCCGAGCTCGTATGTAAATTGTCTGCACAGCACGGAAAGGAACAACAGGTGGTACTAGTGCACTGTACTTCACACTTGTGTGCTAATTTACATTTGAATCATATCTATGGTCCAAAGCCATCTTTTCAAATTCAAATCACTGCAAAAAAGTTACTGCAATGCTGCTGTATAAACTGAAGACTTATAAAGCACTAGTAAAATAAAACAAGAGTCCGTAGGACACAATTCTCCGTGAAGTATTTATAGTATGTACAAGTATTGACCCACACAAATTGCATCTCTGCACTGTCCACGTAGTGTTTTAGAGCAAGTAAAGAAAACGTGTTTGTTTATCTTTTTCGTTCAATTCAGGAGTGGTCAACCTGCTGAAAAGTATGTTTTTACAGCATGGCACAGATGGGATCTAGAAATTCCGGGAAAAGTCACAAAGTTAAATCTAGATGGCCCCTTTTCAATTATCAACGAACCATTCTTATTCAGCCTTACAACTAAGATGTATCAGAAATCACAAATATGCAGTAAATCCTCTTTCCACAATTTATTGCAGGCCGGCCTGATCTATAGCTATCAAGCTATTTGCAATAAAAAAGGCTAATTTATATTATCGTAACATTTCACGAAGGTCAAAGGTCACCGGATCTAACCACCCGGAAGTGACACTGGCGCGCGCACTTTTCTGAGAGATATTCCTCAACAATCTTTCATCCCCTGCGTAAACTTTTTACATTGTCACAGCCGCCGTATTATAAACTACAAGTGTGGTAAGTTTGAAGGTCCAGAGATTTCCCATTTTCACACTGTGCGTAAAAGTGCATCGTCCGTCCCGTGCGCACATACTGTATGCGAGTTGCGAGTGGACACGGCATACTTAATACACAGACTGAAGCTCACTCGGCACATGTTCGCAGCGAAAACTCACAATTCCCGTTGCCGCATTGGTATGTAACTTGGTATATCGCTAGCTAGGTTGCGTGTGGTGATGCACGTTGTCTATTTTTCAATGTAACAGTGACTATACGATCACAGCAAGTAAGGAAGATTTATACCCCGTATCTGCCTGAAGTATTCCAGTCATGCATAACGGATTATAACATGGTCCCTATGGCAGGGCAGTGGGACATAGCATTAATTATAGGGGTGCAATTACGATATTGGATTGACGTTTAAAGTAGTTATGGTGTAACAAAGCTATTGTGCATCACCACGCCGAACCAGGCAAACGATATGCCAAGTTACACACCAATGCGACAACGGGATCGTGAGTTATAGCTGCGAACGCGCAAACAAATGCATTCCCAATACTCCCAGAAGGAGGTCATCCTCCTTCCCGGAGCAACAACACGACGTCGACGTAACTGCAAATACTGGGAGAAAACTATAATAGTACTGTAATGGATTGTGCACAGATACTAGTCTATCGACAGTCCCGGTAGCAGGTACTAGGTTAGCCTGGTGGGGTGCTCAGTGGGAGATTTGAGGCAAGGAATACCAACATACATGTATTTGAGTCCAGGTCTATATCAAAAGTCGCCGTGAGGACGACTTGGGTATGACACTTTTTAAGACGAAAAGAAAAGTCGTTATCAATCTTATATTTAGATCGCGCGCACACACACACACACACACACACCACACAGAAACGCCACAAGTAGCCAGAATCCATAGATGGCACCAAAATTCCCACAACTGTATTCGTGGTTCATCATTGACCGGCACCAGGTTTTATGACGCATTTCGGAAAGAATTACATGATGTTCTTACCAGCTTTCAAAGACGCTTTGGCGTCTTGAAGTGAGCCTTTCGCAGCAGCATCAAACAGACGTTTATTCGCATTAGAAGATCCCGCCATTTTGTTAGGACCGCCGTTCTCGACACCTTGCTGTCTGACTTTGAAATGAAGAAGCATAGGCAGAAGTTGTCTTGTCACGTGAGCTATTGTCTTGTCACGTGGGCTATAATCTTGTCACGTGAGCTATTGTCTTGTCACGTGAGCAATTACTGTAGTGTTATCACGTGCCTGGAATGAGAACGTAAAAGTGCTGAAAGGGAATATTCAAAAACTGCTCCATTTTGGACAATTTTTGTTAATAAGAATTAAATCTTTCTTAATTCCCAAGGCTTGCTTTTATTGATGGATGCACAATGATACGAAAAGGCATTGCTATCATTCGTGAATGTGTGCGCGTGCTTCTTGCGCCTAGTAAGTGTAGTTGCTATCTTTTATGGGCCGTTATTTCACTAATCAAGCAGATGTTGGAAGGGAAGATCGCTACCCTCTTCTGACTTGCCCCGGATGTGACAGATTCATTAAAGAAAGCGGGGCTAGTCAGAAAGAGTGACGATTCCCCTTTCCAACCGCAACTGGAAAGTATCACTGCATGTGATATGGACTATTCCAAATGCAAAGGTTGCATATAAGGTGGGGAGGGCTTTGTTTTCTTTGCCTTCACTCCCCTACTCATGCATCATCATGAAATATGCAGCATTATGACTATTTTTTAACGTTTTGTGTGTTAGTCTTTTTTTTTATCAATCATACGTTTCGTTTCCACAAATTGCCCAAACCGGCTACGGATCAATTTATAAGTTTTTCGAACTTTGTGTACTGCGGCTGCATGAAATAACTGTATTTAAATGCTTGTACATGTACTTTTGTAGAATTAATAAGTTTCAAGAAAACAAAACAAGCTAAATAAATCACAGTGATTACATTTATGAGCCAAATGGTGAAAAGTCAAACTAAATATGAATAAATGATATCCTTGGAACAAAGTTGATGTTTGATTGCTATTATAGGTGTACTATGTGGTCATTTTCTGTGTTTATTACCCTGGAATAACAACACTTTATTAGCTTAATACATTCACGTCGCAACACTCAACAGTCCGTTCAGTTACTTTTATTAGATGAAACACGATTCAGTGATAATCAAAACGTAACTATGGCAATTACTATACTGCATGTGACATTGATCTAACAACGCTGAGCTAGGAAGGGAAATATTGATCATTACAAAAGTTGTTGGTAAAACTTCGACTACCCTTATTGACTTTCTTTTACAAGGTAACAAAGCTGTATCGTCGGCGTCGGACCCATTCGACAAAATATACACGCGTGAAAAAAATAATTTTCTACAAGGACACCAAGGCCATATCCTTGGTGAGAAATAGCTATGCTCGATATGGCTGCAGCGGCAGTCTTCTCGACAATGCTTCATATACCGGGAATGATTGGGCAATTCATATCGTCGTTAGAGAGGCAAAAAGTCATAAAATGTGCGGAAGAACGTTTGTTATATGCGTTCTAAACGTTACAGGACACATCCATTAACATCATTATTCTTAGGTTGCTTTTGTTTGCTTTACAGGGTACGCGTTATGTCCACAGCACTTCTTGGGATACGCATCTTGCCCACAGCACTTCTTGTGTCCTATAGACCAGTGTTGTTTCTGACAGTCGCGGCTGCAGTACCGGGTCATTTTACACCGGGCACACAGCTTCAGGGCACCGGTTGACCTGTAGATGAGATAACAGGTACATATGATATTTCAGACAAGACAATTTCCTTTGATAGGAAGTACAAATAGACCTCTAGCCACTTACGGCACTAAAACGAGGCTCCAGTTGGAACCCAACTCTTATAAGAATGTTTTGGGGTTGAAGATCCAACAGCTGAACAAGCTATTAAGGAACTGTGTCGTTTTTGTTGCTTTCCAATTGCCTTCTGTAGGCTATGAAGACTTTTAAAAATCAAAATGGAAATTGGAAAGAAAGTCTCTATGTATACCTGAATACCATACTCCGTAGATACCGCTCGCTCTCCCCTTTCGCTTAATTACCACGACAATCGACATTGAACCGACGATAACATGTTGGTTGTGGAGAAATGTATGACCTAGGATAATTTTCCTGTGCCAATAGTAGCATTTGCATATGATGACAATGTGAAACAAAAATAACTCCATCATAAGCAAAACCTACCTGTAGCCTGGTTTGCCACACTTCGGGTTGCAGCATCTCAACAGCCTGGACTTCCTCGCCTCTTGTATCAGCTTCATGCACTCTTCCCAATGACGACATCCTACTTCTGTCCCAAACCTGGTCACAGGTGGAAAATAGAACTCATTCAGCGAACTAGCTATGCCACGGGATACCAATATACATGTATATGTCACAGTAGAGATGGCGATTCAGGACAATCGGTGATTGTCCTAGGACAGATCGCGATCAGAGTCTGTCGCTGATTGTCCTGAATCGCCATTTCTACTATGACACATATATACATATGTTTCCTATAGAACGCATGGTTTATCATTCTGAAAGTTTGAATGGAATTACATTACATCTGGGTCCTTTCCTATGAATCAGTATAAGATATGTAACGGTTCACAAACATGCATACATCGCACTGTCACGCACACACACACACACTGAAAGACAGAAAAGCACAATCCAATGAATGTTTTTTTGCAAAGTTTGATTTGTCTACATGAAAAAAGAAAAAAGTACATTGCATTCATTGTATCGTGATCCTCAAAGTATGAGACACTTACCTCTGAGCTATCTGGCAATAATCGTCAGTCAAATCCACTCTTGCTCCCAGCTCAATCAGACGCCGAACGGTGTCCACTTGTTTGTAGGCGCAGGCTCTCATGAGCGGCGTGAACTGTAAGCAATCCCGGATGTCTAAAGTTGCACCAGCATTCACCAGCAACTCCGCCGTTTTTGTCAACCCTACGATTGGATTTACGACACAAGAAATCTCAGTTATTGACACAACAAAAGTACAGCGACTTTTGTAAGGTCTTGTACAACTACACATGCAGACAACAAACAATGGTATACAAAATGATAAACCTACGTACAAGTATATGAATACTTCAACATATTGAGTTTAACGTATCACTTACACTACTAGTTCTAAGATCTAAAAAAAATAAGAAATACACATCAACTTGACATGGAAATGTTGCCCTCCAGGATGTAATAAGAAGAGCTTTATTGCAAGACAATTGCAACAGGTGCAGTGTACGACAACTTGGAAATATGGGAAGTGTTATGAAATGTTAGATTTATGATATTTTTTCTTATCTAGATGGGGGGAAGACCTTGTACAAGCCATCATTTTTTCTTCTTCCCCCAGCACGTGTATTTTTTTTGTTTTATTCTGCTCTATCATGTACTGCAAACTGATTTTGATATGTGCAAATAAATAAATAAACAAATAAGGAAATGAAATGCGATGCCTATTTTTGCGCTCTACTTTTAGTTTTTTTTTAGTCTACAGACTTTCTTTGAATCGACCTACCTGCAGATGCTGCTGCATGAAGGGGTGCGCATGAACACTTGATCCTCTTCGAAACGGACGCCCCCTTGCGGAGCAGCAGCCTCACCATGTCCAGGTCACCGTTGGCGCATGCGGCGAACAGCGCCGTTTTAGTGTTGGTTCCGCTGTCAGGCTGCTCGAAGTCAATGTCTGCACCTGTTTGGTGATCCATGATTTCATGAGAATTAATTCATACAAGCGAAATTTGAGTATATGCTTTTCTCTACAACTGGACAAGATTATGAGACTACTTTCGGACGATTCGAGTGCCATCCAACGCTCTTCTTCAGCGTTTAACGTTTTATGTTAGAATGTGAAAATGAACTCGCAAAACAAATCAATGCTAGTACATTTGACGTGTAAAACACAAAAACGGTTGAATATGTCAAATTCGCAAATTCGTAAGGATCGAATGCAAATGTCACTCAAATGTAAATCATGTAGATATAATTCCTATGGTAAGACAACACCATGGCAACTGTAACTGAAAGGCAATCGACACGTATACTAGTATGCTAATTGGGAGCATCCACGATTTCATTAGAAGCAATATATACAAGCGAGGTTTGAGGGATCGATTTGAGTATATGTTTATCTCTACACGGCTCTACTGGACAAGATTAGGAGATTACTGCAGGGCGAATCGAGTGCCATCCATCATAAACTTCAAGCGATTCCAACGGTTGCGTATCCAACTGGCAGAAGAAATTTTTATTGCAAAGGTACTTTTGCCAGTTGGATATGGTCTTTGCAACCGTTGGATCTGCTTGGCGACTAATCCACCACTCTTATTCAGCGTTTAACTTAGTAGAATGAACTTGCAGAACCAAGGAGGTTGGCAGAACAAATCAATGCTTAAGTACATCTGACAGGTAAAAACCGGTTGAACATGTCAAAGTCGCAAATTCGTAAGGATCTAATGCAAATCCCACTCAAATGTAAATCATGTAGATATAGCTCCTATGGTAGGACAACACCATGGGAACTGTTACTGAAAGGCAATCGACACGTATACTAGTATACTAATTTGCATATATTCCAAGCGACCGGAAGCATCTTCGCTATTGTTTAAACGAATTCACGATGGAGCGACCGGGCGATGGGTGATTTTGACGACGATCTTGAAAAGGAAAAGGAAGTTTATAATGGCCTTGCTAGGACAAACGACACAGTGCTCTCAAACATTTATGCCAGGCGTTCCTTTTCAGCCGAAGGTCGTTTGTAGATTGTAGCGTCTTTTTATAGCACAGAAAAGACCATCTTGTGCACTAGCTATGCAAGTCCTTATCTGCTAATTGACATTTGTATAATCATCTTCTGGCCCTCTTTTCAGATCAAACTCTGATCAGCGAGAACGTTTTCAGCAACTGAAAATGTAAACTGATACTTTACTTAGTTTAGGACCAAAATAAAAGTTTACTTCTTTAGATCACGGAAACACAGTACTAGTCTCTACCAGACTAACCGCGTCAGCTATAGAGAGAACATTTGCTGGGGGACTTTGGCCATGGAGGATAACATTCCCATCCGCAATATTGGACCCTAACTCCATAGCCAACCGCCTTCATACAGTTGACTCTATTTGGATTCCCAGCGACCCGCAGAGGCTGGTAGATTCTAACACAGCTTCAACTTGTTCAAACACAGTACCCCTTCAACTTGTTCAAACACAGATTCTAACACAGCTTCAACTTGTTCAAACACAGTACCCCTTCAACTTGTTCAAACACAGTACCCCGGCAATTGTCAGTGGTACCAAATTTTATTCAGTCAGTAACTAGCCTCCTTTACAGGCCTTCTGGGTGACGTAGGCATTTAATTTGTGGGAAGCGCTGGGTCGCGATTTTTAGCATATCGTATGGCAACCTGGCCCCAATATCTTGTAAATCACGAATCAGTGCTCCCCCAAAAGCAAACGACGTCGCTGCCCAGAAAGCCTACAAAAGAGGTTGGATCGACATTTGGTTGCATGACGCGAGTCTACGTCATTACATTACGTCAATGCTTTAGAAGGCATACGGGTATACAGGTTCATGCCCTTTTCCGTCATTACATTACGTCAATGCTTTAGAAAAGAAGTTACAATATGTACTTACCAGCCTCCAGATCCTCTTCAACGCCTTGGAGGTTTGCATGCCTAGCGTTAAACACCAGCCACATGTTCTTACTGCGTTGCGACATTCCCTCCATTTTGGTTAGGAGCGCTGTGTATGTTGCCGACACCTTGAGCGCTTGCTGTCTAAGTTGGAACTGAAGTAGGATGGGAAAAAGCTGTCTTACTACCTGAGCTATTGTCTTTCCACGTGATCTATTGTCTTTCCACGTGATCTATCGTCTTTTCACGTGATCTATTTTCTTGTCACATGTGTCATTGTCTCGCGAATAAATGAAAACGTGAAAGCTAGGAGAATACTGATAAGCTGTTAAGTTTTTCGACCTTCCCGGACGGTGGAATCACGCTCACCGAGCCACTTCGGCTTATCTGCCAAAAATGTGTGCCAAAAACACACTACGGATTTGGTGCGCCAATGTTCCAACATCTGCACATTGGCATCCACCAAGAACCGCTAATTTTTTTTCTTCAGTTTTTTTTTTTTAGTCTTTTTTCGGAATAACTGCATTTTCCGACATTATAATCTTGGTTTTAGTGATTGATGCACAAGTGTGCAAAGCCATTCTTACAATTCATGCTGGCACGTTTTTGTGTGTTTGGTTGCTATTTTTATTGCTTTGTCATCGTTGTCATACATTTGTACCGTGTACAACTGTCGAGCAATTAGATTCATTCATATTTATGACCCAATACAAGTCCCGATCGCCGAGACCTCAAGCTAAAAAAGGTGACTGATTTTCGGCCGGCAAGCAACTTTCTAATGTACTGCACCTTAGAAAGTTGCTTGCCGGCCAAAAATCAGTCATCTTTTTTAGCTTGAGGTCTCTTCAAGACCTACACACATACCAAATTATTATAATATCAAGACAATCCATCTAAGCATTATGGAGTCATTGTGGTCCCACATTATGTCAAAATATATCCCTCTTTGCGAAGGTAGGGCCCGTTTACGCTTGTGCGTTTATTCAAGTCCATGTCAGCCCCGGTATTCATATCATTGATTCCGGTATTGTGATATGTTTAATATTTGTCATTGATTCCCTTTATATATACATCCTATACAGCATCGGCAGATACTTCCTTCACAAATGCAGCACATGATGTGAGGACCTTAGCTTGGCTTGGAACAAAGCAATCAGCTGTCAGATGCTCAGAGTACCTCAGGCTCCTTCGGTAAGGCTTAAGTCCATCATCGGTACACTTCAATGTTAGCTGAGACAGGCATGATGGATACCCATTGTCCCTTGTTTTTTGTTAGCTGCTGTGATGAAACGAAGCCCATCACAGCAAGGAGGTTATATAGTCTATATAACCTCCTTGATCACAGTTATGTCAAAATAATGTGACATGTTACTTTTAAAAATACTAAGTATGTGAATTGATATTTATTCATCATTTGGTTTTATCATATAGGAACTGGTTCATCACAAGATGAACTCCAAGCTGAGTCCAACATGCTAGATACAGAAGAAATCAGCCTTGCCTGTACCTTACCAAGAGTGCATGGAAGAAGTGAACTCAGATGTAGTCATAGAATGGGGAGAGGACGATTATACACATGCAGTTCCACGGCATATACTACTTACGTGTAAAATGTGGCGTGTCATCATGGGAGTTTTTCAGACAGTATAATGTTACTTTGAAGTTTCTATTTTCAACCTCTGTATTTGAAATTATTTGTATCTGATATCTTTTAGACGAAGAACTGGCCACAAATAAGGCTTTCATTACTTTAGTAGAATATGTAGAACATGTAGAAATTTTTGGTCCAAGTGCACTATACGGCAGTAAATATTACCACCATGATGTGATGGTTGTTAATTGTAATACATTTTATAACAATTGTGCTTACACAACCCCAATTTACCGACATTAACCTGCATATGCAGAGGTGCTTTGAGTATGTGGATGTCCCTCGACCTGTCTTAAACGGAATGGATTATTTAGCCACATAGAACTTCCGTATTGTATTTGATAGTTTTTGAACTTAGAAATGCATATATGTTGAAATATGAAATGATGTTACATTCAGGCTTTCCCAAAACTTCCTGTCATTGAATAATAATGTTTTGGGTATCGTTAAATTAAGAATGCACGCGTATTTATGAATAATCAACCATTCTATCAAACTTTGTGTGTTTGATTTGTACATATTCGTGGCAAACACAAACATATTCAGAGTCACAATATGTCAAAGATTGTAGAAAGTCTGTATGTTGGATCAGTCTGTATCCGTGGCAAATACATACTGTACGTATCTGTCAGCATCTTGGGCAATTTCGTGCAATGTACGGCCCCATATCCATCGAAAATTCCTATTTTTGTATTCCTCCGGATCTGAGGTTCCGGATCACAGTCCGCTTGTATCCGTCAGTATCCGCAATTTTCTTTTAAAAAATACAGAAAACTTCCTGTACGTATCCGTCAGGATCTCTGGCATTTCCGTACAGTGTACGGCTCCGTATCCGTCGAAAATACCTCATTTTCGGATTCCTCCGGAAATATTCCCAAACCGGTGCGGAAATTTTCGGATCCGTTAGGTTGGATTCGTCAGTATCCGTCAGTATCCGCCAAAAATACAGAAAAATCCCTGTACGCATCCGTCAGGATCTGTGGCATTTCCGTACAGTGTACGGCTCCGTATTCGTCGAAAATACCTTACTTTCGGATTCTTCCGGAAATATTCCATATCCCAGTGCGCATTTAGTCGGATCCGTCAGGTTGGATCCGCCTGTATCCGTCAGTATCCGCCAAAAATACAGAACATTTCCTGTTCGTATCCGTCAGGATCGGTGGCATTTCCGTGCAGTGTACGGCTCCGTATTCGTCGAAAATACCTTACTTTCGGATTCTTCCGGAAATATTCCATATACCGGTGCGGAAATTGTCGGATATCTTACACGAATCCGCATGTATCCGTCAGTATCCGACAAAAATACAGAAAAATACCGGTACGTATACGCCGGGAAACGAGGCCATTTCGTGCAGTGCTTCTTTCTTAAGGTCATACTTGTGCAATGGTGGAGAACATGATCAATTGATATGATTTATAATCAATGAGAATCGCTCATAATAGATCAGTCATAAAGGTTAAAATCATTTGGCGAAGATATGAGGTCGTGGAGCTCTAGTTCCCACTGTGAGTGTTTTAAAACCTAGAGTTAGGCAGAGTTTGTGCGGTACCTTGATTTACACGCCGTAACAAGCTCTGATAGGATTTTGATTACCTCCTATGTCAACAACTATGCCAAGCAAGATTGTGTGTGTCTGACATGGATGCATTGGTTGCTTGGATTTTACAAAGCTCTTAGCTGTGCTTTGTGACCGTATTAGAGACCAAAATTGCATTTGTGTGACCCTTGATATCATAATTAAAATATGATGCAAGATGTAAAAGGTACGATTTTAAAACACAACAAAGAACACAAAACGCAACAAAATCTCTCTTTATCTATGAAATTGATTGTGCGATCTGTCAAATCTTTGGGCGATCAGCAGTCGACATGTACGTTTGGTCGCAGAAACTTCGGGTCTGGAAATGACCTGTGACTGACGTGTGTGTGTGTGCGTTTTGAGTGGATACCATTCACAACATACAATCGACTAGCAGGATGTTTAGGGAAACTGCCACTCACGTGATGTGAACTTATAGGTAAGTTAACGACGTTCTGTAGGACGCGTTGCGTGTACGCCGTGTTTTAACAAGGCTATTCAGCGAAGTTCAAGCTAGCTGCCTTCCACACGTCGAGCAATCGCCACAATGGGTCTTTCAACGGTCATATTTCTTTGCCTTCTTCCATCCCTCATGCTGAAATGCAAAGGTGAATATTGTTTCTGTACAATTTGGCGTATTATTCTCGTAAACAAAATGTTGATGTGCTAGAATTATTGAACTTATACTGTGTCAACGGGTAGTGACGTAACAACCAGAGGGTACCACGCTAGACGTAAGTTAGAAAAATGAATAAATTTAGGCCAATATAGGCGTTAAGGCCAATATATTGAGTATGCGATGTATATTGTGCGATAAACCCTATTGTGTTCAAGTAACATTGCCGATTGAAGAATTATGATTGACTACCTGTAACAGGTGAGACAGTTACCTTTAGGCACTTACAAGTTTATACAAGGTCCGTGTGCAGTTTGATGTCGAACACTGGTTGCCGAAACTTAGATTTTGCCAAGCTGTTCGGAAATCCTCTGTCACGCATACGGCTACAACCCTGGCCCCCTTCAAGAGACTCTTAAAGTTACAGAATTTAGATAGTCGAAGGGCCAACGCTCTAGAACACGCTTATTTTGTTAAAACGCTAAAACGACGTAACGCGCCCCTCCCGTGAAAATACCCTCAAGTAGGCTCTACTTTAACACTCCTAGCAGAAAGTTGGTTGACTGCAGGTCCATGAAATTTGGCGTGCTTAAAAAACAAGCATTGGTGCGCCCACCGGTAGCCAACTTATTGGTGTTAAATGAGTCATACTATAAAAAATTATCCACTGAACATTGCGTATTTTACGCCATTTTTGATGGCTTGCAGCAGGTATTTAGCGTTCATGAATATTCTTGAAAATCTCTGTGCTGATTTTCAGAAACCTTACCTTTCATTTGATATATAGTTTATTGTTTATTTGAAAACAGGGGAGCGCAGAAATTATAGAAATGACTAACGGACACGAACCATATACCAACTCTCACTGTTAACGTTATGTACTTTTTACTATGCATGTACATGTGTGATGATAAGTGTAGAGATTTATTAGGACATCATGTAAACTGTATCTTTGTTATATATTTTGCCTGACCCTTACCTCTTCCCTCATGACCTGAATAAAAAGCGACCTGCATGCCAAAATGAGCTTTTCATGAATAAACAAAGGTTTTAACAAAAAAATACACTCTTGACGACCTTCGGCTTATTCGTTGCTCGCAAAAAGGTTGCCAAATTTAGCCATCTCCAGAGACACCTGAAAATCTACCCCATCACATTGGACAGGAGTGGGGACCTGCGATTGGGCTAAATTTGATCACATCTGATGGCATATACATGTACAATTGTTACCATTTCTTAAAACCATTTACTTACTATCATTTTTAACGATACTATCAGTTAAATAATGATGTTTATTTGTGTATGTTTGTATCAATTTATTGTAATATCACAATCATATATACTGTTGTCATTGATAAGTTCCTTTATACTATGACACGATTTTAAAGTGATTATCTTCGCCGAGAACTCGGCGAAGATTATATTTTCGGTTAATCCAGCTGTTGGTGGGTCTGTATGTATGTCAAGAGCATAACTTGAGAAACCTTTGATGGATTTTCATGATTTTCAGTAGGTATGTAGTGGTTGTGCAAAGGAAGGTCAAGTTCGAAAATGGTTTACCTGGCATTCTCCAACAGTACTGCAGCGGACTTTGCATTTTTCAATTGGCTGCCACCGTGCTACTTTTTACCTTTCATAGTTATCTTATTACATCAAAGGCTAAAAGTAAACTATTACCATGTACAGGTGAGACGGTTCGTTTGGCGACATTGGAGGGATTCAGCTTCTACAAAGTTCGCGTCAGCGGCCCCGTGACCAACGCCAACGTGAGGGCCACGTGTGAGGCGGCGGGGCTGGGCTTCCCCTGTCACTACCGCCACGAGACGGCGTGCGGCATCAGTCTCTACTGGTCGCCAGCCTGCACCGGGATCGTCTTCAGGTAGTGCGAGTGGTTAATAAATGCTTTGGTCCCAATTGCACCGGTGCCCGCCGGGGGTGTAGTCCCGCGACAACTTTATAGTCGTAAAATTGCCGAACGACGTGTGCTGGGACTACCAAAATTGGTGAATTTTCCTAGAATTTAGTTGGCAACAATTTCAAAATGCCCGCTTTAGCGGTCTTGCATCTGGACCGTGATTTCGATCCCGGCTGTGTCGCTCACCCGGCATGCACACCGCAGTACTGGAAAAGGTCACAGTCCGATCCTTAGGACAGGACGTAAAGGCGTTGTCCACTGTTCATTGTGCTTGTCGAAAAGAGCTAACGGAATTTCCCCGGCACAATTAACCTGTAAATACTGTTCATTATCTTCTCTGTCACGAACAGTGAAAGAATAACTTTTCAGTAAGCTAAATTGGATCGATATCACCCTCTCTTTTTTCTCAGCAAAGACGACGATTTCACCTGCACCACCGTCCAATTCCTGTCGTACGCCCTGTGCGGAACCGCCGCCTCGTACCGCTGCCCCCCGCTGGACCACACGTTCGTGTACATCCCCCTGTCCGTTCACAACGACAGCGCCTGGGGGACCGACGTCGGCGCCGCCGCCTGGCCTGTCAACGGGGCCGACTACTCCGATATGTTCGCCCTGTGCGTAGGTAACTATCTGCATTCTATTACATTGTACAAGCTTTGATCATGTACCACACTTTCGTGTACATCCCCCTGTCCGTGCACAAGGACAGCGCCTGGGGGACCGACGTCGGCGCCGCCGCCTGGCCTGTTAACGGGGTCGACTACTCCGACATGTTCGCCCTGTGTGTAGGTAACTACTGGCATTTTACTACAAACATTGTATACAGGTTTTTCATTGACGTCACAGCATGATAATTCGAATCCCGCCTCGGCGACCATGATGTAACTGGATTTGAAAAGCAGCATTTTATCGTGTTCAAGAGACGTACACTCCAACCCAACAAGGCAACATGGCGCAAATAAAAAGCCTTTATACAGATCACCATTTGGTGAATATGAGCAGTACATCGGGACGTTCAGATCAGTATTGTAGAATAAGCCGGCACATGCGCACGAACAAAAAGGTGTATGTAATTGCAGAAGCTGATCCGTGTAGCAGCGCCCCCTGTGCACATAATGGGACCTGCATCTCAGTTGTCAACATCGGCTTCATCTGCCAGTGTCCGGCCGGAAGGACTGGGGACAGATGCGAACTCGGTACGTTTATTATATATCTATATCGCCTTAAACACCTCATTGATCATAGATACGATCTTCAAGTTAATTACTCCGACTCCTTACCTTTGCATGCAATAAGCTAGTTCGGAGTTGCTACTACGCATGTGCAGTGTCAAAGGTGAAGGCCCCCGCGACGAAAACAGCGCTCGCCTACACATTGTCTCGATTTGCATAACAAGGCCCAGACGGGTCTTGTTTCCGTCGCGGGGGCCTTCACCTTTGACACTGCACATGCGTAGTAGCAACTCCGAACTAGCTTATTACTTTCCCAGCCCTAATATGATCACTTGTCTTAGAATATCCTTTTTTAAAGCGAATGGAAGGTAATATGTCAAAGGTTAAGGTCCACAACTTTTTAAACAGTGCTTGTACATCTTTAGACCATGGTTTATATATATAGTGTTTTGTTTATGTCTCCGGTGCTTTCAAATTTGACATATTACCCACAATGCATCTCGCTGCTCATGCGCAGTTCAAATCGTGAACCGGCTTATAAAGCTTGTGTTGCTTCACAAACCATCTGTAAGCCCACTCGTAATTTCGAGTACGCATGTACAGTGCCAAAGGTGAAGACGTTAACAAACCCCGTCTGGACGTTGTTATGCAAATGCAAATGGTAGAGACGAGAACTGTTTACAAGCCAGGGGCTTCGACATTGCACATGCGTACTCGAAAATAACGAGTGGGCTTGTTTTGCAGAGGTTAGCGAGTGCGCCAGCGGTCCTTGCGGCTCCGATGGCACGTGTTCTGATGACGTGAACGGTTACACGTGTACCTGCCCACCTGGGATAACCGGACAAAACTGCGAAATAGGTTCGTGAAGATACATATGGTGTGCATATCAGCAGAGCCTTCTTAACTGTTAGAAGGGCTGACCCTTTTGTAATAGCCTTTAGCTGGTTGGATAGCCCTGGCTGTACTCTTTCTACAGCCGAATAGATAAATCAAATCAACTGTTAGACGTACTTAAGCACTAGCAATTGCATGCACATGAATGGAGGAAACTTTCTATCATGACTCATCTGTTCAACCTGTCATGAATTCTGTGAAAAATGCATTCTTTGGGGGTATTGGTGTAACGCGATGTTTTGTTCTTTCTCATCCTTTGTAGACATCGACAACTGTGCGAGCGATCCCTGTCCATTTGATGGTCAAGTTTGTGTGGACTTTACAGACGCCTACGCCTGCATTTGTCCGCCTGGCACAGGCAGCTGTGCAACAGGTGAGCTTTTTATTTTACTTTATTTCGTTTCATTTCATTTTATCTTATTCTATTAAACCTGCAACACAGCAATACAAAGTTCACCCAGACAGCGTTACTGATGTAGGCTGGAACATTGACATACAAATTCAATGCTTTGGTACAAAGGATGATCGATGTATTCGTATATAAGCTACTTCACGGTTTAAACTGAGCATGCGCGAGGTCAAAGGTGAAGGCCCGCAACTTGTTAAAGGTTCTTGTCTATACCATCCTTGATACCATGTCCAGACGTGTTTTTGTTCATATCTCAGAGTCCTTGACACATTATCCACATTGCTATTACACTGCTCACGCACAGCTTAAACCATGACCTAGTTTCTTATCTTGTCATCGGGAAAGATATACGGATATTCATGTGAGATGTGCGTACAGAAATTAATCTCCATTTTGATCTGCCAAGCTATACTCCTTTTAACACTTTACGTCTTTTAGGCTCTGTCAATATATTCTGTCTATACGCACCATACCTATGGATGACCGAAACGTCTGGAAAGAGACGTTGAACTTAGTTCAGGCAGCACACCCGGAATGATGATGATGATGATGTAACGTTACATACCAATTTTTGAAGTTACGACAGAAATAATGAAGAATACAGCTACAAATCGGTACCGATGTCATTTTCATTTCATAAGATCTAAACTATTTTGAATTAAGAAATCATAAAGGTCCAAGGGGCTCATACATATAAACAGGAAAGGAAAATGACATGCTTTTGATTTGCAAACTTGCCCCTCTAGATTTCGTTTTCCACAATGTGGTGGAGCAAGATAAGTGCTACCATTTCTCGAAGTTCCCCTGGACCCACCAAGACGCCGTCGCAAACTGTGCCGAGATAGGAGGTCAACAACCGGACATGAAGGAACCCCGTGAACACCAGTGGATCGTCGAGTACCTTCAGACGGAGATCGGCACGTCCTCCTGGACGGCACTGAAAACCCCGCCGCCGTCTCTGGTCCAGAGCTATGCTTCTGCACCGTTTGGTGAGATATTTCTAGTATTAGCTAGGCCTAGGCTTTAGCTATATGGTATCTGTACTGTATGTAACGTAGCTTTATGATTGGTTATTATTGTTAATGTGTAACTAGTTGTAGTTTGTGTTTTTATGTTGTGAAACCGGGGGTACCTGAAAAACAGGCTTGCCTGAGTGTATTTTTTTTTGTCTCAATAAAAATAGATGAATGAAAATAGACTGGCTCAGCGTTTAAATCGCTAGCATCTTCCACTGGACGGGCTTAAAATCCCCGCCAACTGTATAGCCGGTATAAGAACCCTTCGGCGTAACACGCACACACATCGCGTCAGCTTTGCATATACTCGTCTAGTAATCTACTACTGAAGGGTAGAGATTGCGATCTTTCAGAATAGAGGTCAAATGCATACCCGATACTTTTTGTAAACCGTACCGTTATGCATAGTAGCCATTATCTCTCTTATTTGCAACTGAATCGTGAAGTGAAGTCATATTGTTGTATTCCAGCCCAGCCCCAATGGATTGTACCCGACGTCTATGGCCCGTTCGACTTATGTGTAATGCTGGACAGCACGAACAACTATACAGGGAAGTACGTCGCGTGTACTGAACGTTATGGCTTCATCTGCACGACTGGTGAGTTGGATAATGGTCATGTCTATGCTTCTTTGATATACTTTCAGGGTGTCTTTTGTTAGCGATGCATCCGTTTGTTAGCCCTTCTGAATGTACTTCGGGGATCAATAACTCGTTGCATCCTTTTAGATGACGACCACCTTTTAAAAGTTTAGATTATACTATATTGTGAACACGAAACAATGTTATCTACACATAAACTTTGTTCATCAACTGTAGAGTTGTTAGTGTGCGTAGTGGTTAATGACCCTGCCACTGGACCAAATAGTCGCTCATCCGACTTTTACCCTACTGGAAAAGGTCACAGTCCTATAATATGTACAGAATGTTTAGCCACTGTCCACTGCCCATTGAACTTGTCGTAAAGAGCTAGGGGATAAAGAGCCCCGGTACAATGAGCCTGTAAATACTGCAGTGCCTTGTCGTCTCTGTCGTGACCAGAGTAAAAGTATTTTAATTTAAGCTAAACCGGTTTGAGATGACTTTCTCTTTTGAGATGACTCTCACTTTTCATTATTTTCCCTGTGCCCAGCCGCGGCACCCTGCAGCCCAAACGTGTGTCAGAATGGCGGGAACTGCACATTCTGCTTCTCAGGTTTCGGCGCCTACAGCAGTTTCGGAAGCTTCTTCCAGTGCGCCTGCCCATCCGGATACACGGGGACATTCTGCGATGCAGGTAAGCCGTGCTTTCTTGTGATTATAATTGATTATTAAAGATAAACATAAAGCGTTCGCTTAAGACTTTCGATGGGAAATATGAAAGGAAAACGTCTGTGCAAATCATCGCAACATTGAGAACAACCGCAGGGCATTTCTACAGTTGGACCCGCGGCACGCTGGCGGCGTCGCTGTGTCCTAAAATGGACTTGTGTTACCCTTGACTTTATGATGGGAATATCATTCAAAACGTATATACAAGTATGACCAGAAAGACAACAAAACACAAAAAGCTTTAAAAAGATTCGTTTCTTGTCGATGGAATTCGTTGAGTGCTGTCAATTCGATCTGCCGCAGGGACGCCGCCAGCGTGCCGCGGGTCCAGTGAGAGGGGGGCTTTATGTGGTACGACTGTGTGACAGCAGATGGATATGTTGTATGTCTAAGTACGTCCCCTCGCAAGTGCGAACCTTTCGAGATTATACATGTAAGTCAGGGCAGACATTGCTATCTGGCAGATCTCGATCGGAGTCACCGTCGAGAGAAACTCCGATCAGGATGCTTGGAATGCGTTAGGATGGTCTTCTATTAAGAAATCCTAAATTTCAAGTCAATTCAGTGATTTTAACTGACATGAATCAAAGTTCAGAAGCTATGAGGGTCGTTTTAGGCAACGTCTTTGAATCTGCAGACTTCGTTCGAAATCTCTACCGACAGAATTGGCGATTCTTCAGATTGCAATTCCTACCTGGATCATACATGCGCTTCTATTTCCTGCAGACATTGACGAGTGCCTGTCCTCCCCGTGCCAACATGGCGGCACTTGCCACGACCAGATCGACTCCTACAGCTGCCAGTGCGGGCTCGGATACGCTGGGGACTCCTGTGAGATCGGTAGGATTCCAAATATCATCATTTCATCTCATCTCCGTTTCCACGAACGGACATTCCACAATAAGCCCCTTCACAGTTTGAACTGCGCATGAGCAGTGTAATGCATTATAGGTAGTATAACATGTTGAAGGCCCTTGAGACAAACAAAATTAATATAAATTTACAGGGAAACCTACATAAGTGACAACCTTTACATAAGGACCAACTAGTCAATGAAGAAGACCTTAATTAAACGACGATTGTAACTGGTATAATGTATGGCAAATTACTCATATGACAGTTGAACTATTGCTAATGTGACCACTTTCGGTGGTCCCTTAGATGTCATTTTCACAAGAATAAAGAACCCTGTCCATAGCATAACCAGTCCACATAAGACAAGATTTTATCGGTCCCCTGAGTGGTCTCCTTGTGCAGGTTTGACTGTGCGTACTGTCACTATCTCCACAGACCAAGACCTGTGCGCCATTTATCCCTGCCCCGACCCACTGGTGTGTGTGGAAACAGGCGACTTCATCTCCTGCCATCGTAAGTACGAACTGTAGCAAAGTCCTGATAGCTTTTTTAACCTCATTCGTGGCGTATAAGGGCCGAGTGGCTAGGCCAGAGGTCGACAAGTCACTGATTCGATTCCTGGCAATCCTGATCAGATGTTGCGTCCTTGGGAAAGACACTTTACACGTCTTTCCTCACTACTTCCAGGTGTCAAAATGGGTACCTAGCTTCGGTTGAGGATGTAAAAGGCGGTGGAAGAGGGATGGGCTCCGTTTAAAAGACTTGGAAATGGTCTTGAGACGGCTTGAAAATGGTCTTGAGAAGCTTGCTTGCCGCGTCGCTTTGAACCCACTTTCTTCACTACCTTTCCTCTCCTGCAGTTCCCCACCCCATGGCGCGACTGGCGCCTGCTCGCTGCGGCCCATCGTCCTGCCCTACCGGCTGGACCTGTCAGGAGGCGGGAAGAGACGCCTACTCCTGCATCCCATGAGCGTCACATCAGACTCACATGTAATCTAGCGCATATTAGATATGTGTAAGCAAATGTTTGTCAGTAGAGGGCTCCTGTATATTGAAATTTGTGAGTAAGTAGAGGGTCCCTGCATATTGAAATTTGTGAGTAAGTAGAGGGCTCCTGCATATTGAAATTTGTGAGTGAGTAGAGGGCTCCTGCATATTGAAATTTGTGAGTAAGTAGAGGGCTCCTGCATATTGAAATTTGTGAGTAAGTAGAGGGTCCCTGCATATTGAAATTTGTGAGTAAGTAGAGGGCTCCTGCATATTGAAATTTGTGAGTGAGTAGAGGGCTCCTGCATATTGAAATTTGTGAGTAAGTAGAGGGCTCCTGCATATTGAAATTTGTGAGTAAGTAGAGGGCTCCTGCATATTGAAACGTTTGTGTAAGTAGAGGGCTCCTGCATATTGAAACGTTTGTGTAAGTAGAGGGCTCCCTAGCTTTCTGAGAAATGTACTTGGCACATGGCAAGTGTGTATGACTAATCATAAAAATTTTTGTGCAAGGCGGTGTCGCACAAAAATCAAGATCAACAAGACCGGTACCGGAAAAACAACTGTAAACGTTCACAGGAGTTAGTTGCCCGTAAAAGTTCAAATCGTAAAGTTATCAAATCTGATTAGGATATCTGAATGAAACAAACGGACTCACTTTAAATTCAATTGCTCTGTTAAGGATTTAGCCTGACATACACCTGCAGTCTGAAGCATCCCTACACAAGCAATGGGCTTATCAGTCTTGGAAATCAGTTACTTTGACGCTATAATTCTATTATATATGGGAAATGATGTACTGAATTCCGCAATTCAGCCCTTGGGCTGCAAGGAGAGTTCACTCAGTAAACCAGTCATAATGAGAACGACTTTTTCTCAATGCAATATGCATTTATTTTCTTGAGCGATATAGTTGACATATAAAGAAGTCTGAGGACAGTGATGTTGCATTTGTACTCTTGACTCTGACAACCAGTGCTAGCATAGAAATAGAATAGGTATATTCGTACAGATACTAAAAGAATGTAATAAAAACATTTTGGATCACACCAACCCAATGCAGGACTGGAACACAATAACTCGAAATAGAAAATGCAATATAATGCACTCCAGTTCCTACATGCATATGACTTGTCTAAACTGTGCATACCTGGCCTAGGGGGAGGATTCACTAGCGATCTCACACAGATACATGTTGTTGGAGGTTATCATCAGTTAAGCACAAATCCACTGCTTTGTCCTCATCATCATACTTTTTTTCTTCAAATTTTACTGATCTCCTTGATGAATCAGAAAAGGAAGATTTACCTTAACAAACAAGGCTTAAGCAGGAAGAAAGTCCTACTATGTGGACACAAACTGGCAAACTTTAAACTTCACTGGGAGCATCCAACAATCTTAGTGAGTTGTAGTGGTGGCCTTATTTACTGTGCATAACTTTATCACATTTCTTTTTGGTTTCTCCAGGTAACATCTACTAAGAGGAACACTATCATGAAATGAAAAACACGTCCACAGGGGTTCATATAAATCAGGAAAGAGGGGCATTGCACCCTCTTGTTTCAGCCTAGCACCCCTTTGTCGAATTCAGATTTTAGCTTAATCCCCAGCATACAACCTTCACTCAGCAATTGATTCTTCCATAAATACATATTTTCGCTCCCTCGCCTGTGTGTGCTCCCCCTTATTTACTTTTTCTAGAAAACCCCTGCGTCCAAATCTTAGAGAGCTGTAGAAGTTACTCTCCAAGCAGAGGTTGGTGGGGAACATTGTGATCTGATCATATGTCATGTTTTCTGTCTGCTGGCCCCACCAAAGCAATCTTCACAATCCCCACCAACCTCTGCTAGGACAGTTGTAGTGCTGACATTATACAGCATGTGCGCCCTCTGGGTTTGCTGCAACCTGTGTGTCGGCATGGCTGGTGTTAAGATATAGGTGCATGCGAGCCACTGGTAACATAAGAGGATTCAAATTCCAACGCCTGTCAGGTAGGACAGATATTTCTCTCCAAACACCTTCACACCTGTCATACACGCACACCTGCGTCCGCCAAACGTCTGTGAACTCGTCTGTGTCAATCTCGCCTTCCACCACTGCATGCAGCTTGTTTTCGAGCACAAAGAGAACAACGTTTGAAATGTCAAAAACTGTGTTCAGCCTCCCTGAAAGCTCATGCCACTGGTCTGCCTCTGTGTCGTACACTATCGTCTTGTTGAGGTCATCGCCTGTGTAGAAGCAGCAGAAGATCTCTGTTCCAAGGGCAACTGCACTGTAGATGTCAGGACTGTTGTCTGGTGGGGTTTTCTTGCACCAGTGATCCTCCTTTGGGTCATAACAATGCAGTTCTGTCTCTGTGAGGAGATAGATGTGCTGATTGCAGGACAGTGCCGCAAAGCCTGCCAACCGCCCGTCATGTCCAGGTGTCGAACATGTGTGCCATTTGTTTGTGTGCTGGTTGTATTTCTTCAATACCACCACTGAATATGTCCCAGTCAGGCAAAAAAGATGTCCATTGATTACCATAAGGTAGTCAGATGTCAAATCAGTTGTTTGTACATTTTCTGGTTCCTTACGTACTGTAGACTTTTTTTCCCATTCGTTCCCCACATGGTTGTACTTGAACAGGGAAATCTTTTTGCGGGACTCTGCTACTAGGACGTAGATGTCATTATCACTTGTAACTGTTCCTTCAAATGGAGATATGTTGTAGTCGCACCTGATGTACTTCCCTTCCCCAGGGTTCATCCACAGCACCTCATTACCTTCACGGGGGTCAAATCTATTTCTGTAAAGGGTGAGATACATTCAATGATCAGGACACACCAATTTCATCGTACAGGACGTGATAAGATAATGCTGAACAGGAAGATCAACATGAAAGTTAGAGTGAAAAGTCTTGGTACACACAGTTTCAGGGAGTGAATACAGTCAGGTACAAGTTCCTTCCTAGCTCAAGTTTTTATCTTGTTATCTGGCTGCATTCTTGCTAACAAGTGCCGAGAAAATGAAAAGGTGTGTACTCAAAACTTAATATCACATTTACACCAGTAGAATGATTGTTAGTGAATGCATGAGGCAAGTAGTACAGCTATGAATAGTTTCATCAGATTGGTAAGTCACTGGATACAAATACTCTTTTTACACAACCAAGTGATCTATTCAACCAATGTTTCTGTGAACATCTGTCACCTTCCTCAAGGCAATTCTGACTGGTTCACATTGCACTGCAGTCAAGCCAAAAGCCACGGTAAGAAACTTTTTAGTGCTAGTACTTACTAAGACAAACTACAAGACTCAGTGAAAACAGACTGTGTGTACAATGAGTTGCAACAAGGTATACATTGGGGAGACAGGGAGAACATTTGTCTGCAGACTGGAAGAACACAGGAAAGAGGCTGAGAGCACCAAGATGGGAAGGAATCCCAGAGCACAGAAGAAGGAAGCCAAGAAGGAAGAGAACTTAAACAAATCAGCATTGACAGACAATATCATGAGAAGCAACTGTGCAATGGACTGGGATGGGGCCAAGGTGATAGACAGAGAGGACAATAGACTAACAAGTTGGATTAAGGAGGCCGTATGGATCAGGAAATCCACTCCAGTCATGAACCGTGATGAGGGGGGATATAGACTCAGTCACGTTTGGGACCGCATCCTAGAAATAGATGATAATCCTTGCATTGTTTTTCGCTTGATAGTTGTGTATGTGTTACACTCCTGTACGTTTAGGACTGCATTGCGATGTCGTTCCCTAGGCCTGTGACTGTATATATGTAAATACTTTGCATTTGGGAATGCACCTATGAGCAGCGACACCTGTACTGCAGTGCAATGTGAACCAGTCAGAGTTGCCTTGAGGAAGGTGACAGATGGTCACTGAAGCATCAGTTGAATAAACCAGAAGTGCGTGGAAAGCAGTGGTGGCCCGCATCGTCGACAGATGAAAGCGGCGACGATGATGATGATGATGATGAATAAACCACTTTGTTGTGTAAAAAGAGTATTTTTCTTCAACAAGTAGCACAATCTCCTGGCTCTGGGAATCGAACCTGGGCCACCAGCACACAAACCCAACGCACTTACCACAGAGTAGGCTAAAAGCTCCGGATTGAACCACTCTGTTACATGAGGAACAGCTGTGAAATTGTTAATAAAATTTACGCACATGCAGAGCAAAAACAATTTAAGTCCGCTGTTTTGCTGCAGTTTTCAAACGAAACAAAAAAAACTTCATGTATCTTGATTGCTCATCTTCATGTACAATAAGAAGCCATACTTTTTGGAGGTGAAAACCGAAGTTGCAGGAGTCATCAATGAAATCAAGGAAAATACACTTATTTTAGCGATTAACCAGTGACCTTTAAATTAGCTAAAATTAAGTTAGTTAACAAATCAAGAATTACAGCACCTTCTAGCACAAATCAAAGCCATTTCCATTGTGTCCATTCCAACTCTCCGCTTCAGGTTGGAAGTCTTCACCACGTTCCTGATGGCAGATCTCCCAGGATCCTCCTTGACCAGGGGGTGATCTGAGATGACCAATACCTTGTACGGGGTCAGCAGGTTGAAGCGGATGTGAGGGAGGATGCTGGGTAGATGGTGCAGTCTGTAGAGTATAGGGTAGAGGTGAGTTCAGCTGACTTAGTATCACAGCAGATTCTAACTCAAACTTGTTTTCTTCACATTTAAACCACGACATCTACATTTTGTATCTATGGACCACTGACACCCACCTGTCCTCCCTGCTGTGCTGCACCCATCTCACCACAGCCTCCCACACTGTTGTCTCCTCTTTTACAACCAGCTCATCGTGGCTGATGATCTCAGTCAGCTGATTCACACTCAGGCTGCAGAACTCCTTGCCGGAGGAAACCTGTGAAGGTGCAAAGTTTATTTATCATAATCAATCATCATTCCAGGGTATTTTCACTCCTAGGGGGGACCCCTCCTTTGACTGAGTCGTGTCTTTTCTAAGGCTCACAGTTCTTATCCTTCTACTAGAAGGCTGTCTCTCATCTTGTACAGGGCTGCCCTCTGCATCTCCTAGATCCTCTACTCTCTAGTAGATGTTAAAACTGAACAGTCAACACCATAAAGGAGGATAGCTACAGTGTACAAAGTTTATTAAAGACAGATGAATTTGTAGACTGAACTCTACTCTACTCTACTCTACTCTAGATGAAATTTTCTTAGAGTCACTCCTCAGATGCAAGAAAATTAACAAACTATATTTGGCAATAGTTTTACAATGAGTTTAAGACAAAAAGTCTTTCATTAGAGTGGGGTCTCCAGGGAAATAAAAAAAAATGTTGTGATCTACAATTTTAATGTCAGGCCCACCTCTGCAAAGTTTCTATCGATCCATTGCAGACCACGTTTCCGGACAATGTTCAAGGAGAAGACATCAGCAAACTTATACAGGTCCACACAGGTGGAGCATTCCACGTTCGTGGCCATGTAGCTGCTGCAGGTGTCTCTCACATAGTCCAGTTGGAGGAGGTCGGCTGCCTGGTACAGGAGCTGCACTTTGTCCAGGGACACATGGAGGGTTCCCGAGTAGATGTAACTCAAGATCTCCCCAAACATGCCTGCATCCAAACCCTGTTGGAGGATACAATATGATGTGATAATGTGAAAGCTATAACAGTTCCATATAATAAGTAGCTCTTTGTTAGTTCATATTTTTTCTCATCATCATCTGGTCGTGAAATTGCATCCCTAACGTTGCGTCAATCCTATGTAGGGGATGAGGGTATCGGCGCAGGCGCCTAGACCCCTGGGTGAGAGAGCAAAAATTAAATAGGGCATTAAAACATTGAAATCCTTTGTTGGTGGGATTTTTGGTGAAATCTTGCCTAGTCTGGGGTGGGTACTCCATATTTTAGAATTTGTTGACAAAAACGACCTTTCTCCATCTTTTTGTCTTCTAGACCCCCGCGAGATAGTGGGGTGGTCCCGATCGCGAGTGGGCCCTTTTAAGGCAAATGGACTGACTCAAGTGCTCTCGTTCGGGGGTGTTTCCCCGGAGAATAGCCGTTGATAGATGACAGTCTACAGAACTGGTGAGAATTTGAGGGTAAGTTTTCTTGGTCAGAATCTTTGGTTCCTGAGATAATGACAAATAGTTTCTGTCAACTTCCCCATATTAAAGAATGCATGTATTATTGGCCCAACCTGGAATACCCTGATTTCCCCTACGCGTACCTGCAAAACAACCGTCTTCTGTCGACTTTCCGCCATGTCACTTGTAAACATGGCCCTGAAGTAGGGGCTGGCCGCGGACAGAACAAGTCGATGGCAGGGAAACCGCCGGCCCTCGACTTCAAGGATGACATCCTGAAGCACCCCAGCCTTCTGTAAGTCATCCACAGCTCCAAGGAACCCGTGCAGATGGCCCTTGTCGTGGTAGGAACGAGGACGAACAGCGCTAGCGTGGGGTTCTTGGTCTGCGGCAGCCATGTTGATGACGTTGCACTTCCCCGTACTCTGATTACCCAGATAGTGTAGCTGTATGGTAGATAACCGATATCGAGATCTGTGCCGTCGGGTTGTGTTGGCCGCCATCTTGAATTGTGACGACACGGATCGCCATTTTGTATTTTCAACTATTCACATAACGTCCAAATGCCACAACTATGAAATTGCCATCATTTACCTGTATGGAATGGCAGTAGTTACTCACTAATTATGCAAATTAGGCCAACAATTACATATTTTCTATCTATCAACATCCCTCTCTTCCTCAGTTACAAATGTCACGTTGGAATCATATCATGGAACACAGCCGGGTTTTAGAATTGTCTCATCAATTATGCAAATTAGACTTTGATTTGCATAATTATCGTCCAATCATACAATGTATCACACAAGCTATCTACATACCAAAAATCATGACCATCCAACATGCCCATCTTGAGTTATGGTATTTTCTAATCAATTATGCAAATGAGGTCCTCATTTCATTAGCATAGTTGATATCTGTTGATATTTCTCTCTTTCTCAGATACATATGTCACATGTTTGAGAGTCCTATCATGGAATTCGGCGGCTGAAGAAACTTCTCATTAATTATGCAAATTAGATATTGATTTGCATAATAAGTATCTAATCCTGTACATCATCACTCAAGCTATCTACTCACCAAAATTCATGACCATCCATCAAGCCCTTCTTGAGTTACTAGTATTCCCTTTCAAAGTCTGAAGCAAAACCTGCTCCTGTAGTTTAAAAGAAGCCGCTAGGGGGCCAAAACTTATACAACTTACTCTCTGTCTTAAGAGCTATCTACCACGAAAAAAGGAGGACCAAAGCATGTCCAGAACACAATATATCAAAACAGGAAGTTCCGCTGCAGTACCGTAACATGCCACAAGGGGACCTAAAATCTAATCTTTTCTCTCATGAAGACCCACCCACCTACCAAATATCAAGACAATCCATCCAACCCTTCTCGAGTTATGCTGGTCTTTGCGCCTCTTGTCCAGTGGTGTCCTACCCGGGCACATCTCAGGCCTTATGGTTCCAAGTAACTTGAACCAGATGTGGTAAGTAAGTGACGGAAGCGCAGACCACTACACCACAGGGACATGCATCCTCACTAGAGGGTAATTAACAATTGTTGGTCTGAAAAATTCCAAGAGCGAACGTTCTACAGCCACTCACAATGTTTTCACTAGTGACTAGAGGCTGCGACCAAACATTTGACAGATCACTCAATGAATTTCATAGATATTGAACTTGTCTTTTTACGTATTGCAGTTGTATGGTTTTAAGTCATTCAATGGCCCTCTAGTGCCCTTCTTTGGAACTACAGGTATTGCAGGATGCCAAATAAATGAAAACATACATTTTCATGATTTTGATTGGTATGGAACTCAGGTAGACACATACAAAATGAAAGTCAATTCAAAACCCTTTATTTGCAACTATATGGAAGAAAACACACAAATAGACTAAAACGACAGGGTTAAAGAAAAACATGTGATTTCTTCATATCTAATGTCATACTTTTGACATACATAACTTGCAAGAGGAGGAACATTTGATAGATATAAGTCAGAAATTAGTACCTCATTTGCGTAATGAATCACATAGAAATTAGTGCTATAATACTCTAGCAGTATAAAAAAAGCAATGATATATATAGTGTGTGGACAACCCTATGGGTGCCAACTACCTAAAATACGTAGTAGACATAAAAACTCCACTAACATTGAAAATACTACAAATTAGTATTGCTGGGGTCAATGGGGACTCAAAATGTTAACTTTAAAGGTTAATCATCTCTACTTCTCTCCGTCATTTTCACTAAATTAAAAGAAAGGATTATAAAAGAACTTATAAAAGAACACAAAAATACTACATACTACATGTTTGTGCAGTTGTATATGTTTCGTACAACATAAACATAGAATAAACCTTTCGTAAAGGTTGATTAACATTACAAAGCTCAGTCAACACTTGACACAGAGTCATAGAAGAAAGGTGACATCTGATAATTCCACCTGCTTGAAATTGTCACATATATACTGTTCGACCCTGATATAGAATTCCAGCGGTAATGTTATATGTTCCAGAAGCAGTTACTGTCTCAGTCACCGACCATACTGAGGACAACATGAAGTGTAGACATATTTGGTACATGATAGTCAGACAGATATTCGCCACAGCCATACCGCAGTGCCTTGCCTGCGTACACGATCCGCATTCTATTAAGAGGTTGTTTGTTCCCTTGTGCATGTCTGACCCTCCTGTACAGTTGGTCCACTGTAGCATCCTGGAAAAGAGATATGTATGAGTACGATGATCATGAAACATCACAATATCACAATACATGTATCAAGTACTAGAGGGCCCTAACTTATTGATATGTCATTTCTTTGTCTACTGCTCCATACTATCTTCAGAGGAAAAGATACAAAGCACCGCTGTAGTATCATACCTAGCCTGCTAGAGGGCCCAAAATCTTATCATTTAAACGTTTCATTAAAGGTCACATTGAGACCTACCCACATACCAACAATGAAGACAATCCACCCAGACATTCTCGAGTTACTAGTATCATGTTCACAAACTGACACACAAACTCACACAAACACTCCTGAAGACATAAATCCCCATTCTTCAAGTTGAATCCAAACTGCACTTTGCTTTCATTACTACATGATATTGTGCCAATACAATGTAATGGACTGTTGCTTTAGCCCTTGTTGGGCCACACATTTATTGTGCATGCAGCAGGGGGCTAGTCTTAATGATGCAATCATTTGTAAGATACAGGGGTTCATCCAAATCAGGAAAGAGGGGTGCTGCACCCTCTTGTTTCAGCCCAGCTTCCCCTTGTTGACTTCAGATTTTACCTTAATATCCAGCATACAGCCTTCAGTCAGCAATTGATTCTTCCACAAATACATAGAATTTGCTCTCTTGCCTTTGTGTGCTCCCTCTTGTTCAATTTTTCTACAAAAAACCCTGAGATATGTACAATACAATGTTGCATGTGTGATCATTTAGCAGACAAGGTGGCAAAGTGCATCAATAACCTGACATACAGTTTACACCTACATTTGTAAAAAAATGATTCTGGCATCGTTTAATTGAATACGTAAAACTTACATTCATAACTTGAATATGATATTGATCAAACATGTACAGCTACAACTTAATGCAATAATCACTGAAACACACTACTACCTCCACATAAGTTCCAGCTCACTATCCACAAACTGTGGGACCTTTGTGGGACAAATACTTATGACATTCTCTTCCGTTACAGGATATCTTTAATTATCTTTCCCTCAACCGCTTGCTATGTTGTATCTGAAACGTTAACCAGACACAAATGTCTGTTGACCATTGGCAAGAACGAACAAATTGAAAGCTATAAATTTCCTAGATCCTAACGCCGTAAAAGGGCAGGTCGGCTGGAGAATTCTTATGGTCATGCGAATGCGATGATATGTCAAGCCACAATAGGAGGATAACTGACGTTCAAACTAGTTAGAAACAGGAATTTTCCAATTTGTACTTACCAAAGGGCAGTCCCTCTAAATGATGAAGCTACCACTGCACGAAATGGCCACGTATCCTGACGGATCCGACGGATCCGGAATCGGGCCTCATGGCGTTTCCGAGCGAATCCGGAAAAATCCCAGTTCACTGCTCGGATACTGAGGTGCCCGCAGATCCGACCAATTCCGACGCCGTATTCCTCTGGATCCGTGATGCGCCTCGGATACCCGAAAATATTTGTGCGGATCCCTCGTTTTTTTTATATTTGGAATGTTCGGATTGTTTGTCTGTCGGTAGTTGTTTCGGATCCTGACGAATAAATACACACGGCACGGCATGATCTCATTTCCTGACGAATCCAGCAGATCCGGAATTATGCATTATAGCAGACACGGAACGTTTCCGATTGAATCCGATGCACCTCAGATCCGATAATTCCGGCGCCGTATACGTCTGGATCCTTCATACGTTTCGGGTACAGATACGGAACGTTTCCGAGCAAATTCAGACAAATACCAGGTACAGCTCAGATCCGGCAATTCCGACGCCGTATACGTCTGGATCCGTGATGCGCCTCGGATACCTGAGGATATTTGCGCGGATCCTTCGTTTTCAGATATTTGTCAATATGGCAGAGATAATCGGATTGTTTGTTTGTCGGTAGTTGCTTCGGATCCTAACCAACAAATACACACTGCACGGCATGATCTCAGATCCTGAAAAATCCAGCGGATCCGCAATCGTGCATCATAGCAGATACGGAACGTTTCCGATTGGATCCGATGCACCTCAGATCCAACAATTCCGACAAATCCTGACGTTTCCGGAATACGGATTCGTGTCCAATCTCCCACAAGACACTGCGTGTCATGACGTCAGGCGCGAGAAACGGTTTTGTCGGTGAACAGCACGGAGACAATAACGGCGTTTCATCACTCTCTGTGCTTAACATGGCATCGTCAGAGTCTACCATGGTCGACCAGTGATTTTTAGTGACTTGAGAGTCGAAGGGGATTCGGTGTAAACTCAAACGCGCGGCATTGCGAAGTAGTCTTCTTCGTGCATGCAATATTCGTCGCCCCCCTCCCCCTTGTAAAGTTGATAGGGAGTACACTGCACGAAATGGCCTCGTTTCCCGGCGTATACGTACCGGGATTTTTCTGTATTTTTGTCGGATACTGACGGATACTGACGGATACATGCGGATTCGTGTAACGTATCCGACTATTTCCGCACCGGTATATGGAATATTTCCTGAAGAATCCGAAAGTAAGGGATTTTCGACGAATACGGAGCCGTACACTGTACGGAAATGCCACCGATCCTGACGGATACGAACAGGGATTTTTCTGTATTTTTGGCGGATACTGACGGATACATGCGGATTCGTGTAACGTATCCGACTATTTCCGCACCGGTATATGGAATATTTCCTGAAGAATCCGAAAGTAAGGGATTTTCGACGAATACGGAGCCGTACACTGTACGGAAATGCCACAGATCCTGACGGATACGAACAGGAATTTTTCTGTATTTTTGGCGGATACTGACGGATACATGCGGATTCGTGTAACGTATCCGACTATTTCCGCACCGGTATATGGAATATGTCCTGAAGAATCCGAAAGTAAGGGATTTTCGACGAATACGGAGCCGTACACTGTACGGAAATGCCACAGATCCTGACGGATGCGTACAGGGATTTTTCTGTATTTTGAAGAAAATGGTGAATACTGACGGATACAGGTGGACCCAACAACGAATCCGTAACGGATCCGACTAAGTGCTTGCATTCCTAATTTAACTATACCCAAAACATCATTTTGAATGACAGGAAGTTTGGGAAAGCCTGTATGTAACATATGTATCATTTCATATCTCAACATAATGTATTTCTAAGTTCAAAAACTATCAAATACAATACAAAACGGAAGTACTATGTGGCTAAATGATCCATTTCATTTGAGACAGGCTGAGGGACATCCACATACTCAAAGCACCACTGCATATGCAGGTTAATGTCGGTAAATTGGGGTTGTGCAAGCACAATGTTCTGAAAAATTATGAAATGTATTACAATTAACACCATCACAACATTGTGGTAATATTTACTACTGTATAGTGCCCTTGGACCAAAATTATCTACATGTTCTAAATATTCAACTAAAGTAATAAAAGCCTTATTTGTGGCCAGCTCTTCGTCTAAAAGCCATCAGATACAATTATTTCAAATACAGAGGTTGAAAATAGAAAGTGACATTATACTGTCTGAAGAACTCCCATTATGGCACGCCACATTTTAAACGTAAGTAGCATATGCCGTGGAACTGCATGTGTATAATCGTCCTCTCCCCATTCTCTGACTACATCTGAGTTCACTTCTTCCATGCACTCTTGGTAAGGTACAGGCAAGGCTGATTTCTTCTGTATCTGCACGTTGGACTCAGCTTGGAGTCCATCTTGTGATGAACCAGTTCCTATATGATAAAACCAAATGATGAATAAATATCAATTCACGTTTTAAGGAACATGTCACATGATTTTGACATGTGCTTCGTTTCATCACAGCAGCTACAAAAAACACGGGACAATGGATATCCGTCATGCCTCTCTCAGCTAACATTGAAGTGTACCGATGATGGACTTACCGATGGAGCCTGAGGTACTCAGCAGCTGAGCATCTGACAGTTGATTGCTTTGTTCCCAGCCAAGGTCCTCACAATATGTGCTGCATTTGTGAAGGAAGTATCTGCCGATGCTGTACTGGATATATATATATAAATGGAAACAATGACAAATATTAAACATATCACATACTCGCATGTGTAAAAAAAATGAATCTGGGCATCATTGAATTGACTACGTAAAACTTACATCTATAACTTGAATATGATATTGATCAAACATGCACAGCTATAACTGAATGAAATAATCACTGAGGCACACTACTGCCTCCTTATAAGTTCTAGTTCACTATCCACAAACTGTGGGATCTTTGTGGGACAAATACTTATGACATTTTCTTCCCTTCCATATCTTTAATTATCTTTCCCTCCACTGCTTGCTATTTTGTATCTGAAACGTTAACCAGACACACATGTCTGCTGACCATTGGCAAGAATTAACAAATTGAAATTTTAAATTTCCTAGATCCTAACGCCGTAAAAGGGCAGGTCGGCTGGAGAATTCTTATGGTCATGCGAATGCGATGATATGTCAAGCCACAATAAGAGGATAACTGACGTCAAAACTAGTTAGAAACGGGAATTTTTCAATTTGTACTTACCAAAGGGCAGTCCCTCTATATGATGAATCAACTCCCTACCAGCGTTTAAAAGGGGGGAGGGGGGCGACGAATATTGCATGCACGAAGAAGACAACGTCGCAATTCCGTGCGTTTAAGTTTACACCGAATTCCCTTCGACTCTCAAGCCACTCAAAAATCACTTGTCGACCATGGTAGACTCTGGCGATGCCATGTTAAGCACAGAAGGTGATGAAACGCCGTTCTTGTCTGTGCTGTTAACCGAAAGAAAACCGTTAACGTTTGTCGCGCCCAGAAGTGTCTTGTGGGTAATTTGGATATCCGACACGAATCCGTGTTCCGTACACGTCAGGATCCGAGACAGCTCATGACTTCTAACATATTGGCAAATCTGAACTTCTAACATATTGGCAAATACATAAAAAAAATGAAAGATCCGAGCAGATATTGTATCTGTACCCGAAACGTATCCAGACGTATACGGCATCAGAATTGCTGGATCTGAGGTGTTCCTGGTATTTGTCCGAATTTGCTCGGAAACGTTCCGTATCTGTACCCGAAACATATGAAGGATCCAGACGTATACGGCGCGGGAATTGTCGGATCTGAGGTGCATCGGATCCAATCGGAAACGTTCCGTATCTGCTATGATGCGCAATTCCGGATCTGTTGGATTCGTCAGGATCTGAGATCATGCCGCGTGCCGTGCAGTGTGTATTTGTTGGTCAGGATCCGAAGCAACTACCGACAAACAATCCGACCATCTCTGCCATATTGACAAATATCTAAAAACGAAGGATCCGCGCAAATATCCTCAGGTATCCGACGCGCATCACGGATCCAGACGTATACGGCGTCGGAATTGCCGGATCTGAGGTGTACCTGGTAATTGTCTGAATTTGCTCGGAAACGTTCCGTATCTGTACCCGAAACGTATGAAGGATCCAGACGTATACGGCGCCGGAATTGTCTGATCTGAGGTGCATCGGATCCAATCGGAAACGTTCCGTATCTGCTATGATGCGCAATTCCGGATCTGCTGGATTCGTCAGGAAATGAGATCATGCCGTGCCGTGTGTATTTATTCGTCAGGATCCGAAGCAACTACCGACATACAAACAATCCGAACATTCCAAATATCAAAAAACGAGGGATCCGCGCAAATATCTTCGGGTATCCGAGGCGCATCACGAATCCAGAAGAATACGGCGTCGGAATCGGTCGGATCTGCGGGCACTTCAGTATCCGAGTAGTGAACTGGGATTTTTCCGGATTCGCTCGGAAACGCCATGAGGCCCGATTCCGGATACGTCGGATCCGTCAGGATACGTGGCCATTTCGTGCAGTGGTATCTTATTACCTGGATGTCTAACCTTCATCAACAAATACATCTGTTGCTTCTCTTTCAACACAACTCAACACAACTCAACGCAGCACGATGTGGGTCGACTCTGGTATCGCAATTTGTCGAGGCCACTTCGGCGGCGCAGGCAGTCAGCGAGCCCGAGGTGTTCTCCGCCATAGCCATGGCTCACCACCGACTCGAGTTGTCCTCTCGCCGTCGGCAGGCACTGGTTCATCACGGCTGTTCTACCCTTCTGTCAAGTGAAGAGTCCACCAAAGCGCTTTTGAAAAACGTCGTCACACTGCTGAACTACAACCTCGTGACGTCAGATCCACGTCATCGTAACGTCATTTTCTACAAGGTCAAGCCTGAGGTCATCCTCCTGGCTGACCTGATGGCTCGCGCCTTCCCGGCCGCCAAGACCGTCTTTCTGTACAGAAACGGCCTGGAAGTTCATGAATCGGTCATGCGACTATTCTTCCCGCACTGCGCGTTTTATGCGGCTTATCGTTTTGCCGTTCGCTCTGGCCTGTGGAGGTGGGATCTGGAATCCAGCGACTTCATGCGAACTTTCGGAGACGACCCCGAGTTCTCGACGATCCGCCATCGCCGCACGGGCCTGTTCCACCTGACCACGTGGTGGGTCGGCGCCATGCGGGAAGCCGCCGTACTGCAGAAGAAGCGGCCCGGGCATTTCTTCCACGCCGTCGTCAACTACTCAGCCCTCGTCAGCCACAGGAAGAAGACACTCCTGTTATTGATGCAGAAGCTTGGCTTGAAGTGGAGTCCAGAGGACCCGGAGGAAGCTAGACGCAGACAGGATAGAGAAAGCGTTGGTTGAGGACAGCCAAGCAGGAACCGTCCTGTCTAGCAAGTGAGCTTATCACCACACAATGAATGTTTTTAATGAATGAATAAATGAAGACCTTTATTGTGCCAAGGACATTATATAGTAATGTCCTTGATTGTAACAGTCGCGCTTTCCATCGACCGAACCCAGTATTCGAATCTTCGATAGCGGCGCACTCGAAATGCATTCTAAATATTCTTTGGAAGCCGGTGTGATAACCCAAAGTTATCACCCGGTCCGGAACACCCGTATCGAACGTCTTTGCGACCCAGGTATGATATACCAATTCTGTTTATCGCTTTACAGGAAGAGGACGCCCGAGGACACGTGGACTCCCGACGTTTCACCTCGCTGGGTGGGGCAGTGGGAACGAGAGTACATCACGGAATTCTGCCGTCATACTGGGAACGAGATCCCCGGACCCAACTTTCTCCTGCCTGGCACCATTGTGTAACTTAAACATAATTCAATCCAACTTCTTTATTTGCAAATTACAAGGGTACATATAGATATAATAAGATAAAAGGGGAACAAATGTCTATTTCATAAATCTATCTGTTGTTTCTACATACATTACTGGGAGGCTTGACTTCATCTTTGAAGGCAGGGGTTAATGGAAAATCCCTGAAGTGGGTTTTGTGATTTTACTAGAAATGTGGATTTCCGGAGGTCTTCTAGCCGATGAAAACTCGGGGCGTTTTGTTTTTAATCTTCATAATGAGGGCATTTACAAATGAAATGTATTTTATCTTCCCCTGCATTCCTTGTACAATGCTTGCACAATCTCTCCTGAACTGGTAGCTTTTTATAACGTCCCTTTTATATCTTAAGTCACCTGTGATTAACTATCAAGTACAATCTAAACCAAAAATGGACTCTTCAGCAATGTAACTTGACCAAAAAAATGCAGCAACGTTTTGAACTTAATGTTACCAATTCAGCTAGCATGAAAAGTTAGAAATAGAAATGGAAGACAGTTTTTATTTCAAACACAAGGTACAATGTAACAGAGCCTCCTCCTTTAATGTATGTTTACCACATCGGTAAAACAAAAAAGCAAACAAACAAGACTTGTGTTGTCCCTTGTAGACATCCTAAAATAATTACAACAGAAGGCTTGGTCTGTTACATTTATGAAGGTTCGACATCCAGGATGGAATAATGACATTCGAACTAAATCTTACATTTCGAATTCGGTAATGCAGCTGAGATACATTTCTAAATCTCTTCATTTCTAAATCTCTACATTTGTCCAATGGTTTGGATTTAATAAAAATGTTGACTTGTTCTGATGTAAACTTGTGCCACTTCTATCATACACATCAAAATTAAAGAATATCCGAGAAATCAATCCTGTATTCTTGATTTTCACAGCATGACAATCTTGACCAACATAGTCACCGGTTTTGTAATGACTACAATGTAGTCTAAATGAAAAAAATTCAGAAACGACTTGCATTTGACAATATAGATTCAGCAGGCAAGGATTGTCTATACCAGTTCTTGGCCTGTAAATTGTCTTTCATGTCATACAGGAAAGTTGGAATAAATTTATAAATGGCATGATCCCCAAAAAATATGATCACTTGGTAGCATTTCAACCTTAACATTTGCATAAAATGACTGATTAAACATTTTCTTTACATTACCTTATCATACAGCTTCCTCTAAACATTTCATCACCCAATATCATCATTATTGTTTTCACAATTTATCTAATAGCTATGAATTTAAACTTAAAAATCATACAGTACATATAATCATGTACAAGTCATGTAATTTCTGATCTACACTGTACAAGCTGATAATTTTTTCTCTTAATTTCATTATCTAATCTGTCATTTTGAAATTATGGAAATACATTTTCATCGATTTCATATCATGAAGTTCAGATTTCTTAAATTGGTGAATTTTTCCATACCAACAAGCAAATCTCCGTCCCGGGAGGGAGGGTTGGGTCCTGGAGACAGCCCTGCATTAAAGCCATACATATTGTGACAGAGATAGAGACATCATAGTGAATGATATCCGAAACTTATCTACCTATCTGGTCACAAGTTGAGAATGTAGGTATTTTAACAGGATGCCATTTTGATATGAAGTCTTTTACGTTCCCCAGTTGTAGAAATATGTCCTCTGCCAGTTGGGAAGGTAACCGATCAGCGGCTCTGGAGTGGAAGAAATAGGATAAGAATCAATCAATCAATTAATCAATCAATCAATCAATAACATTTATTCAAACAGGATGTCTGTATTGGACTTGGCCACTCTTCCTCGAATTCTAGTAGAATGCAAACTTACTCTATGAAACACATGCTGATAAAAGTAAAGAAAGAAGGAGTTAAAACTCACCAATAATGAGTCCCACCCCAGGCACTGTGCTGGCCAGGAGTCTCAGGAAAAGGATGATCTTAGCCCTGCAGAAATACAGCAAAAAAATCTTCTTTTTGGTATAGGAATTTTAAGAACAAATACGGACAATTACAGAGAAGTTTACTGGGTTTAGGTGTGGCAAGTCCTTTGGTATAACATAACCAGCAACTGCCATGTGCCTCCGTCTTGGTTGATGGCCACTGATAGTGATACCAACTGCGGGTCCTATACCTGAGGACTGGTCAAAAGCTTGTTCGTAAGTGCTTTATTTTGTGTAAGAAATTAGCGCATAGAATCTTTAACGTGTTTGACTTGAGTAAAAGAGGCAATCTACATTAGGGACCATCAACCGTCCCTCAACAGAGACGTGCGTCTCTGGCCCGTTGCTGACATCACACTGAGACAAGAGGAGAACGACCAGAGGACTGGCTGAAACCTTGTTCGTATAACGCTCATTCTCATTATGTACACATTTTGTAATCTCCGTTACCGTTAGAAGTAAGATGTTTCTGACTTTAAGATATGCCACATATAAGGTACCAAATTGCCATTTTTAAAAGCTAGAAAAATTTTAAGTCGTCATAAAAACTACAGTTTGACATCTTATATGTGGCATATCCTAATGCCAGAAACGTCTTATTTCATTCGGTAACGGAGATTACAAAATGTGTACATTTAAATGAGAACGAGCGATAAGTGCTTTACTTTGTGTAAGGAATTAGCGTATAAAATCTTTACAAAGTTTGACTTACTGTGCATATTTGTCGTAGAAGGGTGACCGGAGGATGTAAAAGAGAAGCATGAGGGACCGCCTCTTCAGCTCAGCTTTCTCCAGCAGGTTCAGGTCCTTGGTGTCTCCCATCAGGGCCAGGCTGGGCGACGGGAGCAAAACATAATTCAAAGTTACGCCAAAAATAATTACTCAAGCAACTGTATCTGTATCTATATAGCCGGTATAACCGCCATCAGGCGTAACACACCAGCTTCGCAGGCACGCGGCTGGATAAGATTTTGAAACAGTCAGTGGTTGAAGCAGTCAGCGTTTCAAAATCTTATCCAGTTGCTTGAGTAATTATTTTTGGCGTATCTTATTACCTGGATGTGTAACCTTCATCAACATAATTCAAAGTTCTACATTTCTGTGTCTGAGTGTTAAGAATGACCTTTTTTATACAATTTATCTACAGATCAAGACTGAGGTAGCGTAATGCACACAAAGTCAGATATCCTGTTCAAAATGCAACAAACGTTGGAAAAACATAATCTAGTTTGAAAACATAATACAGTCAAACCTGGCCAATGTGGCCATTTGTTGGTGGGTGCTTATAAAATTTTCCCCGTTGACACAAGCATTAAGATTCCTGTCTATAAGTGACCACCTGTCTATAGTGACCACATGTGCTCATCGGTCCTGAGTGGTCTTCTTGGGCAGGTTTGACCATGACGTCAAGCTAAGGACAAACTCAGATTGTTTTCTTTTACAAATCATTCTTTTTATCAATTTTCACAAACATAAGAAAAACGTACAGACAAACTCAGATTGTTTACCTAGAGACGTCTGTCAGGAAGGACAACAGCCAGGGTTTCCACGACGACCGCCCGCACACGGCGAGGGAAGACAGGTACACCAGGGGGCGGAACACGTGCAGCGCCTCCCCTGCCAGCCGGTGTCCCCCCAGGGGGGTGGGGGGCAGGTTCTGCAGCTCCAGGGAGGAGACGGTCTTTGTCTTGCCCGTGGGTGCGTCTGTCTTTGTTCCGGGGAGCCTCCAGTCTCTCAGGGAGAGGGGAGGAGCTGTGAGGGGCAAAGAGGTGGAAACTTGAGTGATTCTAGGCAACAAAAATCTCTAGCACATTAAAGAACCCACCACACTTTCGAAAACAGGAGGTGTCCTTCCCAGTGCCTAGTGGGTGGATCAAACTGTACAGGCCAGTCTTACGCTGACTAAAGGCTGTTATGCTTTAAGGCAGATTACCACTTAAAGCAAAAAAAATTTTCATTCATTCATTCATTCATTCATTCATTCATTCATTCATTCATTCATTCATATATTCTTCTTTCATCCATCCATCCATCTATCCATCCTTTATCCATCCACCCACCCATCCTTTATCCATCCATCCATCCATCCATCCGTCCGTCCATCCATCCGTCCATCCATCCATCCATCCATCCATCCATCCATCCATCCATCCATCCATCCATCCATCCATCCATCCATCCATCCATCCATCCATCCATCCTTCAATCTATAAACCCATCCATCCACCCATCCACCCATCCATCCATTATCCAGTTCCTGTGTACTTACTTGCGGTGAGACTCCTGACCGTCCTGCCGGAGCGTGTGCCCATGAACGTGACCTGAGGTGACCTGCCCTGCTCCTCAGCCTTCTGCACAAACACCTGGTCCAGATCCTCCATCTCCAGAGCTTCCGCTGACTTTGATCTCTGAAGAAACATGAAGAATTGGCAAACTTTTGGTGAAGAACCTATGTTTAATGTGCCTGGATTGCTATGGAAGGTACGTGTATACATGTATACTGAAACATCAACAGTGGCAAACTCAAAGGAAAGTCGGAATGATGAATATTGGTATGAGAAGCTAGACGATATTTATCAGGTTGGACATTTTATTAGAAAGTCAGATGAAAAAGGGTGAAGCTGCAGTTGCTTTTAAACGTTGGCAAAGTTCAGGTGAAAAACATATGGTAAATGTGACTAGATTGTACAGAAATACATACTGTTACTTGTATACATGAACTAGAAAAGCAGGAATATTTCCCAAAGTCTCATCAGTTCTTTCCCAGACCTAGGATTACCAACCACCAAAAATCAGAAAATTCCATGAAAATGTCAGAAAAAAAATTGCTGGAATGTCTGAGACATACAACTGTGCAATGAAGAAATGTCCTGTAATTTTACATACATCTCCTAAAAAAGAACTTATAAACTCAGAGATATATAGAACTCATCAAGAAATTGAGACACTGAGTGAAATTGAGTGATATAAGATTTAGTTCTATCACATTAACCTTCTCCCTGCTGCCTATCCCCATAACCAATGGAGAATTGGTAGCATAATGATTACTTCAGCGTGCTAAACGTTAATGTTAATACCCACCTTGTCCTTGCAGCTCTTGAGGAAGGCATCCGGCAGGTCTGCGTCCCTGTCCAGGGGAGTGATGGGAGGGGTGCGCACGATCCCGGACTGGTACTTAAACAGGAGCAGCGCTCGCAGGGCTACCCTGGGGAGGAAGTACATAATAACATAACTACTAGTACAAGTCTTAGAGTTAGTTAGACATGAACAACTCTAAGATTCAGTTGAGTGAAGGAGGAGAATCAAGGCTCTGATGAATGTTATCAGCATCTGTATAATATATCTGAATTTCATTTCATTTCATAGCCGGTATAACCACCCTTTGGCGTAACACACCAATTTCGCAGGCACACGGCATGGCAGCAGGTGGTTATATTACTGACGACTTGTTACACCTAACCTTTGCACATCTAACGGTAACCATTGTCTAATGCTATCTAATGAAGATGCCCCTACCAGGGTTTTTTCTAGAAAAATCGAATAAAAGGGAGCACACACAGGCGAAGGAGCTATGGGAGAATCGATTGCTGAGTGAAGGCTGTATGCTGGATATTAAGCTAAAATCTGAATTCGCCAAGGGGGTGCTGGGCTGAAACAAGAGGGTGCAGCGCCCCTCTTTCCCGATCTAGATGAACCCCTGCCTACTGTACTTGGTGGTAACAACCTCCACTATTAGACTTACTTGGCGAGCTGAATGGCTGCTATGACGATCCACCTGCCCAACTCTCCCCACAGTCTAGCCGCACCGATCTCAGCAAACACCTCGACATACTCCAGCACTGTCAGTAACGTCATGATGCGCTTCTGCGACAGAGACTATGGAAGACAAGTTAAAATAGGTCTCATTCCTTAATACATACGTACATTAATCATCATTACGTCTGGGGGCCCTTACTCTGGGGAGCAGAGCCTCTGACAAGCATAAATTTCTGATTTTCCAGGGATGCTACTAGTACTAGGTCACATGTGGCCACAGTCTTCAAATTGTGACCTCTCTGACAGTAATTTTGCCCCTCTGGAAGCCTTAGAGTGCCCCATTTTAACTTAAATTTCTCTAAACTCTACACTGTCATCAGGGGAACCCCCAACCTCTACAACATCCACACACTTGCAATTTTTTCCTAGAAAGTCGCCTGCCACAGTTTTGATGTCACTCACCACGGCGGTCCTGAGCTTGGCAGCCTTCCGCAGTATCCCATCATTCAACAGTACAATCAGGTTAGAGGCAGAGTACACTGGGAAGGAGAGCGAAAAAAATACTATAGTCATATAACATTTATGAACATGTAATATTATTATATTCACTGTGTTGTATTATTACAGTCAGCAGGTACCCATCTGAGTAATGATGAGGCTGTTGTAACGTGCTTGAGGTACCTCCTCGAAGCAGGACCAACCCATTTTATGTCTCTTCCAAAAGACGGTGCAGCTCCAACAAGGATACCTTTCCAGGATTTGAACCAGGGTATATGCTGCTTCTGGGGTCCCTGACACGAGTGGGCAGTAGTCGGCTAGTCTTCACACTGCATGTCCAAACTGCTCTGTCCAGGGGTACATGCTGGTGAGACCCCACACTTTAATCAATGTCTTCATAAACTTAGAATATGAATTGTGAATAAATTCCTCAGACAATACCGAAACTCATAAGATATTATATATCATAATTCATCATCATCATCATCATCTTTTTTGCCCCCAGATGACCCTGCGAGGGGCAAAGTAGGGGGAGGAGGTCCAATATATTATGCATGATTACTAAATTAGACTACATGATCACACGGTACATGTGTACGATTCCTAAGTACAAGTAGGCTCTTCAGTTCATTTTGCTACATCTTCTCGCTTTTCCCAAGAATGTTATGCTTCTCATAGATACATACACAATCCGTTTCACTCACCCAGTTCAGCTAACTCAGAGGAGTTTTGGAACCGTCCTGAAAAAAGTAAAACAAGAAGTCAAATCCTGAGCTGCTGACTGCTTGCTGGATACAGGGTGCTTACAGTGATGTTAGGCACAACAACTTCAAGTGGCACTCGACTGTACACCAGCATACCGAACTTTCTTTATTCTAAGAACATGTACATATCTCATGGGATCGTAAAGCAAATATACAGATGTAACCGGCTCCTTACTGGGCGCCCAGTACGGAACCCGTGGAGAAAATGCCGCCGATACTCGGCCCCCAGTACGGAAGGAAGTTCCGTACAAGAATTCCAGTACGGAACGGCTTTATTCCAGTACCGAAGCTTCGTCAGCACTGGACGTCCAGAACTGAATTTGTTTCGGTACTCGGGTTCCAGAGCTGAACTCCTCTCGGCACTCGGGTTCCAGTACGGATTTGCGTTCCGGCTAGGTCAACGGTCATTCGGTACTGGTTACCCAGTGCGGTGGTCATTCAGCACTGGATAACCGAGTGCCGATTTACGGATGTAACGGGTTCCGTACTGGATTTACCAGTAAATAGTGACTCTTCAGTACTGGAAGCCGAGACCTCAAATTATTTCGGAACTGGGCGTCCTGTACTCACGTTCTATTAGTACTGGCAAGGATGATCCATTGTTTGGACCGACTGCACAGTTTTGGATTTTATATATAGTTAATAGTTGTCTGTACATTTAAATAATAATGATAATAACTTTATTGCAAGTTCATGCCCGAAGGCTAATTGCAGACAAACAAGGTTACATGGAAATACATGGGAATCTAAAAAGTTATCTAGTCTACTGTGAAAGTTCTAAGTTTACTATTATATACCAAGGTTGACTAAGCCATGAAGCACTCGTTTTCCAGTCCTGACAGGAGGGTTCCCAGTACTGAAGCTACCCAGTACAGGAAGTCCAGTACTGAGAAAGTCTCAGTACTGGAGCTCCTGTTCTGACGACCACTTCCGTACTGGTTGCCAGTACTGACAAAGGAGGCAGTTACATTTGTATATTTGCGATCGTAAAACAGTTTAGATCGAGATTTATTTACGTATATATTGTGCTAAACGGACGGTTTCAGTCAGGGTAAACAAAATCGAAACCAAACTGCAAACGCAGGTGCACCGAGCCGTGGAAAACAACGCCAAACTTTCCCACCTGCGATGAAGTAGGAGACGACGCGGAACGACGACTCCAGCTGGCTCGTGACGTCAGGGTTGCTGCTGACGAACTTTCTGTACCGCTCGAACAGCTCTAGGAGCTTTTCTTTGGCCACGTCGGGGGAAAGTTTACTCGGAAGGCCGAGCAAAAAATTCCCTTCCCGCTCGGCGGCCATGATGGAGTGTACCACTCTAACATTCGAGGTTGGTTTTCAAAGTTATTTTCACTCCAAAAGGCATTATTTACAGCATTAAACAGCTAAAAACTACTTAAGAATACCATTATATTGTATAAAAATGCTATTGATCATATTTTTGATATGTGAAACACTCATACTCACCGCTAAATAAAAAGAAATTGCGTACCCTAAAAGTTGTCTTTGTAATAGTCTATTTACCTTTGACATACTTATAGTGTGACAGCAAAACAATGTAATGTTTACTTAATCTTTACCAATACAATGGTGATGTCATGTAAATTCTATCGGCTTTGAAATTAAAATTAACATATTCCGATGTATAAAATGCCGCAAAATTTGCTTTAACATGTTTTTTTCTTCAAAACCTTATAAGATATTCAAAAGCGTTTAGATGCGGTGCCTTATCACAAACAGCTGGCGCCGCGCCGGGAAATCGAACTCGTGAAGACTGTGGAAGGTCGCGGCAAGAAGTTTTGATAAAGTTTCCCCCTTTTTCTTCTGTTCCTTCACAGATAAACGATGTGAAATAGTCTGGACAGTCGGTTAGTTCACGCTGTGCCTTATGATCGTTTATTGGGTGAGTAAACTTTTTGTTTGTTTAGTTAGACAACTTCACAAAAATAATGACTGACTTCGAAAAGGATTAGTACTGTAGTAATCTATTTACTAAATAATTTAGCCTCATTTCTTTGTGTAAATTGTTATAATTGAAACCTGAACATGTTATGTTATGTGATACAAAATAACAGCTGATGCAAAGAATGCCCTCTGTAAAAGCGTTATTTGTTTGTTATTACTTCATTATCAGTATAGTATTAAATAGAAAATTGCAAATTGGGAAATATATTGATTATGATAACAATAACACATTCATTGGTAAATTATAGCTATTGTCTGTATCAAATTATCAGACTCAATTGTAACAAAAAAGAATAATACACTCATCAAATGGGTTTCAAAAAGAGAGAAGAAATTATTATATTTAGGTGGTCAACATTACATGTAGATTAAGAATAGACCATAGTTTTGTTTGTTTTTACTTTGTAATGTTAGAATGTAGCATTTTAGTTTTTCATATTTTACATTTTGTTTCCTCTAGACCACATGTGGTCATCTGTGCATTTAGCCCATCTGGGCAGGAATATGCAATAGAGACTATTATCATTAAATTTGATAATTGTTATGCCTGTCAGATCTAAAGTTTGCTGCTATCCCTGAAAAAAAATTGTTTGAAAATGTGACAGTTATACTGGCGTATCTACATGTGATGTAGGTGGCTGCCCAAGTCAGGGGTTTTTCTAGAAAAATTGAATAAGAGGGAGCACACACAGGTGAGGGGCCGAATTGTATTTGTTTATGAAAGAATCGATTGCTGAGTGAAGGCTGTATGCTGGATATCAAGCTAAGATCTGAATTCGACAAGGGGGTGCTGGGCTGAAACAAGAGGGTGCAGCGCCCATCTTTCCTGATTTAGATAAACCCCTGCAAGTCATTCGCTTATCAACTTGTGCTCGGAGTTCTGCATTAGTTATTTATTACACAGCTACTGTACTTTGCCCAAGGAACCTATTGAACCTATTTTGCATATTTGATTCTAGTTCATCAGGTCTTCTTTGGTATTTCTTAAGACTACATACCCAGCAGTACTGAATGCTGTTGTCTTGCTGTTGCCTAGAATATTCTATCATTGTCATAACAACTCCTATATGTTAATGAGGCACGTGGGAAAATTTCTGGAGAAGAGTTTGTACTGTGGGTCTGTGTGGAAGAGGTGGGGGCAGAGGCAGGTGTATAGCAAGTACAGGTATACAGGTACGGCCAGGTGTGACACTTGTGGGCCCATAAAGACAGGTGTACTACATGTAGTACATGTATCGAAATATGTGCATTGTTTTTACATATATATAGGATTTGGGTTACTACTACTAGTATGTATGTAGACTAGTGTTGTCTGATATTGTATGGCATTAGCTCTTTCAGTAGGATGCTAGATGCAGTGGTCACTGACCCTATTTTTTGGCCAGATGGACAGGTGTATACTATAGGGATGCGTGCATTGTTTTGGTATAGCTATAGGATTTGGTGTACCCATGCCATGGTCTTACATTGTATGGCATCAACTCTAGATCTTGCAGTAGGGCATTTGATTCAGTGGTCACTTGGGGTCACTGACCCTATTTTAGAACCAAGGGTCAAGAGGTCAAATCTCATCATCAGCTTGTTTTTGTTTACATGCCTTGCTGTGCCACTGGAAAGGTTGCAGTACCTACATGTACGTGTATATTAGGTTGGCTATTAGTACTTGTCAAAATTGTATGGTAAAGGTAAATGTAGTCCCATAGCCTTCAAGTTTTAGTTTTAGAGGTCATAGGGGCACTACTACTGTAGAAGGACACAGTATTGGAAGGCAGAGTCCAAGACCTTTACTGCTTTAGCAAAACAATAGTTCTTTATGAGTAAGACCTAGGGTTTTAACCTCCTTGGTAAGACTCGATATTCAGATTTCTTTTATTTCATAACCCGGGAGACCTGTGATTTTATCTTAGTCTTAACTAATTCTTTTTTAGGTCAGTTGGTACAATGATAGTCCTGCAGGGTGCTTTATCAAGGATGTTACCTGGTAACAGTATCTGAATATCTGTTGGCTAGCTGATTTTACCCTCCCTGTTATGATTTGATAAGGTATAGTTATCTATCATGCATTCATTATTTATTGAAATTTCCTTTTAAGTGGCGCAATAGCCGTAAGGCCTTGGGGAAAAGGTGTTGTGCTTTCGGTTTCCCGACCGACTCTTCCAAAAACCTGCCGACCCTGCTGTAAGCCTTAAACCTTTTTTTGTTCGACCGCGGGCAAGGTACGTAAAATTTTGGATCTGACATCAACAGAATCTTTAAAAAAAGAGAAAATTCCTACTGTACCTAGCTACCAACCCTGGAAGTTGTGTTACCTAGTAATAGTATACGTAGTGCATGCTTTAAGATCTTTTGGCTCGCTTAAACATTTAGTTTACATTGTATTTCATGCCCTGGATAGTAACAATTATGGAGCATTCTGCTAATTGTTTAGACTAGAGAAGATAAATGTCTTTGAATCAGTCTCTCGTACTCTTAAGAATTTAGAGGAAGAGCACTCGAATTTCTTGTCATTCCTCCTTTTGTTTTCATGCAAAGTCTAAGGCCTAATTCATACATTTAAATTGCTTGACATATGATAACGGCTTACCATTAAGTTTATCCGCGATTGTATGACGCCTTTTGCTGCTACAGGTACTTTAATGACCAGACAAACGCCACCTCCAGGCTATATAGCTATACATACGGCGGACCATGAAAATACCCGTGATAAGACTCGTGACTGAAATGACGTGCAAAATCTATAAACTGAAAACTGTTTGCTTCATCGCGGACACTCATAAACCGTGTCATCGATTTGAACCACCAGCCTACAAGTACTACTACACCCATAAGTACATAATACCATATGTTCACACGTCTAAATAGATCACCATGTCGTTGAGATGTATATAGGCACTCCTCCCACCCTGTGATTGGATGTGAAGACAGCAGTATTCCCGTTAATCAAATAGTGATGATGTCCTCTCCACATTCTATCGTGTGACAGCTGGTGTATAATTTCATTTCCATTGATTTTCACTGGACTGTAGAATCTATAGACCACTGGGGATATAGCAATTCTGCGCAGAGAATGGAGGTAAAGTGGGAGGTATATGGTTAATGATAAAAGACATTTTTCATTGATTTTTAAGTTGTACAATGTATGTGTACAGTGTAGTCATCAACATTGTTTTTGAAATTTGAATCATGAATTCCATGATCATGACTTGCTTTAGAAGTGTGTCTGCCTGAGCCTAGGCCTGGTATCCAAACCTATTATAGCTGCTGAATCTCTTTGTCCTCTTAGGCAAATAGATCTGAACACTTCCTTTTGTATTTCTGAAACGAGACGAAGAGACTCGGCCGAATAGATTCGGATACTAGGCTACTTTACTGATATTAGTGTATGTCTGCCTTGAAGTAATCTAAGTCTACAGTATATAGGGGCTCTTCCCAAATCTGATGTGGATGTATAAGATGTATGGCACTTTTGAAATGATTTGGATCATCAAAGAAAACCATGAATGACAAATAGTTTTGACATGCCATGACATTGACTTTGACACTGGCCATGCCTCACTGACCACTATATTATTCTGTCAACTTCACTTTGCACTTGACATCAAATGATAAAGACCATGACATTCCTGTCGTACTCATATCCATAGATGTTCACATTCACTACATCATGTACTTTGCTTCATTTATTACATTACGAGTCGTAGCAGGGGCCTTTAGAAGGACATAACAGCCTCATTACACTCAATTCTGCAGCGCGACGTTGTCTGCAAACCCTCCGGCAGTGCTGAATTGATTTAGTGGTCTCCAGTGTACCCGTGTTCCTCCGTACAATTTTGTAAAGAAATTCAATAAGTTTTGTTGGATGGCTGTAAGGCAAATGACTTGATGGCTCTGCTATGCATCAGCCGATGCCGGTGTTATTGCATTTGGTGCACTTTTGTTTATTGAACGGCTGCGTTTGTAGGAGACCAGTGACTGTTCGGATTTTTCCCTGGGGTTGCAAAAAAAGATCTATACGCTCACTAACTGTGACTGCTGCAGCTGTGCAGTGCTGGCGCGAACATTGGTAAGATGCAGACAAAATTTGTAGAGTGAAATTTTTCTCCGTGGAAGGTGGAGGAGTTGCTTGTATTCTGTGAAGATTTTGAAGAGCCTCTGTGGTAAGCCAGGTTGTTATACTGTGAGAAAAAGTCTTATGCTAAATGCCTTATTAGTGCTCTGAGGACTGCATATTTTTTTGCTGATGTGCCAAGACGTATTTATTTTGCAGAGGCTTGTATCGGATTATTTGGATTGAAGGAAAGTGTTTTGTTTCTATATTGTATTCATTTGAGAATCCCCATCAAGCTTTAGGTTTCCATGGATCTGCAAGATGGGCAGAGGAAAAAGTTATGTATCTTTTTTCCATATGTTGTCAGCATGGAAGGACTTCCTGATATCTCATGCGCCACCTGGCACTGAAGAGGGTTGTGTGAGCATGTTCAGTTGTATTATTCATAAATTTACATGTGTGTTTGCTCCTGTTTACCTCACAGGTTTGAGTTATCAGCAAGCCAGAAGCACCGTTCGGTACAAGATGGCGGAGAACAACAATGGGGTCGACCCAGCGTTCCACCACAAGGCGTGGACGATCTGCCATGACTACCTGGGACCGCCGTGGAAGGAGGTTCCCGAGAAGGAGTTCATCATCGAGACCCTCCCTGGAGGGCTGAGTAACTACCTCTACGTCTGCACTGTTCCTGACAAGTATGTAGTAAAAGGTGGGTACACGGACATGTACTAGTACATTGTAATTTGTATTTGTGTCACTCTGTAGTCTAGATCAGTCTGTTTGTTTGTATGTATTGCATACTCAGTAAACTGCCTCATGACGTAACACACCAGCTTTGCACTGAAGATCTAGATTACAAGCTGCATACCCGGACAGGTTAATTTGATCCACTTACACCAGGAAGCACCCATACTGTTTTCAATAAGTGTTGTGTTTTTTTTTAACGTGCTCGAGGTGTGGCTCTCCTCAAACATGGGACCTCGGACAGGTATATGCAGTACTAACAAATCCTGTGACAGCAATATAGGCCAATAGCAGGCATTTTCATCGTAGTTCCTTTTTTCTGCAGGTGTTCCTCGTAAGGTTTTGATGAGGATCTATGGAGAGATTCTGAGCGACGTTCCAACGGTGATCCAGGACTCCGTGATCTACAGCATCCTGTCCGAGAAGAAGATGGCGCCACAGATGAGGGGGATCTTCGACGGAGGCAGGCTGGAAGAGTTCAAGGTCAGCACTAGCCTCCGCCAGACTGCTGTAGCAATGTATTGAGCCATGACCCATCCCTCAAAAAGCTACACCATAGACAGCTCTGTAAGAGATGGTTTGACAACATAAGGGAAGATTTTCACCTCCTGAACCTACACAATGAATCTTAAACCAAGGTTCAAAGCTCTAGAGACACCTGGCAGAGTGAGTGAGTGAGTGAGTGAGTGACTAGGTGTGTGAGTGAGTAGGTTGGTGAGTGAGTGAGTGAGTGAGTGAGTGAGTGAGTGAGTGAGTGAGTGAGTGAGTGAGTGAGTGAGTGAGTGAGTGAGTGAGCGAGCGAGCGAGCGGGTGGGTGAGTGAGTGGGTTGGTGCGTGAGTGAGTGGGTTAGTGAGTGAGTAAGTGAGTTTGAAGGAGTGAGTGAGTGAGTGAGGTTGCATGAGTGAGTGAGTGAGTGAATGATAAGTAATCTATAACCCTTGTTATACCTATTTTTCTATTTTTCCATGCAGGAATCACGAACTCTGAATACCTCAGACTTGTCCAACCCGACCCTGTCTGCCATCATCGGCAGGAAGATGGCTCGGCTGCACAAACTGGAGATGCCTCTGTGTAAGGAACCCAAGTGGCTCACTGATCACTTAAAAAGGTACTACTATGTTTGCTGGTTGGCATGTTGGTTGATTGATTTTGGTATAGTACATTAGGGCTCAAAACACGTTTTGCTTTTTGCTGTAGGTAAAACCTTACTAATAAGCTTATTCTTTTAGCTAATGACAAAGTGCAAGTTGCTTAAAAATATGTTGATTCCTTTCTGCACCTTTTTTTTGCAATTTTCCGGTTGTAGGTGAGTATTTTAAGCCCTGTATAAAAAGATATCTATCTTCATGATAGCGTACAGAAATTTCACCCCTTCTGTCCAAAAATATGTGAACTTTATGACATCAAACTGTATTTTTGTAAGCTAATAAAATGACAGATTCAATAACGACAATTAACAGTATGGGCTACCAACAAATCATGAGTGGGACGGGAAAACATTTTAAAAGGGAGCCCTGTTTGCACCTTAAGTTAAAATTTGTTATTGAAAAAAATTTTTTTTCTTCATGTTTCTGCAGCTACCTCAGCAATATCCTGAACAACATCTCCTTCAAGGAGGAGCCCAAGTCCAAGCAGCTGAAGAAACTCCTGTCTTACAACCTGGAGGCTGAGCTGCAGTTCATTCTCAGGTTGGAAGATGGTGCTTTTTCTTAACATGATAAAAAGATGGTACCATAGAAAATCTAGGAGTAAGCACGGCACCCTCAAAAGCTACTACTAAACCTATATTATTTTGGGCAGGTCTGTGTGTTACATAATGACATACATTTTGTATACGAAGGGGTTGAAGTCTGCCATTTCTGATTGCCTTTTTGTTTTCCTGAGCTGCCCACACTAATAGAAGACACCCACTTCAGTCCTTCTTCTGCCACAACAACATGCAAGAGGGGAACGGCCTTAAAATTACTGTATTGTTTTGTGTATGGCATTTAGATATTTGTATATAAATAAAGGGAGTGAATTTTTATTTTTCTTACCCGCCCAGATTGATAGAAGACACCCACTCTCCCGTCGTCTTCTGCCACAACGACATGCAGGAGGGTAACATCCTGGTGGACGACCAGGACGGCGCGACGCCCACCGACGACCGGGTCACCGTCATCGACTACGAGTACAGCGCCTACAACTACCGCGGCTTCGACTTCGCCAACCACTTCTGCGAGTGGGCCATGGACTACTGTAGCGTCAATACCCCCGTGTGGCCTTACTTTAGCGTAGATACCACGGCCTGGCCCTCGCGGAAGCAGCAGCTCCATTTCATCGACGCGTACCTTGCAGAGAGCGGGGAAGTCTCGGCGGACCGCGAAGCGATACTGCAGGAGGTGGAGAGATTCGCGCTGGTGTCCCACTACTGGTGGGGCCTGTGGGCCATAGCGCAGGCATACATGAGTCACATCAGCTTCGGCTTCCTGGAATACGCCCAGGCGCGCTTCGACTGGTACTTCCAGATGAAGAAGAACCTCACGTGTAACAGGAAGCATGCTGGATTATGAAGATGATTCGAATCAAATGTTTGTATGAAGGTCCATCTGTTGTGATGGTAATCAACATGTACAGTCAAACCTGGACTCAGTAAACACTCAAGGAACTGAGGAAAAGTGGCTGCTGAGGACAGGTAGTTGCTCAGGACTACGTGTATATGGGTTTTACCATGTAAAAATGGACGGGACTGTTTTAATGTCATGGTGGCTTGTGACTTGTTGCCTGTACCAGGTGGTTGACCAACCAGGTTTGACTGTATTCATGAATTTACACGCTATTTCCGTACATAAAGTAAAGCGATTATCAACAAGCTTTCAAGCAGTCCTCTGGTTCTTCTCAAGTTGATTTCTCCCAAAGCCAACGTCACTTGTTCATGGCCTAGTCAAATCACCTTTAGCAGGATCGATCAGAGGACTGGTCAAAAGCTTGCTGGTAAGCACTTTACTTTGTGTATGGAAATAGCGTGTAAATTCATCAATATGACTGAAATGTTGATATCACTTATTTTATGTTACATGTGAGATTTAAGGCTACAGAAATGTGTTGTCCTCAGGTTGTGGTTCTAATAGGAGATATAAGTGTGTGTGGACCATTCAAAGGAGTTGAAAGACCAAATTAATGATCTTATAGGCCAGATCAAGGTTTATTGTTTTGGAACTGAGCTGCAAGTTACGTTTATGAAGGTTAAACATCAAGGTATGAAGACAATTCAAACTCTACAACTGATGAAATTTGGAGATTTCGAATAACATCCATCACTCTTCTTCTTCTTTCAAGTGATGCTGAACAAGAGTGTTGGATGTCACTCGATTCAAACACTCGAAAAAGTAAATCTCTGAATAAATAAATAAATCAAATCAAGTAAATCTCCGAATTTTATCCAGTTGTAGAGTTTGAATTGTCTTTATATGTGTGCTGTAAGTCATGTGAGTTATGAAAGGTTTCCTGTGAAGTAATTCCAAAATACAAAGCTGTTCACTGGTGCTCTAAATTGTACTTTAGAGGTCAAGGCATATATTTTCACATTTGATTGGGGCAAAAGAAATTTGGTTTAAAAATTTTAGAGAGATATAGAATGGAAAAAACAAACACATGTGAGGTAGAGATATTATAACTAGATTGATATGGCGCCATGGTTGGACATTTTTGTAGTTGCCACCAAACAGCAGGTAACAATGGCTTGTTATTGAAAAATGTATGTCTTTCACTAGTATGGGAGCAAGCATAAGCTAACAAGTTTGGTACACATGTAGCCTGTGCCTTTAATGCTTGCTGTTCCCCAGTGCCTTGCTGATCAATTCTCAAAGTTCAATGCAAGTCACTCTGGGCACATGTGAAAATGAAGTCTGCATGTTTTACAGTACAGTTATATTTCTCCTCAATGAGCTTCAACCTATACCGATGTGGGTGTAGGCTAGCATGTTGCTAGAAGTTGGTGTTGGGCGGCTTGTCCTATGGTATACCTTTATTCTTGAAAGGTGTTCAACACTGCAAAGGTATCAGTCTTTAACAGTAGCTACTGTTATTTTCTTCCTCTATTTCTTCTTTTAACAGTTTACTTCAGTCCAGGACTTAATTGCAGTTAGTCTTCAAACACCCATGTCTTTGTTTAACCTTATAGTACACTTAAGTAGCTATTTGGCACCCAATTCCCTCTTGGTTACAGAGTTAGGCAGCAGGGAGAAGGTTAACATGTGTATCATTCTGTTTGTGATCAGTGTTGACTCTGCAGTAGTTTGTAATTAAGCTTGCAGTGGGTTTTACCATGCATGTAAGTGCCTTGTTGAACAAACAAAAAATGCAAGCTTGCCTTGTTTTTATATATTAAGAAATTATCAGGATTTTTGTATTGTCAAAAATGCCTAAATCAGCTCTTGCCTTATAAACTTACTCTACATGTACATGACATGTGTAAATTTGAGCAAGTTAGACTCTTGTCATTGAAAGATGCCTTTATTGATGCCTCCAAGATTATCTTGTTGTTAACAAAAATGCAAAAGAAAACCCATCTAAATCCCTTTGAGCAGTCCTACACTTAGCAGAAACAGGGTAGGAATGCATAACGAAGTTAGCATTTTAACCAAGTATGATGCACAGTCTACAATGTATATATATGGCCAAGATGTAACAAATACAATAAAAAATAGATATATAATGTTATATTACTCAAATTCAGTTGGTATTTTCAATTTAAGGTGAATTTCTTTCCATACAACAAAATTTTGCTTAAGTGAAAAGAAATTTACTCTCAGATATATCTTAATTTTCTATTCTTCATGGCTTTTGTTGAGTTGTCCATTAAGGTGTACAACAGTACATGTACATGACTTTTTGTGTATTTTCTAACTCATAATGTGACCAATTGTTGCCAATATTTCGAATGATTTTATGTTTAGTCCACTTTTATTTTCTATTCCTGTACATAATTTTTTTTAGCGATGTGGAAAGTGCTTCATTAGTGTGGGGACCTGGAAGGTTTGATGTGGCAACTGTTTGACTGACAGTGAAAGGTAACAACGTTGTTGTTTTGAACCATTATTATTCTTATAAGCAGTGAACAAGACAGTTTAGAGGGTCACATGTAATATCCAAGCAGATGTTGTGGAGACTAATCAGAAATTGTTTCGTTTACCTAGCTGGCCATTTCCATGTCAAACTGCCTTCTTGAGGAACAGGCCAGATAGGAACATGTAACGATTCAGCCTCCCCCACATCTGCTTGGATATTACGCACTTATGTACACGTGTAGATGAGATGTAGTTACATGTATGTTCCTTTTGGGTGCAATTTTCACAGCATTTACTTAATAATGATACTTGTGTAACAAAATTCAAGCATCAATATTTAATATGAAATGTTCAGCAATGCAATTAATATTAGACTTGATAAAAAAAAAGGTGTGGGGAGTTCAGTGAAGACGTCTACAAGTGTTCAAATGATTAAACCATCTCTATTAGGGGTGGGTACCGGTACATAAAATTCAGGTCCGGTCCAGGTCCAGAGGGTCAGGTCCAGGTCCGGACCTGTACCTGTACCTGATTATTGTAGTCTCGCAGTACATCATATTTTGGAGAGCGAGACACACGTAAAACTCTCCAAACGTCATGTCTGGAACGATATAATTTCTTAGGTTTGCACTTTGTCTGAAAATTATAACTACACTCTCCTCGCTGTCTGTTTACTCATCCTTTGAGTGTTTCTAGATATGATTCACAGCTAACGTCTTCGACAACGACTCGTTAAATCTGCTGTTTTGTATTTTCTTAGTAGTGAGACCAGTTAATGTGACCGCCTGCTGGTAGCCTGGTACTATGAATTTTCTAGTCGGTCCATAGGCCGGTCCACTGATTTTTTTTACGGACCGGTTTTTTTGGACCGGTCCATTAAGAAATACCGGTTTTGTACCGGTACACGGTACCGGTACCCACCCCTAATCTCTATGCTAAGAACGGCTGCCCACGCACCAAACTTGAATGGACTAGAACTGAAGTCAGCTAGCTGGGAATGGGCTAGTTATCTTGGGTTATTTTCTTTCGGAGTCTGAAACAAAACCGGCCCCTGGAGTTCAAAAAAAGAATCGCGAGGGTGCCCGAACTTACACCACTTTTTATCACGACCGAAAACTATATCTCAAACTTCGAAAATCTGCTGCAATATCGTAGGTAGCCGCTAGGAGGTCGACTATCGAACTTGACCTTCTTTTTCCCTACCCACCTACTATATATCACCGTAACGTGACGATCAATCCACGGCATTTCGAGATATGCCGCTAACAGACAGACAGACAGACAGACAAGTCACATACACAAGATCCGCCGCAGTACCGTAAGATTAACAGTTTCGGAAGAGACATGTCTCGCACAGTCTTCACATGCTAGAGTTCCCAGCTGAGAAAACAAGGAAACCAAGTGAGACACACGAAAGTCCTTAAACATGTTAAAACGATGCTGAGCAAATTTTGAATGATGAAGAAATAAAGCTAAAAGGTAAGATAAATAAATTGTTAGGAAATCAATTCATTCTCGCCTTCAGCAATGTTCAAATCAGCAGACGCTCACAGTTTCAAAAATTTCACATTTCACAAAAGACACCTTTGTACGAGCAGTGTTTCTATGTAAATGAACTCCATTTCCATGGCAACGAGTCGACATCTGAGAGTTTCTGAATTTTAATCTGTGGACTTGTTACACAACAGGCCTTACTGATCACGTACTGTAATCATGGAAGTAATCTAGAGTCACACACACGTTTTTGGTAGTTCGGGGCAGATTGGTCTGGGCCGGGGTGCACAAACAGTTTCCTCGTGGAAGGAGGAAGTGACTTATCGCCATTGTGCCTTTCTGTCCACGTAATTACAATTTTTCAAGACAAAAAAATATGACCCGATATGTGGAAAATCGTGGACCAGCGCTACCCCCGAAAGTAAACGCCGGCGACGGCCAGAAATCCTGCAAAGGAGGCTACTGTTAGCTGTAACGTTGGGTAACCTAAATTCGCGGGGTACTTAAATTCGGGATTTTTCGAAAACGGGGTATTTAGGGATATGTGCTAGATGCAACATAAGTAATACCACTAGAAATGCAAACCTGCCAGACTTACGTATTCAGAACACTGTCTGAAAAGCTTCGATAAGCATGGATTATAAGGCGACGAGGTCAAAAACTCTCCGTCCCTTATTGGAACAGTCTGAGGACTTCGTGGGAGAATTAAACAACATGGTTGTCGGCTGGTTTATAAGAAAAATGTCACATCCGCTTCTTGCTCAACACAATTATTTACAAGACAACTTATTACAATCTCTTTTGCTAACCTGCAACTGGATTCTAAGTGTGATCAATCATCAAAACTCCTCTCTGTTGCTACAACCTACGGCACGTGTATTTTCTCGCCGCCATATTGTTAACCAGAATCCTGTTGTCAAGCAGACGACAAAGGTTTGTGAGGAACACTTTTTTGTCTAAATACTGCGTGTGATAGTGGACTGAGGAAGATATTTTCCTCAAAGTTTGCTCCTAACACAACAAGGAACACATGGACATAGTCGTATTACCATTGCTACGGCATCCAGCTAACTTCCCATGAATAATGTAACGTTACACGTTGCCCGATCGATGATGACGATGGGCCGACTTTGAGTGAAGTTCTACCGACTCAACACACGGGTTGTACCCGAACTGGCCTGATGTGTGCGGTACGGCCGTTTTTTCGTGTATTTTTTTTACTTGGACACGTCTATATCCATAGCACTCTCCTCAAGCCAAGGATGGAACGAATAGCTGCTGTATAAAATGTGATTAGCGGTAAGATATTCAAGACGAATCTTCTCTCCCGAATTAATGTGCCCCCCTGTCCGACAGCACCGTAATTGTGCGTGCGGCGGACGGTAGTTTCAAGTTGAAATATTATGGTGTCAGCACGACTAGAGACAAAATCTACCATATATATGATTAGTGCAAAGATAGTACATGATACTGACAGAATTATAGAAAGAAAGGATGGTTTATTGTTCTGCTAGATTGATTTCAGTCAACCATTATCGGAAAAATCCCGAATTTATGTTACCCGTACCCAACGTTAGACTGGTTACAAAACACACGTCACTAGACACCATCACGTACTGTAATCAGAGAACTCATCTGTAAACCTCCATGTTTCCAGACTTCTACCTAGATTGGTCTTGAGGTGGGGGCGTAAAATGCAATTTCCCACGGAAGGGAAGGGGAAATCACACTGTCTGTTGTTGTGCTCATGGCTATATGCATGTTGTTCTTGCGAATCTTGTCGCGTGTGGTGTGGTGCAGCCGTGCCTAATATATAAACACCCCGACCAATCAAACCACGTTAATCGCATTGAAACTCAGATTCGTGTCAGTCATTTCCCGACAAATCCCTTTCTAACTTGCGTTAACGACTACATCTGACAAAATAAACTCGCCAGTGAGATGGTGGAAGGTGTCAGCTTTCCAAAGATGTTTTCAGATTGACAATTTGGGCACTTTGGAACTGATTCAAAGCGACCGCGATTTAACGTTTAGAGGATAGTAGTAGAAACCATTTTTTTCGAAACGTTAAATCGCGGTCGCTTTGAATCAGTTCCAAAGTGCCAAAATTGTCAATCTGAAAACATTTTTGGAAAGCTGACACCTTCCACCATCTCACTGGCGAGTTTATTTTGTCAGATGTAGTCGTTAACGCAAGTTAGAAAGGGATTTGTCGGGAAATGGCTGATACGAATCTGAGTTTCAATCCGATTCACATGGTTTGATTGGTCGGGGTGCTAAAGTGAAATCAGTAAAAGGTGCGGACTGGTCCAACCTTACAAGTTATGTTGCCAATTTTTTGTAAACTGTCAGTATGACTATGGCTAGATCGAAGAAGTCAATCAATCTTGTAGTCAATCAATTAATATTGATAAATCGAACAGAATAAAACAATTTTTTTCTGTTCACGTACCTTGAACCAAAGAACTTTGCTACATATGCCAGAGTTGTACGTGGGCTTGAATATACATGAATACGACGTCATCACAACATGACTTGAAAAAAAATCTGCATCAGACAGAAAGTGTTCAATTTCACTGTCGCCTGTACTGTCGCCAGATTGCTGTTCGAAGCGTTAGATGCGAACTTATCATCCGCATCCATTCTAAACGAAGTCATCGTAAGCATCTACGTTTTTTTCCATTGCTGACCAACAGGCAGAGAGGATAAAACGTCGAATATGAAAGGAAGTGTACTGTTGCTGCTCGTTGCGTTGGGGGCACCTCTGTGGTCCGGATGTTCTTGTCTGTCAGCTGAATGTAAGATACATCAGATGAAGTACTTTTGGACTGCAGAGGTTGACTGTAATCATCAAAACCTCATCGCGATCCCGGATGGCATACCGTCCAACGCCGACCGATTCACTGCCAAGTTCAATAACATCAGTAACGTAACTAACCTGCCCAGTCTACCCCAACTGCGTTGGCTGGACCTAGGCTGGAACTCAATCGAATCGTTTCCCTGGACGTCTTTGCGCGGTCTGCCAGCTTTACGCCATTTACTTCTGAATGAAAACCGACTACGGTACGTTCGGCTGGACAGCGTCATTGAATATCTGCCTGAGCTGAAGTTTGTTAATGTCGGGTACAACAAACTAACCTCATTCTCTCAGCACGAACTCGGACTGCCACAATTAAGCACTGTCGTGATTGTTGGAAACCTCCTTCGCTGTGACTGCGACCTGGCCTGGCTGATTGACAAGATGACGTGTCTACAGCCTTGTAAGGAAGGCGACGAGACCTGTTGCTCGTCCTGTGGAGCCTGCTCTCTTAGTCTTAATAAAAAACTTCGAAAGCTCTACTGCGAAACTCCGAGTCGACTGAACCGGCTACCACTGTCAGACGCGCCCGCACAGCTGACGGAGTGTAGGGAACAAACTGTTCCTGCAAAAGTTCGTCTGGGGAGTTTCCATGACGTTTTGGCAGTGACGTCCCCAAAGCTCGGATCAAATCGAACCGTGGGGATAAAGCATTCCATCGGCCAGTCACCGACCATGGTAACCAGCATCTTGCACCGTCACGGAACCACACGCTATGACACTAGGCCCAAACCAACTGAACATAACAAGGGTGCGGACACAACTGCTTGGAATTCTACCGATGAATCAAGTGATACCTTCACAACGGCGAAAGGAACCAGCCTCCAAAACATTCTACTTAGCGCCATGGCAGGGACAATGAGTTGCCTTACCCTGATAATATTGTGCCATCGTCTGACGAAATGCTATACCATGGTTACTAGGGCCGCTTAAGACAATACAGAACGCCACACTATGTGCTGGCACCGCCGCCAGCGCTTCGGCCCTAGGGGGTGTAGCCCCGGCCGGGCAACTAAGCCACACATTTTTCCCGGTGGACTGCCGGACACAGGGAGGGTACCTCTCGGTGTTCTCACGATTAGCTCATGGCGCCAATCTGTTACCAGCACCCGCGTTGATTTTAAATCCATGTCAAAAACTTCCAGGGCCCCGGCCGTGACCAGAAATAGCCGCAGGGTGTCCCACCGGGCCATGTAGGATTAGCGCCCGAAAGTGCAGAAAACAGCCCGTGAACTGTCCGGCAGGGCCCCTTGGAGCATTACTCAAGTAGTATCATGCCTAGTACTAGACATTACCTGTATGTACATGAGACGAGCGCTAACTCCGGCTGACTCAGGTGAGTACATGTATAACAAGTGAGGATGTACAGAATCATTATTTCAAAACAACCATTTAATTCGAATACATGTACAGAACTTTAACTTTCAACATTACTCAATTTACTCTATATACAACAACAAGTACACCGCACCAGATAACCTTTAAACCAAATCCCTGACTGTAAAGAATCGATTATTTACATCCAGGTCAGTCATGTGGTAGTTTGAAGTAAACTTCAACACAAAAAATTCAACTCTGACTCAACACTATATCATTATAAAGTGTTCTGAATATAAACATCACCACAACAATTTAGTTGTCTATATAGAATAGATTTTGTGTGTGTAATAATACCTACCATGGTACTAGTTTGGACATTCATTACTAAGTAACATGTACCTCGATCTTGCATGTGATTTGCATCTTCTGTACAAATATGACATATATATGTAAAGTGTCACACACTTCATTCCAGTCTAAAACAGAAACTGAATTCTGTAGCACTTCTTTGCATCACAATAAATCCATCTAAAAAGGTAAAGCCATGCCGTCATCTTCAATTGAGATGAAGCATAGTGCTGTTTCAAGTAGGTAGTGGTAGTGCAATGGGGCTTCGCTATGGCTCGCTTTTTCTTTTCTTTTCAAATCCATCTAAGACCTTGTTATGGATTGCAGTTCACACATCCTTCTTAACCAAGAATAATAAGCTGTTCCTTCCTGTGAAATATCTGTAATCAACCACAGGAAATGTGGAAAGTGAGAAGGGTTTGTACCAACATTGGGAAAACATACTCTACTTTTTGAACTGTACACCTCACCGTTTCAATTCATGCAATATTCACACTGTGACTAACGCTTTGTCCCCACTATCCTATCAGCCTATCATGAAAATTTTCAAATCATCCCCCCCACTCACCTAATGGAATAACCCTCCATACAATTGACAGAATGTTAGAAAAAGGGGGCGGGGGAATATATGTTGCCACATGTCTATGAGTAAGTGAAGAGCTGGGTGGCCTTGAAAGGTTCCTCAGCACATTGTAATCTGCAGGTCATCCTCCCTAATGTTACAATGGAATAGCCCACCATACAGCTGACAGAATGTGGCACATGGACCAGACCATTTATCCAGGGGGGTGGATTAATATCACATGTCTATGAGTAAGTGAAGAGGCGTGTTGCCCTGATAAGCTCCCCAGCGCAGTGCAGGAATTTGTAGCTCGCCGCCTGGATGCGCTCCCGGGCCTTCTCACTCGCCGAGTCTGTCAACATGTGGTACATGTTCGATCTCAACTGGGGAAGGAAAGGCACAAGTATGTAAGACAAGGAAAAACAGATGTTACATATGTCTAGATATCATATTCATGTGGCATCAAAGGCCTTCGCAAAAAAGCTTTCTCGCTTGCCATGAAGGAAAGAAATCTGTTGTAGCATCTACTAAGTTAACATAATTCCACCACCCTGAAAAGATACGACCAAACAGATCTCCATCCCAACGTCCCCCAGTACAATGCACTCCTGTACATCCTGTATATCTTAACTGTGCATACCTCTAGGCTGCTGCACTACTGTAATACGGTGGATAAGATTTTTTTGTTGACATTTAGCTTGAAACATGTGCACATAATTCTTTGTCAATTGTTAAAGAATGAAGAAGAGTTCAACTATATGATCACATACCTCGGATCCCTCAGCGTGGTCCACAGAGAACTCCTCGCTGAACTCGTTGATTTTGAGTTTCTTTGCCCTCCGCACACTCTGTACATAACAGCACCAGTCGTCCTGCAACAACAAACATTTCAGCACCACGGACAAAGTACAAATCCTTAAGACACTAGACTTCCGGCATTGGCTACCACGGACGCGAGGGGATGTGACTGATCGAACCACACGCTCCAGCAAACAACTCTACCAAATCAAACCCAGAACTGAACGCTATAAAAGAAGTAGCATACCATACATGACAACCCTAGTAAACAGTAGAAAGGAAAATGACGACCACAATAAGTAGGATGTATTTGATGTAAGATTGTATGATAATGTTGTATATTTTAAAAACCCAAAGTGTATATTCGTATGTGGAAGCACGTGACCAAGCACGTTTTCTATTGTTTTAATGTGTACTTGGGAATAAGACTTGTTTTAATTGTGGCGGTGTACATTGTAAAACAACTGCAATTCAGCCTCTGGCTGCGAGAGTTTTGTTGACAATAAAAACCATTTGATTGATTGATTGATGATATTGGATACTGAACCAGATTACTCCGTGAGGGGAGTAAAGGAGGCCATCTATATTAAATTTTGTACATTAAAGCCCACAAGCTGACACTGAACCGAGACGAGGTTGATATCGCTTGCCAGGCAATTACAATTCATTACTAGAGTCACGGCTATGTGTGACGGGCTTAACTCACAGCCATGGTCTAGAATAGGTCAGGAGGCCATGGTCACATGTGTGTGACAGGGGCTTTTAGTTTCAGAGTGAAAAATATCAATTTTACCTCGTTGACAGGTTCGTCCTCCAGATGTTCTGCGGCCTGCATGACGATCCGGTCCTCTCCCGCCTCCGCGTTCCACTTGCTCCAGGAGAAGGCGAAGGCAGGGAGCGTCATGGCCATGCAGCGGTAGGTCAGCATCTCAGCCTCCTCATCCTGGGGAGGAAAAGCAAATTGGTATAAAAACTTAACGAGTCCAGTTACTTACGGCAGCTTCAGTTTCACACCATTTCAGACCCATATCAGCATCTTGGCCTCTTTGTCCTGAAGAGGAAAAAACATATTTGAAATAAAGAATTAAACCTGAGTGAAACTTAAGGCAGGGAGCGTCATGGCCATGCAGCGGTACCTCAGCATCTCAGCCTCCTCATCCTGGGGAGGAGGGAAAAATGGTTTATGGTCTCATACTGATGTTACAGTATCATACCAATGCTTCAATCTCAGACCAAGAGACAAGAGTTAAGGTCTCATACAGTAATTGAATCAGATGCTATAGTATGTGGCTGTGACATCTCTGCTTTCTCCTTCTGGGGAAGTGAACAAGCGTTGCAGTTTTCTACTGTAGGGGTCATCATGTTCGAGTCTCAGACCAACATCACGACCTCTGAGTCATCAACTCTATCTATAAGTCTCATAGTGATGTGACAGTCGCAGTCTGTTACCAACATCAGTGTCTCATACCATGCGGTCCTACATCAATGTCTCAGACCACTGTAAGTTATAGTCTCATATATCAATGTTATCAATGACTTTGTCTGGGCTTGAATACTTTGGATACTAAAATTATTGAGACCATTAGGTAACGTATGAGATTTGTCAACAACTTCCTGGACAAAAAACATACAAACGTAAGACATACAAACCACATAAAGGTAAGTAATCCAGACTAATCCATTAATGTGTAATGAAAAAGGCTGCCTACCTTTTTGGTCATGCTGACAAACTTGCTGGAGTCGGGCTCTGGAAAGATGTTCACCCCCGACGCTCGCAGGGCCTGGAGGGAATAGTTAATTGCTTACTTGAATGATCTCCATTAGTGATACAGTGCATGATACTTCACTACTCTTGCTGGAATATACTACATGTACCAGGATTCTGTATCATTTGTCAAGTAGGGCTAAGTAATTCCTATGAAAAAAAAAATTAGGAGAGCTGAATTTCGAAGCTTGGCCACAGTTTTGTCCCACGCACTGGTCTGTCGTTGGTGTTGAACAAGTTATTGTGTTCTTACTTCATGTCATAATGGCAAAGCAAACCAGATTCTCCCGTAGAACACGCCAAAAGTATCTTAGTTTATGTCATACCTGGGCCGCAAAAACGTTTGATACCGGTGTTCCAGACAGGGTTTAGGTTATCACACAGGCTTCCATAGAATATTTAGAATGCATTTCGAGTGTGCCAAGTGCAGCGCTATCGAAAATTTGAAAACTGGATTTGGTCGCTGGAATGTGCGGCTCTTACAATTTTTTGTTTGAGGATATCAACTTTTCTCAACTTAGGGCCTCTTTACACCTACGACATTTTAGAGTCGTGCGATCATCGTCGTGGGCGACGTCGCCGGCGACGGTATTTTTTGGCCGTCTAAAGACGATCAAAACAATCGTACGACGGCAATAAACGGGAAATCCTCGAAATGTCGTGCGACCACCTCGGACCCAGTCGCACGACGTTCAGCGGGGGGGCCTGTGGCTGTGTTTTTCTCGTCTAAAGAAGAATCGTCGCCGGCGACGGAAGTGGGTGATATGCTAATAAGCCTACAGCGTGCTGTTTCCTGTCCGGGAAGGAAAGTTTCTATCGTTTTCTTTGTAAATATGCATGCAGTTAGCAATGGAAACATATTTTTCTCATCCGAAACCGGTTATTCCGGCGCGACGCCCTGCTACCAGTGGCTATACTTCTCTAGTATGCCCCTATTCCTCGATCCCCGGGACATCCCCGGCGGCGGCCACGAACTCGGGTTAAATCCCGTCCGTCTCTGTACCAGCCTCAATCTCTTTCTTTGTTGAGCACCGTTCTCAACGTCTCATCTGCAGGGCAACAGTTGTTGCAAAGTCAGTAAAAGCTTCATCTTTTGACGAAAACAAGCGGTTCCCCCGCCATTTTGAATTTGAGCGCAAGAGTTCACTTTGAGTCACACGCGCACATCAATGGAATTCTGCGCCGCGGGGGTCCCATGATATTTCCTGACCGTGTGTCTAAAGAAAACCGTCGCCTACGACAATGATCGTACGACCTTATAACATTGTAGGTCTAAAGTGCGCCTTAAGGCGCATTTCGCATTGAAATGTGTGCTTTCTCGGGTGGGTATGACATAAATGAACAACAGGGTGTATTCTGCATCACCGTCGGTCCCAGCTGGGCTGGAATCTCGGGTGATACAAAATACGCCATGTTGTATTCTATATGTACCAGGATTCTTTATCATTGGTCAAGTAGGGATGAATAATTCCTATATAAAAAGAATAAATTAGGAGAGCTGGATTTCATAGCTTGGCCAAAGTTTCGTCCCACGCATTAGTCTGTCCTTGGTGCTGAACGAGACATTGCATTCTAAATATTCTATGGAAGTCCATGTGATAAAAGTGGAAAGAACACCATAGAACATCCTTTCCCAGTCAGCTCACCTTAACCAGGTCCTTTGGAGCCATCCATTTCTTCCTGAGGTGGTCCAGCTCAGGGGTGTCCTCTGGTTGGCTCAGACAACATCTGTCGTCCTGGCAACAGAGCACAAACAAAAGTCAACCAATGAAATTCCTTCATCGAGGTAGTAGAATGCGCAATCAGAGTCATTTGTATAAGCATTGACTACCCTATTCAGTGGCTAACATCAATGTTAACCTGAAATCCAGCCTTGTTTGACCCTGAGTATGAACTTTTGTAGCCTGCTCAAAGCAAGCAAACAAGAAAGCAAGCGAGCAACCAACCAACCAACCAACCAACCAACCAACCAACCAACCAACCAACCAACCAACCAACCAACCAACCAACCAACCAACCAACCAACCAACCAACCAACCAACCTACAAACTGATCAATTGACCAGGTAATAATTCAAATCAATCAATCAATCAATCAATCAATCAATCAATCAATGAAACAATCAAACAATCAACCAACCAGCCAACCAATCTATCAATCAATCAATCATTATTATTATTATTTCTGTATTCTTTTACTAGGGTAGCTCCCTCAGCGGCTTGGCACTGATTTTCAGGGAGGCCCTAGGTACACAAATACAAAAAATACACTGATATTTACATAACATAATATATTTGTGCATCATCAATTCAATCAATCAATCAATCAGCCACACCTTAATCTCGATCTCCAGCTCGACGATGGCAGCAATGATGGTGAAGAGAGCAGCGTTGTTTCCGCGAGGTCGGATCTCCCAGGACTGGAAGGGCATGTTCAGGTGGGAGTCCTGGATCACGGTCAGGAGCCCGAACGTATTCGTCTTGAAACTCAGCGTCTTGTTCTCTGTGAGAAGAAAACGACAGATCAAACTAAAGTGACAGGATGCCACAGGACTAGAAGGGCATGTTTAGGCCCGAATGTGTTTGTCTTGAAACTTGGAACTCAGCGTCTTATTCTCTGAGAAAAGGACAACGAATAAACATGCAGTCATTTAACAACAAAAATTTACAGATCTCTTTTAGGCTTCAGTTTTATATGATATCAATGTATACACTGTGTGGTGAAAGAATTCAGCATTTTCTGCTCTGAGAAAACAATTTGATCAAACAGCAGGATTCTGAAAAACAAATTTATCAACATTAAAACCTTCAAACTCTCCACCTCTAAAATCAAGTCAAATACAAAATACAAAATTAAAAAAATCCTGTCTTCAATGTGACACTGAAAAATTTAGCTTTTCAGCTTGCCAAGTTACATAATTTGATTGGTACATAATGTACATGTATATGACATATGGCTGTGAAACAACAATTTCTAAGTTCTTCCAATAACTTTGCTGAAAAACAACAACTTTTCAATTGAATTTGAAATAAGTTTTGTATGAGAACACAAGTTTGACAGGTTTCCTTGTCAGCAACATATAATGTAAATGCATTTAAGTTTGCATGGTTTTTATTTCGCGCTAAAGGCGAAAATGGACTGTTCGCGGAGGTTTTGAGTTCGCGTCAGCGCTATAGTCACATACTGCTACAGTATTGGATGAAATTGTTCACGGTGGTTTTAAACTGTTGAACGGTTGCCACAAAAAACACGAACATAAAATCTCCGCGAACATTTCTGCATTTACAGTAATGTATCTTTCTATGAGGCTGACTGCCGCAAGCTAAACAGACAAGCCTGGAGACAGATGTCCATCTTCACTGCTACCGTGTCCCCCCCAACGACCCGGAGGTCAAGGGAATAGATGATGAGATGATGATGATCTTTCTGTACCTTCGTCATACTTGATGTCTGTGAAGCCGTCCAGTCGCCAGTGTTTCCCTGCCCAGCTCCACCGCGCAGGCTGAGGCTCCTCGTAAAACGCCACAGTGCTCGGCAGCCTGAGGACAGGTACAGAGAACTTAGTCTCAGTCATCCTCAACAGCAAATTTGAACAACACAGACTGAAGTCATCATTAGGGGGGATTTTACTCATAAAACTGTCTATGTCATTGTGCACATCCGTTGAGTTTGAGCGACGTTTCCTGAACCCAGAGGGAGCCAGGTGTTATATGTACAATCTGTTTGATTAACAACAGATAAGTAAAAAATAAGCTCTTTTTCTCTGTGCTCGGCAGCCTGCGAACAGATACAGATAACAAAATAAGGGTCTAATCATGCTTTCATTGGTTTTGCTTAGTTGATGAATTTTTCAGACATTAAGCAACTGCACAGTATTGTTGACCTTAAATTCTAGGTCCAATTCCAATTTAGTTCCGCAGCTGAAACACATTTCATTTGCACATGTGCACATGATGACCAGCCTCTCCAGCTCCGTCCTGCCACTTGCTACATGTACATAATGTAATCAAACACCACAGGGTGTCTGCTACTTTACAAGTAACCATGGTGACAGCTGTCTGGTCAAGGTCATTGGCCTTATTTGTTTGGAACAGAAGAAGAAGAAGAAGAGGCAGAAATGGAGCAAAAATCATGACAGGAAACATGAACAGAAGATTATACATGTCATTGAATAGAGTACATTTAACAAATAAGAAAATGATAATTATCAATATTAATTATAAACCGTGCCGTACTTGATGGTGACCCCCACAGGCGGTGTGATGTATGTGGGCTGTACAGGGGCGGGGGGAGCCGCCTCTGCCTCCGGCTGTTCCGGCTGTTCCCCCTGCTGTTCACCCTCCCCCTTCTCTCCTTCCTTCGGCGGTCCCTCCAGGAGCATATTCGCCTTTTTTGTGTAAAAGAAACAACAAATCCATGAATTATGTAGTTCTGGTTTTCTTTCATTGCTGTTAAATTTGATGTGCCGTTTGTTTTCGTTACTTTTTATCTTTAACACCTTTCATCACCATCATATCTTATAATAGCATGAAAGCTCATCTGTGTTGTTGGATTCCAGGAAGAAGTTTGATATTTACTTCAACACAAAGCAAATATTGCTCACCTCAATTACGATTGAGTACTTGAGTCACATGTCCCTAAAGTCACATACTCAGAGTAATAGAATCACTCCTGAAGAAGGTCGACGTAGTACGACTGAAAATTTGAGGTGAGCAATATTTGCTTTGTGTTGCAGTAAAGATCAAACTTCATCACACCGTCGTATCCTGTCGCTCCAGTTCTGTATCCATTGTCAGGCTGTCTGGTCAGCCTATTAGCATTCCTTTTAAAAATAGGAGTACCAACAAACCAAATTGGTTCTAAATCAAAGTTAAACTGCAAAATGCCAACCAAAAAATAGGACAAATTTTCCACTGATCAGCTCCGGTCTTTGTCAAGGAATGAGCAATCCACTAGCACTGCTTCTGTGACGTCACGTTATGAAGATAGAACATGTGATTTGTTGAGCAGTGGATGTTGCTTAAAGTCTATGGCGTATCCTGTCTCTGCTGAGGGTGTTGCTCACTGAATCATATGTTCTATCTGCATAACGTGACATCACAGAGCCAATGGATTGCTCATTCCTTGACAAAGACTGGAGCTGATCAGTCAAAATTTGGGTACGTCCAATTTTAATCTTAAGTGTTGGCAATTTGCAGTTGAACTTTGATTCAAAATGACTTCTACCAACGCAGATGAACTTTCAAGTAAAAATCAAATTGGTGTGGCTTAAGATAATTATGTATTTTTGTTTTTGAATTGACAAGAAATAAATCTTTGCCTGAGACGTCTCCTTGGCGGCGGGTTTCTCCTCCGGGGGAGTGGCGAGGGTGAGCGTGGCGCCGAGTTTCTTCAGGTCCTCGGGTTCCCCGGGGTAGGCGATGCGCTGGAGGTACTCATCTACAACTAAATTTAAAACAAAAAAAAGTTAAAGTCCTTCCCACACCGAAAGATGCATGGCCACACAACTTTGTGCAAGTCACTACAGGAGGGGGCTAGTCCACTGGGGGTGGTGTGTGTTTAACTGCCATACTCTTTCCCAAATGCTGAGTGCTATGCAGGGAAAGCAGTATGTACCATTTTTAGAGTCTTTGGTATGACCCGGCCGGGGTTCGAACTCACGACCTACCGTATGCAAGGCGAAAACTCTACCCACTCGGCCATTGCACCAGTACAACAACTAAGGGTAACACATCCGAAAATCATCATCCAATGTATTTGGATCAAAATAGCCTTGAGAATGACTACGCTTAAACTACAATCAAAGTACTAAAACCATTGTAAACGGTTTCAGTCTGCTTAACAGGTTCACGTCATCATTGTAATCTTTAATTTCCTTTTTCGTGTGACAAGTACACACACACACACACACACACACACACAGACACACACACATACACACTGCCACAGATCTCACAGACCAGCTGTGGTGGCAGCTGCAGCAGTTCCAGATACATGACACCGCCCCGCGGACAGAACTGACGCAGGTCTTACATCCAACAAACAAACAAACAAACAGACAAACAGCTACCTTCCACGATGCTCCATCCCCGAGCGATGACCGGCTGTGGGGGCAGCTGCAGCAGCTCCAGGTACATGACCCCGCCCAGAGGAGAGAACTGACGAAGGTCGATCACGTCCTCATCCAGCTCCAGCAGCTCCTCCTCCTCCTCAGCTTCTGTTGCCATGGAAACACAATGTCATCAGGAAACTCGTTTAACATTGAGGGATTGAAGAGCTACTGTAGTATTTAATGGGATTGTAGGCTGGTAAAGAATACAGAGAGGAAGATTGACAATGTAGAATGTGGTTTGAGTGGAGGACACTATTATTTAGGAAAAATGCCTAAAATCTAACCGCTTTTCCTAGTTGAAGGCTTTAGTGACCTAGCCTGGTATTCCAACCTATTCTAGCTGCCGAATCTCTTCCGTCCTCTCCATCTATTTGCGGAGAGGACAGAAGAGACTAAGGAGCTATAATAGGTTTGGATACCAGGCTATAAGTGACCGACAAAGAAAACTCTTTTTATCAAAAACTACATCACTTCCGAATCAAGTATTCAATCCAACTAATCACGGTATTAGGACCAAGCTGCTTGGGTGAAGGTATTCAGTAACTTTTATAGATTCATGTACATTTGTAATCACCACTGCAAATCTAATCAATTAGTATTTGATTTACCTTTATGTTATTCATTATCAACTCATCATTATTAATCAAAGTTTACAAAAAGATTCAGAAGCAGAAACTTTCCCTACCTGCAGTTGTGGGCTTCTTTTCCTCCCCTTCTCCTTCTTTCTCCTCCCCCTCTTCTCCTCCCTTCTCCTCTCCCTCCTTTCCTTCGTTTTCCCCTTCCTCCTTTTCCCGTGTGGAGCCTGCTGCACTCACGGCGCTCTGTTGACAAAGATACAATCATCGTCAGATTAAATCATTAATTTTTTCAAACATAAGTCAGGCCTGTTTCACTGTTTTAAACTTAAGCTGCAAATATTGACTTTGTGGTGGTTTAATGTTCGTAGTTTTTGCGGTAAACTTTTCATCACAAATTTAAAACCACCACGAAAATGCATGTTCTGTCTTCCGCCCGCCTATAACCTTGTTTCAACTGTGAACTAAAATTTTAGTAGTAAAAACCAATGCTGCACTTGTCGCGCTCTGTTGACATTAACGGTGCGATCTTCTTCAGAATCATTTCTCAAACAATTTAGTTAATTCTTAAAATTTCAATGTCAACCTGAACCTTTGGTTACCGTAATATCAGTGGTCTAACTGACTCAGAGTAACATCATCATCATCATCATCATCATCATCATCATCATCATCATCATCATCATCATCATCATCATCATCATCATCGGTTGACTGCAGCTATATATCTATACTCAAGAGTATAGAGGCTAGATATCTATACTCAAGACTGTCAAGAGTATGAACAAGACTTAGTCATTTTCTGTTGATTTGTACTTGATAACTATTTGCTGTTAGTTGGTTCAGAATATGATGAAGGCATACAACTTAAGTCAGCTGTTTTACAAATCTTCATAAGCCGAAAATTGCTGGCTGATTCAACAAAATCTTTCACTAACATCATAAAACATATCTTGATAAAAAGCTGTGTTGCGTCCACTAATACACAGTTTCAGGAACATCAATTCATCACAATGCATATTAATGAAAAGCTTTGTTGCATCCAATTGTGTGACAGTTTCAGGAACATGAAGCCTTTCGAAATATGTTTTCTTTTGTACCTTCCTGCCACTCGCGACAGACTTTGCATCATCGGCGTCCGCATCCAATGGCTTCTCATCATCGTCTTCTCCCTCCTTCTCCCCCTCCTCTCCATCTTTGGTACCTTCCTCCTCCTTCTCTTCCTCCTCCTCTGGGGCCGCGGACTTGTCCACTTTCTTCTTGCGGGGGTAGAAGGTGCGACAGTGAGGGGACAGGTGGTCGAAGGCAGTCTTGATGACACGGATCCCGATGTCGGCCGTGGCGAGCGGCTTGGGCAGCTCGAAGGTGAAACCTTCTCCTGGGAACTCAAAGGACTTGAACCTGTGGAGGGAAGAAGATGGAGCATTACTAACGCCACTGGCGTGAGTAGTCCAGTGGTTAGCGATCTTGCCTCTGGAACTAGAAGCCCCGGGTTCGAGCCCGGCTGTGTCGCTCACCTGACATGCACGCTACCGGAAAGGGTCGCAGTCCTTAGGACGGGACGTGTTCATTGTGATTGTCGAAAAGAGCTAGGGGAATTTCCCCGGTACAATGAACCTGTAAATACTGTACATAGCGCCTGTCTTCTCTGTCACGACCAGTGGAAAATTAGCTCATCTGTTCATTGAGTTCATTTGAGCTAAACTGGTTCAAGATCACTTTCCTTTCCTTACTAACAACCACATTTTTACTTGAACACATTTCCCAATTCATAATTCATAATAATCATCATCAAGTATTATTTCTTTCACTGATTGCAGCATACCATACAAATAGCCATTCAGATCTAATATCAACAACTAAAGTAGCTATTTGACAGGAAGTTGAATCTGCCAAAACTGACAAATATTTCGGTCAAGTTTAAATGGGCATTATAGTTACGAAAAGGACACATACAGCTATGTACATGCATGTAGCTCACCAAGACTGACATACAGACCACACTAGAATACAAAGTAGCATAACATTTGATAGAAAATAAAATCACCATGATTGTCTGGTTATACCCACCTGGGGTTTTTGTTCAGGTTCGCCCATAGCATGACTGTGACGTCGTCAAGCTTTGATATCTTCTGCAGGTTGCCTGATTCGATATCAGCTTCTGCTGTGGCTTTCTGGGTACAAACGACAGAAAAAAACAGGTTACTAAGTTACATGTACATGTATGTGCAAGGCTGCACCTGAAATTGGAGCTGTGCACCTAAGGCCACACCAATTCATTTTCTTGGTTAATGGAATAAAAAAAAAATTCAAATGCTAGATCTTTGTATAACAATTGAAACGGAGATGGGTGCCGCCTTATGCACCATCTGGTGAGGTAAGGACTTTGACTAACTAACTAACTAACTAAGTTCAGTGTTGCCCACCTTCAGCATTTCCACAGTGGCCTCGTCCAGCTTATAGGACAGTAGCTCCTGTAGGTCCCTGATGGTCTGTCTGTACCGACCAATGTCTGCCTCGGACAGCTCTCCCTCTGGGGTGTCAGCCATCAGGAACTCTAACTCTCCAATCAGCTGTATAACAATCAACCAATTGATCAATCAATTAATAAACAAATAATGTATCATCGAGTCACCGAGGTTGTGTCCTATTGAGTTCAACTGGTGCCGAATGGCAGCCCCCAGACCCTTGCAATTCAGCTGTTGGGTAGAAGACGGTGAAACAAATAATGCCCAACTCAGCGATGCGTAACTTTGTGAATATCAGACATCTAGGTCAGGAAAGGAGGAATAAAATTGAATCTTTAACTACTGGATAAATTTGCAAACTCAGACGTTTTCATAATGTTATGCATATCTCCGAAATATGCTATTAATCGTAATGCAAATAGCCGGAATCTGCTGTACATAAAAAAAGGAAACAAGCTATCTGCCACCCAAAAATCAAGACCACAGCACGTCCAAGTCAAAAGATACAAAAATAGAAGTTCTGCTGCAGTACCAAGGTCACATACCAGGGGGCCCAAAATCGACCTTGAATTTCGGCTTCACAACGCCCGCCCACATACCAAGTATCATCATAATCCATCAAGAGGCTCTTGAGTTATGCTGACTAGAGTAGTCCGGAAACACAAACAGACAGACAGACAGACACACCCAAAACAATATCTCCATTTTTCATGGAGATAATTTAAGATGAAAATACAGCGACAACACAGTGGCGTCTGTGTAGCACAGTGGCAGAGCATCCGGCTATGAACCAATAAGACCCAGGTTCAATCCGGACATGTTCGGACATGCACCCAGACGTTGTGCCCTTGGGAAAGGCACTTAACACGTATTTCCCAGATCCTAAGCCCAGCAATAGGGTTTGGGTTGGCGTTAGGAAGGGCATCCAGCCGTAAAAACTCTTGCTACAAAAAAGGGCCTTGCACTTGATGAGGAGTTCTGGGGCTTCCCCATCCATGTGCAAGCACGTCTAACCCCCAGATGATGGGGAACAAAAGACGTTAAATTGGATAGAGAGAGAGAGAGAGAGATAATTAAAGGTGAAAATACAGCGACAACTCACGGCGACCAGCTGTCCGCTGTCCTGCAGGACCACCTTGATGTCGGTGCTTTCTCTTCGTAACAGTTAATTATTCTGTATCTGTATCTATATATCCGGTATGACTGCCATTCAGTGTAACACAAAAGCTTCGCAGGCGCGCGGCACAGCGGCAGCTGGTTATATTACACTGAACGACCTGTCACACCTAACTTATGCACATCTGACTGTAAGTTAAAGCTATCTAGCAAGGATGCTCCTACAGCACTTGGCGGCAACGTCAGTTCTACTCTTCGACAGTTCTAGGAAAAAATTAATTTTTGAACACATGAATTCTGGGTTGATAACTCTGCTAATAAGGCAGAAATCTCACCGCGAGAAGCTGCCTGCTGTCCTGCAGGACGACCTTGATGTCGGTGCTCTCCTTGTCCTCCCTCCACAGGCTCATGTAGGTGTTGATGTCCTGGGTCACGGTCGGGTCCGGACTCCCGTCGCACTTCATGTAACGCTCCCACTGGAAACACGACAAGGCGCGGTTAGTTTTTAAAAGGTACCCTAAGCAATTTCAGGGGGTAAAAAGTAAAACTGTTCTGGGTTTTTTTCCGTCGTGTAACATTTGCTGGACACTGCTTTCGAGCCAAACAGCAAATAGTTTCGGACATCCTTCTATGGAAACCAAGAGGCCAAGTGCACTGCAGAAGTTTGACTTTTACCGAGTTTAGTCAGAGACACTGAGATTGCACTTGAACACTCAGGACAAATGATGTTGGACAGGGCAATATGGAGTGATGTACTTATTTAGTCCCGGCCGATGGCCGACAGATAGATAGATGGTGAGTGTTTTATGCTCCCGTCGCACTTTATGTACAGCTCCAACTGGAAACACACGCAAAACATGGCTCGGTTAGTCTCAGTTTTGTTCAGTATGAATTACTGTTATGTAAGTAATATATAAAGCTATGCTAAAAATAATAACCTTTCAGACTGTCTCCAGCTTCACATTTTTTCCGTACCACTCATTGTTTGGAAGCCAATGTTTTGCATTTTCGATGTTAAATTCATCATTTTAAGCTTACGGAGATACATTTTCATCAATTTCATGTCATAGAGTTCAGATTTTGGGACGGAAAGGGTGAATTTTTTTCCGTCCTACCAAGCACATTTCCTTCCCAGGATGGAGGGACAGGTCCAGGAGACAGCCCTGGTCATGATGAATGTCTACCAGGCCTCCAGGTCGAGTAGAAATTGGGGTAGTTAGGGGTTATCAAACGAGCCTAAAGCCTTTTCTGTGGAAGTCGAATTTTATATATATATTGTTTGTTTATTTGTTTATTTTTATTTATCCAGGGGTAACATATCGCCTGTGATGGCGTTTTTCAATGTGCCCTGGGGGGCAAATCCCCACATTCAAACTTAGATACATAAGATAACAAAAGTAACACAAACTGTAATTGAATAATAATACAAAGTAAGCTTAACTAAATGCTTGGAAATACTAACTTATTACAACTGATTTCAAATAACAAAATGAATAAAACATAAATATAACAAAATGTAAAATAGAAAAACAATGAAATAACGTCAGAAAAGAAAGGACTAGAACGGAATTTGCATATCAATGTTTGGCAGAGAGGCAGTGGACATCATATAGCTGTTTGAAAAGTGGAAGTGATCTGGCTGATTTGAGATGTTGTGGTAATGTGTTCCAAAGTGCAGCCCCCGAGGACGAAAAGGCTCGTCTTCTGTATTCCAAGTGTGTCATTGGCAACTGAAGGCCGCCTTGTGCCCTTAGGCGGGTGTTATGGGTGTGTACATGGGATAATTGGGTGAACATTGCAGTGATGTAGGGAGGAGTCAGACCGTTAAGGGCCTTGTAGACAAGTGTAGCTTTACTCTTCTTGTGAATTTCAGCTACTGGGAGCCATCCTAGTGTGTTGAGAAGGGTTGATGTGGGAGTGTAACGGTCACATCTAAGAATTACCCGACCTGCTCTTTTCTGCAGCTTTTCAAACTTATCAAGGTATCCCTTCCCTCCCTGGTCCCAAACTGTGCTACAGTAGTTGATTTGGGGTATGAATAACGTTGTGTACATTAACCGAAGAGCCTGACTGCTGACATATGGCTTAACGTACTTGATAATGCTAATTACCTGAGCGAGTTTCTTGAAAATGTGTTCAAAGTGATACACTGTAGCTCCACTTAAAGGCACCCAGAGCATTTTATGACGCTTGAAAACTGAAAATATTCTAGTTGCTGTAATTTTTATGAAATTGACATTTTATGCCATTATTTACCACATTTGCGTGCGGATTTCTTATCAAAAGTGCTCAAAAGCGGAACAAAAATAAGCTACATGGTGATATTTAGTTTCACGCGCCTAGTGTAAATAGACCGATACCATAGCCCCTCCCACCTCCGTCAAAACGTGGAAATGCAAAATTAAAACATAAAAATGCAAATATTTGACGGACATGCAGTCACACTCTCATTGGTCGAACCGCTAATTGGGATGAACAGTCAGGATCAGTCTATTAGGGCTTGGATTTTCTATCAGTTCTCACCACATAACGACATCGTATCTTTGCTCCTTTAATGTCGATATGTAATGGTACAGTGTTATTGAAACTTATTATGTGTAGGAATGACTAGGAATTGGATTTTTTTAATTCAAATTTCAAGCCTCATAAAATGCTCTGGATGCCTTTAAGTACGTTGTCAATGGTAACCCCCAGGTATTTAAAAGCGTTTACTTGTTCCAGTCTGGCCCCGTCTAGTGCAATATTAAGCTTTATATTTCCCACATTCCTTCCATGTGTACCTATGAGCATTGTTTTGCACTTTGTCGGGTTCAAGGAAAGCTTGTTAGCAGCAAACCAATGGGAAAGCCGGGTTGCATCGCTCTGGAGTGTTTTCTCCAGAGTGTGAAAGCTTCGCTCCACAAAATATAGAATAGTATCATCGGCGTACATGGAAACTTTGCACGACTGGATGCAATTTGGTAGATCGTTTATGTAAACGATAAACAGGAGTGGACCTAAAATAGATCCCTGTGGTACACCGCAGGTGACACAAGTTGAGGAGGATAAAGCTGAGCTTACACCCGTGCGTTGCTGCCTACCAGTCAAGTAAGACTTAAACCAGCCACAAGATGAGTCGTCCACGCCATAGCATTTCAGTTTTAGCAGTAGTATATCGTGATCTAGCGTGTCAAACGCTCTTGACAGATCACAGAAAACTACACCAGTTAGCTCTTTCTTTTCTATGGATTGAGTCCAGTCTTCCACCACAGAGTGTAACGCTGTCTCACATGAGTGTAGTTTTCTAAATCCAGACTGACAGGATGTTAGCAGTCTGTGATGGCTCAAGTATGTGTACAGTTGGTTGTGAACTACTCTCTCAAGAATCTTTGATACCCCCAACAGAAGGGACACAGGACGGTAGTTATTCGGATTTGTTTTGTCCCCCTTTTTGTGTATCAGTGGGACCGAGAATACGTGCACCAACTTTTAAGAGCCTATTGTCGATGGTATCTTAAGTCCAGTTGCTTTATTAGCTTTGAGGCTGGACAGTAGATTTATGACAGACTCCTCAGTGACGGGAGTAAAAGAGAAAATACTGTCAGCGTTGTTGACAAACTGAAAAGGGCTAAAGTGGGGAACAGTATTTGAGATTGACTTGTACAAGTCATCTATGACTTTGTGGAAAAACTTATTCAAGTATTCCGCTATTCCCAACTTGTCAGTAATGTTCTGATCTTCATGCTGAATACAATTGATGGTATTTGGTGTTTTACTTGGGAGCAAGTTGCGGATGGCTTTCCACATTCCAGACTGTCCCTCTTCAGACCCTTGTATAACTGACTGAGATGCATGCTCTTTTTTGGCTTTACGACATAGGTAGTTTACCTTGTTCTTTATGCACTTGTATTCTAACATTTCCCTCGGGTTACCTGATTTCTTAGCCTCTTTGTACAGTTGATCCCTGAGCGAAATAAGCTGTCTCAAGTCGTCGGTAAGCCATGGGGCCGGCGTACCTCTGACCTTGAGCTTCTTGGTGGGAGCATGTATGTTGGCTACACCTACGAGCAGGTCTTCCCATGTCTCAAGCTGCTCATCAACGGTTGTAAAATTCTCTATCACGTCCCACGGTATTTGTGCTAAGTCATGAAGATACTTTTCTTCACTAAAGTTTTTGTAGTTCCTCTTGTAAGTAATATTTGGCTGTGTTCGGGGGCTTTTCACAGTGTATATATATATATATATATACTGTAGTTTCTGCAGGTTGGTAAATTTTCAATTTCAATTTTCTAGTCCAATCTATGCATACAGTACGATAAGTTTAAATAAAACACTATCCCATTGCATAATTATCGATCTTCATGGAGCAAAGATGCAACGTGTGATGAGAACTCAATACAAATCTGGGTGCTGATATTTTGGCGGTTCCAATATGTAGAATATACATCGTGCGGCTTGTTTCTGTGTTCTTTTAAAACCCCACAGTATGAAATTATGATCATAGAAATGTGCTTAATATGTGAGCAAGTAAATGTTGATATTATACAGCAGATTGCCATATCCAGAATATTTCCAGTTTTAACGTTCTGAAATTACTTCCGGCTCCTTTAAGAAAGGGTACTGAGCTTGCCTAGCAGACCAGTGGAGAGAATTGCTCTCCAAGACAAGCTCAGGTCCTCAAGCAATTTATCCCTATTTGGTTGCCGATTTCTACAACTTTTCTCAACTGGAGGAAAAGCTCTGGTACAGACTGAAGTGACTCCTCAGGGTGCGAAATACTTTTTTGAGCCAGGTTGCCCATGTTGCAACCTAGGACAAATGCTAGGTTGCACATCCAAATTTCAGGTTGCTCCAGCAACATTCACTGATTTCTTCAAATTAAGCTCGTATGTAGCGTATAATACTACTAATATTTCAAAATATAAATTAGATAGTATTTTGTTCCAATTGACCTAATAAAATCTTGTTTAGCCGAGGGCAGTGTGTTTTAGTCTTTTTCAGCTCAAATTCCACGATCTATGAAGGGTTTTTGATGGTTTAAAACAAAAAAGTGTTGATTTTTTAATTTCAATTGAAGATTTACCGAATTTTATGAGAGTGACACTGTGTTTTTGTGAGCTTCCAGGGCTCCGATTGAGATCTTTGGCTCAAAATATAAGGTTGCACACTGCGCTACCTGGGTTTGGAATTAACTTGCACCAACCGAAATCTTGTTGCACTGTGCAACGTGCAACCAGGTATTTCGCACCCTGCTCCTATACTATGGCCTTTCCATTCAAAATCTCCTCTACTTGTTATTAAGACAGGCAATTCATAAATGGGCAGGTGACAACATGGAAGTCTTAATGCCATGCTGTGAGATGATTGTTGCATTTACGTCAAACTTAAGGATACTTGTCGATTGGCCTTATCATACATGTAGTGGATGTTTAATTTGCATTTACACCCACACAATCATAAAATCTTCTCCCAGAACACCTTTCTGCTCCACACTGTCTTGTTGGCACAGGGTTGAGACTCAAGTTCTGCTGATTCTGAGGTTTCGCATCACGATCAGAAGGTTGGCGAATTTCTGATACAAACAGTTCTTCTAAATCATCAGAGTCCAGTTAGAAGAAACATGGCACGAGAGGGAAGCATATTTTCCATCATCACTGCAAAGTATCGTGCCCAATTCCACAGTTCGCTGTCTCTTAGTCTCCAGACAGCATATCTCCTCAGCAGCTTGGTGTTGGCTGTCGGGTGTGGCCTGCTTGTCATCTACCTGGTCTGGAAAAAAGAGTTTCTCCAGAAACCTAGACACTTCATTCGGTGTAACTTGGCTGTTGACGACATCGTCTTCACTGTCTGCATGATTCCCACAGAACTCTGTCTTCTCTTCAGTTCACAAGAAGGCAGCCATTTCCAAGAGGCATGCTGGGTCCAAATGCTGGTAGGACGATCGTCATCAGCATCAATGTTTGGCACATACCTTCTGATGGCAGTAGAACTGTATTACTTCATCTGCCAGCCGCTGCATTACAACAGCAAAGTCACCACAAAGCGTGTGGGCGGGGGCATTGTTGCAGTCAGGGCCTTTGCCTTGTTCTTTGGAGCTGGATCAGCAATCATCCAACGACTGCAGGACTCCCGTGGAGGACTACATCTATGTGATCCAGAGCCCATCACCAACACTGCTGCCATCTTTACAAGCATTACCTATATTTGGGGAGCACTGGCTGTCATTGCTATCATCATAATCTACTACCTTGTCTGCAAGGAGGCCAGAAAACAGCAGGAGAGGGACGAGAACCGCAACCTGTGGCTCTGCCAGACCAAGGCCTTCAAGACGATGGCACCGCACATCACGATTCTAGCTGTATTGTTGGCATCTATCATCTTCCTGGTTGCCTTCGCTCGGGTGTTGTACAATACAGAAGAAAAACTATCAGTTCTCATTGTCTTCCGAGTAGCTAAGCTGATCTACCTGACCCTCTCGTCTGTGGTCAACCCCATCATCTACAGCTTCAGGCACCCGGAGTTCCGACCAGCTCTGAGGGAGCTGTGTGGCATGCCTCAAAACCTGCCTGCAGCAATGGCACCACCTCCAGATCCTGTACAGCGAGGCCAGGACATAGAGATGGCTGTCTTCAGCACTCCTGACCGTGGAAAATGGGCATCAAGGCGAAAATTCAGGCCAATACCATCTTCTTCACAAGAAGAGGGGCAGTTTGGAGAGGAGACACAACCTCCTGGTCCAGCACAAACACAGGCACCGCCTCCCAGTCCAGCCCAAACACAGGCAGAGGCCCATAGCCAGCAGACACCACTGCCCAGTCCAGCCCAAACACAGGCAGAGGCACATGGTCAGCAGGCACCACCTTCCACTCGAGTCCGAGACCAAGAACAATTAGAGCAAGCACCCCTTCCAGGACAGTGCAAACAGAAGACCCGACCCAACCGACCCATGGTACTAACCGTACAGGCAGAGATACACCCCAGCCCACCACCACGTCGCCAATACCTCGGACAGACAACAGCCTCTCCTGAACAACGCAAACACGACATTGAAGCAACCTCCACATCAATCCCCAAAACCCACATTGACGAGGACATCACCATTTGTGGGGAGGAAGTTGCCCAGAAGAGCCAATAGATGGCTTGGCATGAGAATACACTGTCAGATTGAGCATCTACTGAAGACAATTGTGGGGGCAAGAAGTAACCCTGAAAAATCAATTCATTTAACGATGTGCAGACTTTCAGAACAGACAGCTGCAGAGTAATAGGACAACAATACAACAGGACTTTTCCAATACTGTTTGGATGTGTGTATCAAAACTTCAGGACATTTACAACAACACGAAGAATGCAAAATGGGGAGAGCTGCACACGTGCAGCAGTAACTGTTTGACAGACACAGACACAGACACAGAAGAGTAATGTGACGCACATCATAACAGAACTGTTCATGTTCCACCAATGAAAACTCAGCGGACTTCCTGGATACAAACCAAAAACAAATTTGGACAATGGCTTCCTCCGGTGAGTGACTGCATCACTAAGTCTTGTCTCTGCCAACTAGATTTCTATAATTAGTAAGTACATGTTTCCTTTGAATGATGAGGAAATGTTTCATTCTATCCTTAGTTTGTAACCCAGCACACAATTAGCAATCTTGTGGCCTCACACTGATCATAGTGCTTACCATTTAATTATCAAACTCCACAACCGTCTGTTAGAAATTCTTGCTGTGAGATGCCAGCAGCAAGCATTCAATGACAAAGAACACCCTTTCACACACACAGATATAACACCCTCCAGTTTAGGTTTGGAATTCCACTTTTCCCATTTTGACAAGTGCTTATATATTCTATATAAAAGCATTTAATTTAAAAATGTTAGCATATAGTTGATGAGTATGATGTACAGTTATGATTGATAACAATAACTTTCATGAATATTCATTTTGAAAATTTTCCTCCTGCAGGAATTCCTGCAGAATCTGCAGGAATTCCTGCAGGAAGAATTTGTCCAGCAGGAATTTCTGCAGGAAGATATTTTTCCTGCAGGAATCCCTGCAGGAGTCCCTGCAGGAAGAACTTAAATTCCTGCAGGAAAACATCTTTCCTGCAGGAATTCCTGCAGAAATTGCCTTATATCTACAGCAATGTCAGTAGAATATAAGGCAATTGTGCAGTTTTGTTTTACAACTGTTAGGCCAGAACAATGGCGGCCACAACAATGAAAATTGCAATGAAATGTACCTTTTGATCAATCGTTTTCCATGATATATCTTATGATACACAATTGTCTATATATTCAACTTTGTTTTGTGAAGCTTGCATGCATGTACTCTGACTGTTACAATTGTTTTTAAAGAAGACATCTTTAAAAACACCTACTTTTTAACTCAAGTTTACCTGCATTGAATTACAATAGTCATTAAGCATTGCATAATCATCAACTTCTGGCTGCCAAGATCTATAATGGCTTACAATTGCTGATTGTGGCTTTCCTTATTACACAATACAGTTAAATCATTAAACCTCTTATGTCATCAAGGTCTATTTAAACTGAGGGAAGAAAGTTGATTATTGATTAATTATTGTTATTGATTTTGTTGAAGATAGAGCCAGTGGTCAGAATGTGTAAGAATGGCACGTAATGGTCGTAGGATGTTATACTGCGACAAGAAGGTTTATTTGTAACTCTTTTTATCACCAGGGTGTGATAATCACCTCCCCTCCCTTTTCTCACCCATCTTTAAAGAGACCATGATCTCCATGTTCGTTGTATCCAGATGTTAGCCAGCAGCCACAATGCATGCACTGATATGTAATTCAGGTCATCAGAAAAGATAAAAGATAGTTTCATCAGGTGATAAGTAGTTTACAATCTCACATGTCCCTGTCAGACCACAATCCTTTACTACCGGCTTTAGGTTTTGAACTGACTGACCTAACCTACTTCTATATATAGTAAATGACTTAACCTGCTACTAGTAAATATTGTAGTAATATTGCAGTACCCTTGGGATAGTTTTTTCAGCAACCCTTTCTTAGATCTTATCTTTACCTCTTTTATAGCAAAGAGTACTTTACTATTAGTAAGTACTTTAAGATTTACTTCTTTCGAGGCTACCCCAGGCCTGTTTAAGTGACTAGCAGGTCACTAGACTCAGGTATTGAAATGCAAAAGCAGAAAAGAGCAACAAAATAACTCTGATAGATTGAAAAATTACTTCAAAGTTACACTTAAAGTGTGTTATATTTGCCCACCACATGCTAGACACTTGTCCTCAATAGATTTGGGCCCCTCTTGTACTATATCACACCTACAACAGCTGATTTCACACATTGGTGGTAAAGTATTATGCATCCATCCATTGTTTTTGGCTAATGTTTTGGCTTTTATATTGGCTTTCTGTTTTGTCAGCTTTTGTTTTTGTCCACCAGCCAATTTGAAAATAGAGTGTGAGCATGCATGCCTGAATATTCAACAACCAAGAATATATCAACGAGGTTAAATTAGGATTTTAACCTATTCTAACCTCCTTGAATATATCTATGATACAAATATTGCATTTTTTAAAATACACTTCTATCAAGCAAAGTTTAAAAGTACCTGACCTTGCATCAAGCACCTTGCATCACGGCATGCATGATTGAAGTTTTGAAAATACCCAAATCTGACCAATAGCCTATATAAGGGTTGATGGTCTCTAACAAAGTCTTTTTTTGTCATCCCTTTACAAAATTGAATCTACCTCATCACAGTGAGCCAGCAATTGTCACATGATGACATAGAGTTGAAATTTGATAGAATACCAAACACATGAAGATGTTAAGATTGACATATGAATTAAAACATCTGGCAAAAGTTTGTTCCAGAGAATATTTCCAATTACAAGGGGTATTCTCCTTTTTCAATGAGTATTCTCCTTTTTCAGTAATTATTCGTTCCTTTCATATGCGGGTCAAACTAGGTCAGCTATTGTCCGGCCAATTATCAAGTCCTTGGTTGGGCTGCTGACTGAGCATGCATGGTCTTGGCTTTTTGTGTGCTTTCGGCTTGGGGCTGTTGTAAAATGAAAGCCTAAGCAGAGGTTAGGGGTGGCCGCAATTTTTTACGTCTCCCTAATTTCACAAAATCGCGGCCACCACTTTAGCCCACCGACAAAACCTCTACTTGGAGAACAGTACTTAAGGGAGGACTCATGGTCCAATGAAATCCCGGCTGATCAGAATACTTAACAATTTGAAAGTTCTTCCCAACATCTGCCTGGAGATTATGATAGCCCTGACCTTGGTATCAGCTGAAAGGACAAGTGTCGTAAAGTCAAGTCAAGGCCTTAAGTTTACTTTAAGATACTTTTAATAGGTCGGGGCTATCGTAATCTCCGATTATAGTTGTATATAGAAACTTGAGGTCAATATTTTTTAGCCTCTTTGTCTTTGGTATCAGTCAATGTGTAAGCTGAGCAGGTCTATATTAAAGTGCAGAAACCTGAAAATTCACTTCTGGGATGCCAAGGAGGTCTAGATATCCATGGGGATACTTATCTGTATTCATATTGGGTAAACCTAAAATGGGTAAACCGAGGAAGTTGTATTCTATTTATTTGAATAAACTTGGATAAATTCAATATTTCGTGAGAACTCTGAAGTGTTGAGGCCCATGTTCGAAATCACAAATCAGCGCTCAAAATGTTAAAGCTTGCACTCTTAGAAGTCTGTGAAGGAAGCTAGATAAAAATAATAACAAACTTTAAGGAGGTTCCATTCCTAGGAGAGATCAGCCTCTACCAGTCTCTGCGCGATCGCTGGGAAAATAATAGAAATTGGCCAAATAGAGTGAATAGTATACCACGGGTCACAGTCCGCTATACAGTAAAGCTACATGTTGGTCAGTAGATCGCCTATTGAGCTTCACTGCATAGCGGACTACCCCTGGCATACTATTCACTCTATTTGGCCCATTTCTACTATTTTCCCAGCAATCGCACGGAGACTGGTAGAGGCTAGGAGACATCACAGGAGTGAGGAGAGATCTCCTTTCAGTTTCAGGGATGCCTGTAGTCGCTGGCTTTGAACGCCTTGATTCATGTCAAGGTGTGAATTGCTCTTATTAACATTATAGGAGGCAACAACAATCAGGCACCTGGAAGATAGAATCTCCTTAGCTGTCATGGATGCAGTCGGGAGGTGTTTGTGTGTGCTGCCCGGTTTTAAAGGGGCCCGGCAGATGTTGTGAGTATGTACAGGGGGTTCAATTGATTCTAAACCTCCTTGTACTGTACCAACCAGTAATGAGGCTGTTGTAGTTCAACCCTTTAACATACTAAAGGCACCTCCAGATCCTTGTTCACGAGACCCCAATTTCACATCCCTTCCGAATATTCTTGATGGCAGGGAGCTGATCTATAGGGTCTGGCCCATTGTTATGTCAAACAAGAATAGAAAATGAATAACAATTCTGAAGACACAGTAAAGGCTTCAATACACCTCATAACAGTATAATGAATAGTTTAAAACCACCTCAAGGGGCAGCTAGGAACAAGCTGGCTTGACTGGTGTCATCTATTAAAATCTGACTTGGAGTGTTCACGCTCACAAATTAATTTGACTTTGCTTAGTCACTGGGCGCTTTTGCCGAGCAAACACTACTCTGTACTGAAGCGCCCAAAAAATCACTGGTCAGGTCAGTCTGACTTGTCAGCCCCTGATGTACGCATGGGGTCTACCAACTCTACGCTTGACTTTAAAAAGTACAAAATAGCCAGTCTCTTCAGGACTTTACTTTGTGGAGACAACAGATAAGACAAGAAGGTGTGGCTGCACATGAAATTAAAGTAAATGCCATTTTCAAATAAGGAGGAAAATATTTTTCCATCAACTACACAACGAACTACACAACGAACATTTAATACATGTACTAGTGTATAGAGTACTGTGAATGCATTTAAGTTGTTGAACCCCCCAGGAATAGTTGAAAAACGCCACCAGGCGATACTGTATTCCTGGTTAAATAAATAAACAAACAAACAAACAAACAAGTTTATGTGGTTTTAATTTCACGGTGGGGAGAAAATGGAGTGTTCACAGGGATTTTAAGTTCACGTTTGAGACAATGATAGACAAGGGGGTAGAAGGGGAAAAAAATCTCGGCCACTACTACTGACCAAGGAGGTTATATGTGTACTGACCGTGGTTTTTCCCTTTTTTGTGAAGGGAGGGCCATCCCTAGCCCTCTAACCAAACCTCTGCTTGGACCCCAGATCCAAGTCAAGGCACACAAACTACCATGCAAGGTCATGCTCATCAGCCTGAGTGTCATCCTGTTTCAGTTCCAGGCTCTAACTGAAACAGGATGACACTCAGGCTAGCTCAGCAGCCCCTTGACAATACACCCTGTCCCTGTGTGATCTGTTCAACCAAGGACTTCATAATTGGACAGCATTTGTAAGACAATGGCTGACCTAGTTCGAACCCGCATATCAATGGAGCGAATAATTACTAAGAATTTCCATCAGGAGGAATGGATCCTTGTTTATAAAGGTCTATATGGTAGGATTTTGAACCTGGAGAGGATATATTGTCAGGAAGAAAACTTTCTATTCATATGAGTCATAACATCTCATATGTTTGGCATTCTATCATATTTCAACTCAAATGTATTATGATACTAATTATCTACTAGTAGTCTTTTGAGATATAGATTTTGGTAGCCAGAAGCAATGATTATGCAATGATTATTATTATTCAATTGAAAACTCCTGTTACAGTACATGCATGCATGCAAGATTCACGACATAAAATTGAATATAGATGATCATATGATGTTGAGAGATGTTGTGAGTATGTACAACGTGAATGATAAACGAAAAGGCACGGTGACCCTTGAGTGTCTGTTGATGAACCCAAGGACATTATATTTTCTAAATAATGTCCTTGATGAACCATATACAGAAACAAACAATTTTCTAAAACTAGATTCTTTCAAATGAATGGGTCTGAGAAACCATAGATGACTAACATAACTTAATGCAAAATATAAAGGACTCAAATCCTACAGACATTGCTAATAACTAGATACATGCATGTATAAGGTACTTCCTGCAGGAATGCCTGCAGGAAAGATGTTTTCCTGCATGAATTTAACTTCTTCCTGCAGGGACTCCTGCAGGGACTCCTGCAGGAAAAATGTCTTCCTGCAGAAATTCCTGCAGGACAAATTCTTCCTGCAGGAATTCCTGCAGAATCTGCAGGAATTCCTGCAGGAGGAAAATTTTCAAAATGAATATTCATGAAAGTTATTGTTATCAATCATAACTGTACATCATACTCATCAACTATATGTAATCATTTTTAAATTAAATGCTTTTATATTGAAAATATAAGCACTTGTCAAAATGGGAAAAGTGGAATTCCAAACTTAAAGTGGAGGGTGTTATATGCAAACAACCACATTTCTTTCTCTCTGGGATGTCTGACATTTTCCCTCCACTCTCCATGTATTCAAAGTGCCTCTTATCATAACCTATTTCCATTAACAAAAGAAGTTGTAAGACCTGGACCATCGGAAGTTATCAAGGCACCACAGGTGTCATCAGCCTACGCACATCTTACCAAAATAGTTCAACCGTGGATTTTCTTACAAATTTTGTCAGCTATATCTTTGAGTTATAAGTCCACAAAATAAATTGGTAAATCAAAAAGTGATGTTTAGATTGTAGAAAAGTTAATGCTTTCTGTTCTGCAACATGGATTCTGAAACGTTTTGATTAGAATATCTTTTATGAAAGTGCTAGCTGTAAATTATGAATAATCATTTCTAAGATGTCTGTTCAGTCTTATTTGATCAGTCACTGTGTATTATCCTCAAAAGTAAGCCCTTTTTGGAAAAGTTTCACATTCAAGGACCAACTTGAAGTGTAGCACATTTGCATAATTTGCTACATGTCGAACTCTATATAGGACTGTGTACAAAATTCTGGAACAGGCACACTTACATTTTGCTAAATTGTCTTTTTAAGTAATTGTTTGCATGACTTGTCTGCATGAGAATTTACATATTATTACTTGAATTTTAAAACAAGCCTATTTCAAAGTTCTCATCATTTTCACCTGCAAGATTATCAAAGTTGTCATCTTTGAGACAGGATTTACACATCATTCTCTAGTCGGAAAATAAAGTATTGTCCACTTGTGCTTTCATTAGAAATAGTTTGTTCAGGTACAAGTACACCAGCTGTTGATCAGGTCCAGGCCTAACAGTACATAAATCTTAAAGGTACAAGTACAGGTACAGGACAGGTGCAGGCATTAGGAACAAAAATCTAACATGACCAGGTAGAAGATTACTGGGCTGATTGTAACCAGACACTCCAGGTGGCAATATGAAAAGAGTTAGAAATATCTAGAGTGTGTGATTCCAACATGAGCCCTTTATCAAATTCCATGCTGGGCGTTTAATTTGCATTGACGTGCACACTTACTAGTACGGAAATTGCGGAGTCTTCTCCCAGACCACATTTATGCCCTGCGCCAGCTGGTTGGCGCAGGGTTGAGACTCTTCATCTCACTCTGAGGTTTTGCATCAGAAGGTTGACAAATTTCTGTTGAAAACAGATCTTCTCATCTTCAGGCTCCGGTCATAAAAAATATGGCTGGAGAAGGAAGCAGCTTTGCCATCAATGCAGGGCACAAGTATCGTGTCCTATCTGACAGTTCACTGTCTCTTAGTCTCCAGACAGCATATCTCCTCAGCAGCCTGGTGTTGGCTGTCGGGTGCGGCCTGCTTGTCATCTACCTGGTCTGGAAAAAAGAGCTTCTGCAAAAACCTCGACACTTCATTCGTTGTAACTTGGCTGTTGACGACATCGTCTTCACTGTCTGCATGATTCCCACAGAACTCTGTCTTCTCTTCAGTCAAGACAGCAGTGTTGTCCAAGAGGCGTGCTGGGTCCAAATGCTGGTGGGGCGATTGTCATCAGCATCAATGTTTGGCACATACCTTCTGATGGCAGTAGAACTGTATTACTTCATCTGCCAGCCGCTGCATTACAACAGCAAAGTCACCACAAAGCGTGTCGTCTTCAGCATACTTGCAGTCAGGGCCTTTGCCTTGTTCTTCGGAGCTGGATCAGCAATCATCCTTCGACTGCAGGACTCCCGTGGAGGACTACATCTATGTGATCCAGAGCCCATCACCAGCACAAGCCCTGCTGCCATCTTTACAAGCATTTCCTATCTTGCAGGAGTACTGGCTGTCATCACTATCGTCATAATCTACTACCTTGTCTTCAAGGAGGCCAGGAAACAGCAGGAGAGGGACGAGAACCGCAACCTGTGGCTCTGCCAGACCAAGGCCTTCAAGACGATGACACCGCACATCATGATTCTAGCCATATTGTTGGCATCCCTCATCTTCCTGGTTGCCTTTGCTCGGGTGTTGTACAATAAAGAAGAAAAAACATCAGTCTCACCAGTTCTCATCGCCTCCCAAGTAGCCAAGCTGATCTACCTGACCCTTTCATCTGTGGTCAACCCCATCATCTACAGCTTCAGGCACCCGGAGTTCCGACCAGCTCTGAGGGAGCTGTGCGGCATGCCTCAAAACCTGCCTGCAGCAATGGCACCACCTCCTGTACGTCGAGGCCAGGACATGGAGATGGCTGTCTTCAGCACTCCTGATCGTGGGCAATGGGCATCGGGGCGAGAGTTCAGGCCAATACCATCTTCTTCACAAGGAGAGGGGCAGCTTGAAGAGGAAACACCACCTCCCAGTCCAGCCCAAACACAGGCAGAGGCCCATAGCCAGCAGGCACCACCTCCCAGTCCTGCCCACAGCCAAGAAGAAGAAGAACAACCAGAACAAGCACCACTTCCAGGACAGTGCAAACAGAAGACCCGACCCGGTCGACCCATGGTACTAACCATACAGGCAGAGATACACCCCAGCCCACCACCACGTGGACAAAACCTCGGACAGACAACAGCCTCCCCTGAACAACGCAAACACGACATTGAAGAAACCTCCGCATCAATCCCCAAAATCCACATTGACTAAGACATCATAATTTGTGGAGAGGAAGACTTCAAGTTGCCCAGAAAAACCAATATCCAATGATGGCATGGCATGAAGATACAGGTTGAGAATCTACAGTGAAACTGATGAAAACAGTGGAGGCAAAAAAATGACAAAACATCTATTGTGACTTAAAGTCAGACTTTTAGAACAACAGTGAACATAGACAGCTGCAGAGTAGGAAGACAGCAATCCCACAGAACTGTTCCCATACTGTTTATTATGTTTGTATCAAACTTCTAGGACTTTTATCGACAAGATCAAGACTGAAAGAAAGGAGACTGCTTAGTTGCTACACCGCAGTAACTGTTTGACTGGGGAACTGTGCCTGTGGCAGATAACAGAAGAGTAATGTGATTCAAAAGGACAACATCACAACAGAACTGTTCGCGACAGTTCCTTCCATGAAAACTCAACAGACCTCCTGGATACAAACTAAACCAAGCCATGACTTCCTTCGGTGAGTGACTGTATCACTTATCTCAGTCTGTGATCTAATATCTAGTCAATTAAAGCATCACTAAATTTACAACGACTTTCTGTAACTGTCCCTTGAGTATTTTAAACACCTCATGTTATACGGTTTTTAACTTGGTACAAAATTAGCACTATTGTGGCCTATCAATGATCATATTTTCTTTCTTGCCTTTAAATTTTAATGCCCACGGTCATGATGATGACCATTTTGGCATGTAGGGAAAGTCGTGTAAAGTGCGTTTCATAAGGGCACAAGATCGGTGACATGGCAGGATTCGAACCCGGGATCCCTTGGTTCTGAGCGGAACACGCTGCCGTTGCGCCACACGACCCCACCATATTGCTTGCCGTTCAATAACTTGATAACCATCTGTTAGAAATTCTTGCTGTGAGATGTCAGCAGCAAGCATTTGATGACGGAGGACCTCCTTTCACACACACAGATATGAAAACAACCTCGTTTCTTTGTCCCTGGGATGTCTGACATTTTCTCTCTACCCTCCCTGTATTCAAAGTGCCTCTTATCAGAACCTATGCTGAACACAACTAACCGTAAATGCAGCAATGTTCGCGGTGGTTTTATGTTCGCGTTTTTTGCTGTGAACTTTCAGCGCAAGCTTAAAACCACTGCAAAACTTTTTGCCCACGTATGACTATACTGCTACTATTGTTTCAAACGCAAACTTAAAACCACGGCGAACACTCCATTTCACCCTACCGAGAAATAACAACCATGCGAACTTAAATGCATTTACAGTGTCGTACCTTCTCTGACACTGCTCAGTAACATGCACTCTTGAGGCCTTTAAATGATTGTAAGCCATTCAATAACTCCCAAACCATCTGTTGGAAAATTCTTGCTGTGAGATGTTAGTACCATGCATTCAATCACAAAGAACACCCTTTCATACATACAAATATGCTAACAACCTCGTTTCCTTCTCTCTGGGATGTCTGACATTTTCCCTCCACACTCCCTGTATTCAACGTGCCTCTTATCATAACCTATTTCCACGAACAAAAGAAGTGGTAAGACTTGTCCTTTAGTTAAGCTGTGGGATGTTGGACCATTGGAAGAACTAATTAAGGGAAGAGAGACGTCACAGGCCTACGCACAACCTCCCACATATACTGTAAATCCGTTTAATATTGCGGTTGGTAGTTTTTATTTTATTTTTTAATCCTCCCACACCATCATTGATGTATAGGGCGGTGCCCATCTCCGTTTCATAGCCCTGGGCCACACTGTTGTGCAATCACTGTAGCAGGGGGCTAGTCCACTGGCAGTGAAGTGTGTTTAACTTCCATACTGTTTCACAAGTATGAACTGTTTCACAAGTATGTACTGTTTCACAAGTATGTACCATTTTTATAAAGTCTTTGGTATGACTCAATGCGCCTCCTGTCCAGAGATGTCCTACCCGGGGCTTGAACCCCAGTTCTTCTGATCCAAGTAATTGGAACCAGATGTGGTGAGAGACAAAGGCGCAGGCCACTACACCACAGGGACACCCCCGGTTGGTAGTTTTAGCGGTTGGGAAAAAGTGAGTAGTTCACAGCATTTAATTTTAATGGTGGGAACAAACATCAGTGTTTCAAACGTTAGTGATCAAATATCTGCCATGATGAAATTTTAGCGGTTGACTTGAGTGACCGTTTAAAAAGCTAAAATTAAGTTACCGTTAACAAATCAAGATTTACGTTATTCATTTCAGACAGCTCGTTGGCCCCGTTGAAATTTAAATTTGAAGCTAGCCTAGTCTACAAAAACATGACTTTGTAGAACTGAAAAAAAAATCTTGGATTAAAGTAGGAATAAGGGAAATAATATTTTTTTCAATCTAGCCCAATATTGAAAAAATGTACTAAGTCTAAGAATAATCACCACTCTCTGATTGTTGTATGCACAAGAAAAATGAATAGACATTAATAGCAGAATGTAACATAACAACACACCCATTAAGGTTAATTATATTGTGATTTTGTTGTAATTTTTGTTAGATATTACAAAAGGTATCTTTGAGGCCACATCAATTTAATTTCTTGGTTAACAGATTTTTTTGGGTAAATTTTAGCACGAGGACATCATTAATACAGAAGGCTGGGGTGAAAACTTGCACCTGACACTGTTCACTCCCTGAAACTGTGTGCACTAAAGTACAAACTTTCCTCTGAGATTCTGTTTTCATGTTGATTTAAGTTTCCAATCTAGCGTTTTTTTTAAATACTGCTAACTAAGAAATTAAATTGGTGTGGCCTGATATAAGGAAATCATCATGAATTCTGATTCAGAAGCATGAAAATAGCTGCAGCTCTTTTAGTGTTACCTGTAAAAGCAAGGAGTTCTTTTTCAAAGCTGTGTGACTGTACAGTCCAATAGTTGGATACTATGGATACTTGAATTAGTAAATTCCACAGATGATTTTCTTGTAATTTTTGTTAGATATTATCTTACTGTTATAAGAAATAGGCCCACAGAATAAATTTGTAAAAGTGATGTTTTGCAAAAGTAACAATGATGTAAAATTCGATTTGTCATTGAGTGAATTTTCTCCTTTCAGTAGCCGTGTTTTGTGTTTAGCAGGGCTCAAATTCCAATTGCGACGTGGCACCGGAACATTTTAAACATGCTCTGTGACCCACCATAGGTGTTGTATTCTGTTGTGGAATCTAATTTGGAAGGATTCAACTTATAAAGTATCGGACCATTTATTTTGAACTTCGTGTTCACTGTAAAGGCAAGGAATTATCACTTTAAAGCTGTCAGTTGAAGTCCAATTTGAGGTGCACAAAAGTGCATATGCACCCAGCCTTTTGAGCCCTGAGATTTGACACTATAACTTGACTTTATCATCACCTTAAGAAATTTGTGGCACATGTACAATTGCACAGATAAATTGTTAAAGGTACTGTTACAGTTACAGGCACATGGCCTACCTACATGTACCTGTGTGATGATATTAATCATTTATGTTCGTAATGTATACAGTAACTGTAACAGTTATAGATACATAGCCTACCTACTTGTGTTATAATAATAATCATTATTATTAATAGTGATGTTAAATATAAATAGTCAGGCACGTCTTTCCAGTACAATGTATATAGTGTTTACTTGACATATAATAATTAAAGTTACTAATAGTACAAATTTTAGTAATCTGCTGTTGAAGATTGAATACAGGCACTTTCTGTATACAAATGTATGTTGTTCATTAAGGTACAATATCAATGTATCAGGTTATAATTACATAGACTACCTACTTGTGTTATGATGGTTGACTTAAGTTTAACATAAATACCTGTCAGGCACTTCCTCCCAGTATATAGTGTTTGTTAAGGAAGTATCATATTCCTGGTTCTCCCATCATAATATATTTAGTGATGATTGTTGAGTTTCATTACATGCAGGCACTGTCTCCCAGACTGAGTACATAATATAATTATAAAAAGTTTTGTGAGTTAAGCTACAGTTAGTATGGTGTATGCTGTAAAAAGACTAATTCTGTAAGTTGTGAGTGACAATAGTAATAAATAATGTGGACACAAGGTCATCAGAACTTGCCCTGACTCCCTCTTTGGTATTTGGTATCAAAAAATCCACAAAGTCTCACGACAGGTACAATGTTTGTTTGTTTTGCATACCCCGGTAGACCGCCTCATGGTATAACACACCAAGTTTGTACTGAACATTACAAGCTGCATATATATATATATATATATATATATATGACCTACTCACACCAATTGTGACCGAAGCATTACCAGTCCTGCACTATGCAGAATGGTTTTTGAGCTCTACCAGCAAGTGCAGAAGTTGCTTTGTTCAGTACGTTTACCAATATAAGTCTTCTCTTGCATGTACTGTAAATAATGCAGAAATGTTCGCAGTGGTTTTAGGTTTGCTGTTTTTGTGGCAAGCTCTTCGCAGCGAACTTAAAACCACCACAAACTTTTTTGCCCTCCTATCCCTTGTCTACTATTGTCTCAAACACAAATTTAAAACCACCGTGAACACTCCATTTTCTCCCTACCGTGAAATTAAAATCATACAAACTTAAAAGCATTAATTAAAATATGGACTTTTATCAATCAATAATCGTTTGAAAGTCTTCTCACCAACGAATTTTCCTCTCTAAGTTAAAGGTAGCTTTTGGGTTGGGTTACCTTTGCGCTTGCCCTCCTCTGTTCCTCCTGATTGTTGATGGCGGAGTCTACGTTGTCCAGGACGGCGTTCAGGTCGGCTATCTCCATGTCGTGCCGCTCATGCTCCTACAGAGGATTTAGGGAAAAGATTAAAAAAAGTACATCATTCATCCTCAATGGACCATTCCTTCCGCATTGACCGAAAACATAACGCTCTCACCGCATCTACATCTATCCCCTCCTCAAACAAGTCCCTACTCGGTGGATACAGCCGTCAACAAAGAAGGCATAGCATTTTTCTTTGGTCTGCTCATATCTGAAAGGGCTGCAGAGCCAAAAAGCTCAACAGAAGTCAGTCCACATTATTGACAGCCAAGTGGTAACGGGGGGCGCCCGAACATCGCACGCGCCCTAACATCGCACGGATTTTTTACTGATCTTATTTTGCATAAGTACGCCGTGTTTGTGTCCAATGACTAAGCTGATAAGGAAGGTAATTAACCCAAGTTCATGCACATAATTGGCATTTACATTCAAAACATAAGTGTACATATTCATTTCTTGTTTTGTCGAAAAGTAGTATTTTGACAATAATGATGGTAGCGCTAAGTAGAGGGTCACTGCGTAGCTAGACGGCCCGGCACCTAGATATACGACCTGTGCCAAGGAGATACATAAGTCACACAACTATCATACACATAAGAAAAATAACTTCATAAAACACTAAAAATTTGGGTCTTTAAGTGTTTGTTGAGAAGAAAACCGACCAAAGAAAAACAACGTAAACATTGCTGTCGTCTGACGACGTTGTTTTCCCGCCATTTTTGGGGGCCGCGATGGTGGCGGAACGATTCAACGCACAGTTTTGTTACGCTCTAACATGTGATTGGTACTGTGTTTGAAAAGGAAACTGAATACAGAGATGGCGAATATATTTCCCAATAAGTAGACGGAGTATTGTTGATGTAAGCGGTGTCGTTTTTTCGTAATGATTTCGTAAGTCGGGTCGCATTCAATATGTACGTCGGGCCGCGTAGTAGCCTATTTCCCGTGGAAACATGAGCTGGGATGCGCTAGATATAGCCCTTCTCACATGACGTGAGAAGTGCACACAGTCAAAATTTTCCGGTGAAAAGAAAGCTAGAATATAGCAGACTTCAAGCCTTATTTACATTTCCCTAACTTCATCACCAACTTTTGAAGAGAGCAAAATTACCAAAGCGTAATAAGTTAGGCACACTATCTGGCGTAGCACTAAATCAGAAGGTACATTCGTGAAAACGTCTCACAGCGTCTTCTGCATGTAACGCGGAGCAAGAAGGGCCCATGAGCAGTATAAATACATTTCTTGTCCAAGTATGGTCTTTAGATGAATGTGTTCAAAATTCATTCATTAAAACATGACCATTCTCTGGCAACCAGCAATGGAGCGCCGTGAGTTCCAGCGCGTAAAAAAACGTCCGATGGTTGGGCACCCCCCGTTAAGGCCATTTTTGTCCGTCAAGCCCTGTTTTTGACGGAGGTGTTCGAAATAGAACGGGGCGTGGCTTATGGCATTTGACTGGAACAGTCCATTGAGGTGAAGCATGATGCTTTTTCAAGTAGCTAGAATGATTGAGTAAATTATTGCGAAGAAGAGAGCAAGGCCAGTGGCTGAGCCAAAGATTTGGTGAGTTGATCTCTTTCTTTATGTGTTTTTTAAATGGATTTATTCACCAGCATTGTCCAGCAAGAAATGTTTTGTTGAAGAATACCAACTTGAGGGAGGTGACAATAACCTTATTCTGACCTCCTTGAGAATACTAACAGCAGGAAGACATCCCCTCTACTTCGTTCAAGTACTGGATTTCATTCGTTCTTTTTCATGTCTCAAAGATGGTCTTACCTCTCTTTCCAGCCTCTCCCGTTCTTCTCTTTCAATCCTCTCTTTTTCTAGTCGCTCTCTCTCCTCCTCTTCTGCTTTTTTCTTGGCTTCCTCTGTAAACAGATACAGAAGAAAACTGTCAGTCAGTTTCACACAGAACGAACAGGGCAGTATATAATCTGTCAGTGAATCTATTTAACAAGGACAATATAGTAAAAAAGAAATTATATATGACTTTAATAATGTAAAACATAAGATACTTATTTTGTTGTAGTCAATAGTTTTATTCCATACTTATGTCTTGTTCTATGTTTACTGTTGTTGCCATACTTTGTACCTGCTACAATAGTCGCGCAATAAAGTTCTTCTATGACCAGTAAAGCCCCATACAATTGCAATATTGTTATAGCTTGTTATACTGTCCATGTCAAAATTCCAATGTGCTGTCTAAAATGTCTTTGAAATAGCCACAGGCTAGCTGGGCAGCCCTGGCTGTTTGTCCTAAACAGTCAAACCAATAGATAAAATAAATAAATATATAATTGCATGCATGGTAAAATATTTCTACTTGTACCAGACCTCAAAGTCAAGACATCTATCATTTCACCCTGCAAATAGCTAACATTATAATAACTTTAGTCTTTTATTGCATATTCCTGCCCAGATGAGCTACAGGTAAATGCACACAGATGACCACACGTGGTCTAGAGGATGCAAGATGTAAAACATAAATGCTACATTATCACAATATATAATAGTAATGAATTAATTATGATATAATACTCAACAATAGCACTGACAGGTATAGCCTGGTATCTAGGCCTACGTGTATATCCACACTAACCACTTGACTATGCACCTAGCATGTGTAATATAGTGGTTAGCGACCCTGTCTCTGGACCAAAAAGTCTCTGGACCAAAAAAGCCATGAGTTCATATCCCAGCTCACCAGACATGCACACTACTGGAAAGGGTTGCAGTTCTTAGGATGGGAAGTTAAGCTGTGGTCTACTGTTCATTATGCTTGTCGAAAAGAGCTAGGGGAATTTCTCTGGTACAATGAACCTGTAAATACTGTACATAGCATCTGTCTTCTATGTCACATAACCAAGGAAAGAGTTACTGTAGCTCTTCATGATCAGTGAGCTAAACTTGTTCCAAATCATTTTTACTTTCACATACTACAGTGGACAAGTCCCTTTCGTCTTCTCTCCCAAATAGAGAGGACAAAATAGACTTGGCAGTTATGATAGGTTGGGATACCAGGTTATGACATGTAATCATGTATGGTTTTGTAGGGTTGCTACATGTACAATATAGAGAGAGAATGGAACCAATGAAATGAAATTCCCACCTTCCTCTTTCAACTTCCTCTCCTCCTCTTCCTTCTGTAGTTTCTCCTTCTCAGCTTTGCTGAGTTTGGCGCTGGGCGGCTTCTTCGGAGGCTACAGGTAAGGAACAGGTAAGTCAGTTTTTCAAAAAAGTTTCTGCAGATTGTGATGCATATTTCAAGCCCATTGTCTAGTCAAGAAACAAAATAATTGAATAGAAATCATATACAACAGCAGACAGTGCCCGGGTTTTGTACATGTAGTTGTTTTGGCTAAATATTGCTATGAGCATACAATGTCCATGGTTGACTGTACATGTTGTGCCAGCATCTTAAAATGCACATGGATTTATCAATATTGGAGCTATACCATTTTTGAAATTCTTTAGAAGCGCTGCTTTTTCTGAACTGCATCTTCAAAATTTTTGGATGACAATTATTTCTTTGTTTTCATTGGCTCTTTTTCTCACTAAAATTGTATCCATCTATACATGTTTAATGAATTTTTGGTGAACATGTTTTCCCTGTTGATATTCATTAACTAGTCTAAAATCAAAAAGCCAAGCTGTTTTTTGCAAAAATAAAAGATATGTCTCTGTCTACTCTAACTAGCAGGTTTAGCAAGCATGTTTTGACTGTTTGTAACCAGCTGACACCGTAGGCCGCTGAACATTGCTCTGTGGGGTACCAATATGGTAGCACAAAAGGTGCTCAGGTGGCAGGTGGGTTCTTTGAATGCCTGACGGATTCTGTTAGCTCCCCGGAGAGACTGTTTCGGAGTCGTGAGGTGTACGAGGTGATTTCAATAGTTGTTGTTGTGAGAGAGTTATGAATAATCTTTGATTTATAGAGGAGCCAGGGAGTCAGTGACATTCTGCATGAGGAGCCACACCTGTCTGGGGGCCATCTTAGTTAAGGGCTTTTTCTAAAGAGGGGAACAGGGGCACTGCGCCCCAAAGCCATGTGCCCCCTTACCCTGGGGAACAGATCCTCTGACAAGCATAGATTCAGATTGAACAAGGATGCTACTACATGTAGGTCACATCAACGTAGGCATACATGTACATGTGGCCACTGTCTTTAATTGTGACCTGTCTGATCGTTATTTTGCACATATAGAATGCCCCATTTTAACTTAAAGTCTCTAAAACTCCACATTTTGCAAGAGGACCCTACCCCCTTCCATACCGACTGTTTTACAAGATTGAGGCACTGAGGGAATGTGTTGTGATTTCGAATAAGTCTGCTTATCAACAATTAAACAAAACAATGATTATGTGCTTCCAAGATTCTTTTCATAGACCAGGCCATGTCATAATCATCCGTGAAATCAGTTTGCTGTCATCGAACCTCAAAATGGTATAGCCCTGATAATTGAAGGTTAGACATGCAGGTAATGAGATACACAATACAAAAGTTACTCTTGAGCAACTGGATAGGTTTTTTGATGGGCAGGCATTTCAGATAGCATCCACTAGATGAAAGATGCTATCGGAAACGTCTGACCTTTTACAAAATCTATCCAGTTGCTTGAATAACTTTAATTTGTATTGTGCATGAATACATTACTGTGGAAGCTACCAAGCAGACATGCAAGCAGGGGTGTGCAGGCCATGCTAGCGGTTCACCTTTGCCTTTACCTTCATCAGTTCATGCAGTGCTGTAAACTTCACCACCTTAACTTTTAAAACGTTTTCTCTTACCTTCCCGGAGCTTTTTGTGCTGCTGGCGGACTTTTTTGCAGGCGACTTGGGAGGCTTCAAGTTTTATGTCAGCATGAAAGGAAACACAGCAACCACAGCACACACACACAAGGTTAGTAAAATATAAATCACTGGTAGTTAGCAAAAAATATGATTGGAATCATTAGATTTATGGATGAACTTTGATCAAATTTTTTCTGGGGAAAAGACATTCTAAACCTCCCTTGATACCTTGATTAAGGTTAGACATCCAGGTAGTAAGATACACCAAAAATAGTTACTCAAGCAACTGGATAAAATTTTGAAACAGTCAGACGTTTAACACGGCATCCGTCACTGATGAGTGACGAAAGATAGCGGATGCTGTCTGAAACGTCTGAGTGTTTCAAAATTTTATCCCTTGACATCATTTCTTATACCTGTTCCATATGCATGACCCAAGAAGCAAACAATTAGTTGGGCATATGAAAAATGCGCCATGCAATGTTGAAATCATTTGCAATGGTCAAAACATTTCTCATGGTTATCCAGCTTTCTTTGTCAATGTCTCGAAATACTGTTTCATACACCTGCTTATGAAGGAATGTTTTACTTTTTTTAAATCCCTTCTCCCCAGAAAAAGTTTGAACAGTTCTAGCTTGAATAAATGCCACTTGATAATCTTTGCTTGTACAGTTAAAGTGTTCACGTGTCTTTGACGATAATCCCCAAGCAGATGTCTGGGTGCCCCTTGATCAGCTTGTTTGTCTTGTACAAATATTGCTTCTTTTGAATGTATTTGAGATCATGTATTTAATTTGCTTTTACTAGAGTCTATGCATTGTGGCATCTAGTCAAGGAAACAGTTCACTGGACGGGCATATTACCAAGGAGGATACAAAACCATATCTGCATGCTATGGAGTTGCACATTATTTGATAACATAGCTAGGCACATTACACTGCGACAACTACACTGAATAATTTCATCCCTTTTCAAATCAACTTGACGGTTTGGCACTTGATTTCAGATCCAATATTTTGGGTTGCAAACTTGTGATTACAGAAATAAAACGATATATCTTTTTATAAGTTACATTTTTGGTTGATATGAAATTGCAGTCCTTTTAACGTTAGTTTTATTTGTTGAAAAATGGAGTGTAGCAAACTTCATAGCGCACATATTTTTGTCACATGACACCGGTATAGAAAAAAGGAACCTTGTGAAAGCTTGGCAACACAAAATGATGGATCCCAAAACTTTATCATAAGCACCGCCCCCCTCCCCACGAACTTTCTTCGCCTTTTGAATCTTAGGAAATAATATTCTATGGTTGACATTTTTACACAAAGAATGTAACAAACACGCAGAAAATCCAGCCAAACTACAAAAATGCGCTAAACGCCAACATCTGTTTGAAAACCAGGCGTTTTTCTGTGTTCTTACCATTTTGTGTTTTGAAAGTTGCGGCTTCCGTGTACAGCTACGATGGCAACCGAATACCCTATTGCGCATGTCTACTTACGGTGGTAGGTATTCAATATTTTACGACAGTAAATGGTAATTGTCTGTCCTTGAGAACTCCTTAAAGCAAATCAAGCATAAAAGTCTTTTGTTGCGTTGATATAAATATTTTTGTCAACTTTTATTACGAAAAACACAAAATGATTTGCACAACGATTAGATACACAGACACTGTCGTAAATTCATCTGCACGTTTTGCGGTATTTACGTAAAGATGGCAGACAGGTGTCAGGGTCAGAGGAGTTGGATGTTTTGACCGACGATTTCTTGCTGATTCCGGTAAGTTTTGAACGTTTTGGTAGCTTCGGTCTATCTGGGGGACTTTCATGAAGGTTCTAAATCTTCCCTGCGTCCTGTCATAGGCGGTAAGTCATGGAATGTTTGACTCTTGTTCATACGTGCGGAAACGCATGCAGTTGTTTTCATGTCTGCTTCAGCTCAGGTCAATGACCCCAGTTTTTGGTTCAAAATCATATCTGACGTCGCACGTCGTTGTTGTCGTTCAACAACTTTCTGTCGTCTTCGTGTTTTGTCCTAGAGTGTCACAAAGAAGGTCCGAAGTAAGTCGAATATTTCTAGTGTTACCAAAGCATTGTCACGAAATTGTACTTTACACAACACTCGTGCTATTCTTGTGTAATAAATTATTGGTGTGATGTTTGCATGGTTCAGTGAATAATGCATCCATTGCAAGGACATTACTAGTAGCCTGAGCTGAGGTTATTGACAGGATGATCATGTCAACAGTGGAAAAATGTGTACTGCTGACATGATAAGCTAGTGCAATTGTTTCTACTGCTGACAGATTCGTCCTGTCAACAGTGCAATTCTTTTTACTGCTGGCAGAATGATCCTGTCAACAGTGGAAAAATGTGCACTGCTGACAGGATCATTCTGTCAACAGTAGAAAAAAAATGCACTGTTGTGAGGACCATCCTGTCAGCAGTAGAAAAATTGATAATGCTCTGTCGACATGATGACCCTGTAAACAATTGGAAAAATGTCTACTGTTGCAATATGTCCTTGGCTTAACTTTGAACTAAAATACTTTCATTGCACCATGGAAGGTCAAGATTTCAAGTCCCAACATGTTGTGGCCATGAACCCAGCTGCATTGTGGTTACAGTGGTTTCAAAATACTGTTATGCTTATTAGTATTACTGGGAGCTTTTCCCATAACATAAAGCCTCACAGTGGTTAATGTACATACTACAGATATCTATATAGAAGAAATCTTTATTGACACGACAAAAGTACAGCGACTTTCGTAAGGTCTTCTACAACTACACATGCAAAACAAACAATGGTATACAAAATGATTAACCTAAGTACAAGTATATGAATACTTCAACATAGTAGGATTGGTCAGTCGACCAATCGTAGGGAATTACGCTGAGGAAGCGACCTTTGACCTCCGCTCGTGCCGCCTTCATTAATAGCGACATCCGCCGTCCCTACGGCTGGGCTCGCCTCCCGCTCAATGTTCCGTCGAAAATGTTCCCCTCTCGAGTCTTCACGAAGCATTTCAACCTACCGTGCGGTGCTCCCCAACTACCGAGGCACACATATCCGCCAAGAAACTTGCGGGTTGCCGTCCCCGTTGGGCCCGACGTGCACTCAGACAGCAGGGCCGCGGTGTGCAAGTACAGCAGCGTGCATGGGCCGCCAGTAACGTTGCCCACCTGGATTTGCAGTTCTAAGCGAGAGGCTCCACCCGACCCTGAGTCTCTACACTGTCCGTAATCCTTGGCGACGTCCTGCAGCGAGTTTTCTTCACCAGCCTGGGACCGCGCACCCGTTCCTGCCTGCTCCTGAGTTTGTGCTCCAACGTCCACACAGAGAGTCTACAGACCGGAACGACAGCCCCCCTCCCCATTTCCCGCCGGTGACGCCGGGTCTCGCGAGAGAGGCTCCGCGAGATGCCCGAGACTTTGGCAGCCATGTCTCTTTTCGTGAACTACGTAAACAACTTCTCCACGAGCAGTCCTTCCTCAGCGCCCGCCTTTCTCCCTCCCCACCCGTACCTACACGGATTCGAGGCTGCGATGTGCATCTACAGCAGCTTGCACAAGGCTACCAGTACAGTGAGTACACCAACTCCACGTCAACGCGAAGTTTACTTCCGGCCCGACTCGGAGTTCGCGGCGCGCGGCAGCGCCCTGCGGCGAGATCGTCTCCAGCCTGGGATCGCCGAACCGCAACTACTGAACTTAGAGTAGAGTAGAATAGATTAGAGTAGTTTAGCACAGCCAGATTGACAGTGCATCAAGACCAGCTCCAGCTGTGCACCGAAGACCCCCAGTACCCGCCCACGGCCCACTTCACAGTACTAAGTGAGAGCTACACGCCGACGCACTATTTTTGGCCTGACTCTACGCTGTTCGACAGTGCACGGTGACGTCTGCGGCCTGTTCTTCGCCAGTCCTGGACTGTTTTGCATGAACTCGAATATCTAGCTACTTCCTAATTTAGATTTAGCACTACCCTACAACTAACTACATTTCCGCTACGAGGTTTGGGGCCCTCACTTCTTTTGGCTTGGCCGTTGATGTCTTTGTACAACCAATAAGCCTCTATCACAGAGCAGACGCACATATTAAAGACATCACATGCCCCAAACCGCGTAGCTCTCTTCTTGTATTGTATATGTGTACGTAAGTGTAATTATAGTAGGATTGGTCAGTCGACCAATCGTAGGGAATTACGCTGAGGAAGCGACCTTTGACCTCCGCTCGTGCCGCCTTCATTAATAGCGACATCCGCCGTCCCTACAGCTGGGCTCGCCTCCCGCTCAATGTTACCACCGTCCCGCCCCTGCTGCAATTTCGTTTCTTTAACGAACGATCAGAATTGTGTAAATTTACCAATACCGTACGTAAATGCTACACTGCAGTTTGTGTTGTAACTGCCGGCCGCCAAGGCCACAGTCCTTGGCCGTTGATGTCTTTGTACAACCAATAAGCCTCTATCACAGAGCAGATGCACATATTAAAGACATCACATGCCCCAAACCGCGTAGCTCTCTTCTTGTATTGTATATGTGTACGTAAGTGTAATTATGTTGAGTTTAAAGTATCACTTACACTACTAGTTCTAAGATCGAAACATATATTTACCTATTTGTACACAGAAAGGGTTGTCTCCTTATATATCAGTTGTTCTTGTCATGGCCTGATTTTGGACCAAGACTGATGAGGCATATTTCTATCAAGACTTGGCAGGGCCTGTTCCTGTCAATAAGACATTTTTTGCACTATAGTACTAGTATTGACATGATGACATGTAGATGTCCCCGCGATGCTTTCTTACCTTGTGTCTTAAGGCAATAGAGCATGACAACGATAGTCACACGACAGCATACTGTCACCAGTCTAAAGCGGGCCAAACTACGCAATTACTAGTACAGTCGTGCTATGGTGAACCATGTCACATTACAGGCAGGCTAGAAATAGAGTTATTTTGATGTACCATTTTTGTCCTGTTTTGTCAGATTGTTGCCGACTGCACGGCTGGAGCGAGATGGCAGTGAACCTGAGATATCAAGTCAGACAACTGTACAAAAACGTAAGGACTGCTGCTGGAGCATTGACCTTTTTCTACTTTGATCCATTTGTGTGGGCATGAACCTGTTACCTCCATGAAGGATGTTTTGTTATAACTTATATCCATGAAAAATGGAGATATTGTTGTTTTTTTTATAATTTTTTTTTAACTATCTCGCTCAATGCAAGGCCGTAAGAGGCCACTTCTTGGCACTAATGTGGCATAGGTGAGAGACAGCGGTGTGTGTTTGTTTTGAAGATTTGTAGGTTCTATTTGGGGGGAAAGCAGTGGGCTGGGAGGGAATTCAAGATTTTTGCAGTTCGTGGAAAAAAGCTGTTACTGTTTTGGGTGTGTCTGAAAAAAAAAAAAATTCTACTACTTTTCTTTGAACGTTAAAATTTTAAATTGCGGATACTTTCTATCACTTCCAGAATGCCAAAATTGTCAATCTGTAAACATCTTTTGAAAGCTGACACCTTACAGCATATATTCTCACCGGCGAGTTTGTTTTGTCAGATTTAGTCGTTAACGCAACTTAGAAAGCGATTTGTCGGGTCATGGCTGATTCGAATCTGAGTTTCAAAGCGATCGATTGTCGGGGTGATAATTCATGTGTGTGTCTTATTTCTCTCATCACTATAGCTGATGTTCCTTGGCAGAGAGTACCCCAAGGGCCAGGACTACTTCCGACAGAGATGTAAGGCTGCTTTTGTCAAACACAAGGACGAGACTGACCCCGAGGTCATCAAGACGCTCATAGCGAGAGGAGACTACGTTATTAAGGAGCTAGAGGCACTGTACATGCTAAGGAAATACAGGACCCTGAAAAAGAGATACTATCCCTCGTAGGTATAGAGATGGAATGGTTGTTTGTAGCAATGATAATATTGACCTTTGTTCGGGTGATGATAAGGATTTAGAGACGGAACGTTGATCATAGCAATGAAGATATTGTTGTTCATGACATTTGGGATTTACAATGTATATTCTTCTTGGAGGGATTTGTATCTCATGGATCCGAAGTGGTGAACAGACATTTGAAACTGTTAAACTAAGAGCTGCTATCTGTCACCACCCCTTTCAGAATGCGGTGGGCCTGCTCAAGTTTCAACTTATGTCTCCATAGTCTTAGAATTATAATGATATCAACAGTTTCTGTGCATTTTCTTTTGTCCAGGAAAAATTTATTTTGTTGTCTTTCTGTTTAAAAAGAAATTAGATTCATGTGGCCTTACCTTATAGAAAAGCCATACATTGTATTACAAATAAAATGAACTAGGGCAAGTGATGGAAGGTTGTAGATTGCCACTATGCAGTATGATTTGATGAAAGTCAATGTTGTATATTCCATGTCAAACTCATTCACCTAATAGCAGAGCTGAATCCGCATCATAGAAACTCCCTACAAATGTACAAGCGCGAGGTAGGGAGTCCCCACGACGCAAATTCAGCTCTGCTAGTAGGAGAATGGTCAAACTTGGCAGTTTCGCAGTGTGTTCAGGCAGACAACTTAAAGGTGAAGAAAGGCAGTTAGATTCCACTCAACAGTCACTGAAACAGTTCAGTCCGGTTGTATAAGAAAGTTGATGATTGTTCACCAATGCAGAGAGTAAAATAGTAAAACTGTTTTCGACACTAGAAACAACAAGTGCCCACATTTCAACTACACATGATGTCAAAGACTAAAAGTAACTTGTACTTCGTTTTGTCATGTTTATTTTATGGACATTAAGTTTTGTTTACTGATGGAACAATGATTATAAGTGTGTCTGCAACAATGTAGAAGGGCAAGGGTAGCTTGATGGTGAGTACCATCAGTTATTGTACATGTCCATCATCTGGAAGGTCTCGACAAAAGCAAGTAAGCAAGCAAGCCATCATTGTTAGCACTAAATATAGAGAGTCTCATGACTTCCTGTATTGCGCCTTGGGGTGGTATTACTCTTGCAATGAAAAATGTAACAAAGGCCTAGGTTTAATTGAACAATATATACAACTTGACACACTGTTTTGCTCGAAAGGAACAATAAAATTATTAGTTGTTCAAAATGTGTGTAGTGTGAGTGTGTATGTGTGTATATGTGTGTGTATGTATGTATGTGTGTGTGTGCATCTGTGTGAGTGTATGTGTGTGTGCATGTGTGTGTGTGTATATGTGTGTGTGAATATGTGTGTGAGTGTGTGTGTGTGTGCCTAATGCCTATATGTGTGTTTGTGTATGTGTGTGAGTGCATGGACTGTAATGTGAGTTGTGTTTGTGCATGTGCACATATTCTGATGTGTTTGCGTGTGTGTGTGTGTGTGTGTGTGTGTGCATGTGTATGCGTGTGGTATAATTAAATTTGTGCACAGATTCTGACTTATGAAGATTCAAGTTCCCTTGATATGGAGTGAGCTATGTTGGTTTGGTTTATTTTTAGGCAGCTTGTCTCTTAATGTATAATTTAATAGACCACAATTTGGCATGGCCCTCTTGAATGCAATTTCAATACTCTCGATAGATGGCGCCATTGCACTGGACATAGGAACATGCATCTGCAGTAACTTAGGGTGTCAAGCATCGTTTGAAAATCCTTCCGAGTCGATTATTGTTGCTGTTTATCAAACATTTCTGATGACAACATACTTTTTCAAAGTTATTTATTGACAGTTATTCAAAGAGCAGAATGATAATACTTGCAACAATGGATGAGTACACACAGAAAAAGATTTTGATGAGGACATGATTTTTTAAAGTCCTTTTTATTGACCATTATGCAAACAAGAGAATGATAATACATGCGACAATGGATGAGTACACAAAGAAAAGATTTAGATAACTTCACACAACTGCGAACAATAATGTACATTATCAACCTCCCCCATACTTCATATGATGACTATTTTTTAATCTTTGAGGGGGGGGGGGGGGGGCAAAACAAAACGACGAGTCGGACATGCTTTGTAATCAAGTCGACCTCCTATTTGCTGACTGACGCCCCTTTTCTACTTGCCGGCGATTGCTAAGCGACCGTACAGCTACTCTCTAAGCCGAGGTTGGTGGAGAAGATCGTGATCTTTTATGTGATCATATGATAAAAAGGTCACAATCTTCTCCACCAACCTCTGCTTGGAGACTACGCACAGCGACCAGAATTAGATTTGTGTGACCCTTGGTTTCATATTAAATTGGGAATATAACGGAAGATGTAAAAGTATATTTTAAAAGCGATCTGTCTAATCATTGGTCACTCTGCGGTGGGAAATGAGTATGAAGTACTCTCCCCATATATGAGTCTTCAAACGACATGCGATTTGTGGCGAATTTAAAGAAAACAAATTTCCAAAAAAATCGCCAAAAATCGTGATTTCAAAATATACTCGTTGACACGCATGATTCTTAATGTATTACTATCATGTACATTCCTTCAAAGTTATATTGATGAACATCGAAGTACAAGCCAAGGAGAGCCTTTTTTTCTAAAAATGGGCCGTATTATCACCTTGCTATATATTAGGCACTACCTTAAAAAAATTAAGGTTGAGGAAGGTTTATAAAGCTTAAGAAAGGGTTTTTTCAATAACATCCCCAAAATCCTCAGCCACCCTTCAACCGTACCTTTAACTGTAACATATCATGTGCGAAACCGTCGGCTACTCATTACCTATTACACTGTCCTACACATCAACCAGCACTCAGTTCTCTTCGGCCAACTGTCTGGGATTCTCGTTCAACGTTGAACTACTTATTTTTTTCTTCATTTTACGTTTATGTAGTTCTCTTTAGTCTTTTCGTGTCAAGTCTGCGATGATGGTAAACACAAAAACTTCTTGTATCATGTTTTATGAATAAAATTGAAATAAATAAAAAATTCCGTCATTATTGGCGGCCAAAAATCCATACTGGTAATATGATATAGTATATACAATTTCACACATCAAGTCGTAACATTCCTGCTAATGCCATGTTGATTCAATCATATGGATGCCATTCTCGGTGAACCCCAGAAATGAGTGTGCGAATAGAAAAAAATGGCAAAAAAAGGTACCTTCATTATGAAATCTACCTGGTTAGGATGGTTGAGCATTTACAATTACTAAACACGCAGTTAGACTATGGTATACCGAATAATAGATTCTTCATTTTTTGTTCTTCTTCTTCTTCAACTTTGGAATTGATTTTAGCATTCTACGATATTATTCTTTTTCCGAATTTTTTTTTGGGGGGGGGGGGGGGCGAATTTCCGGCATAAAGTTGATCGTTTTGCAGCTGCTTTGGACGATTTACAGTATGATCGATTTTTTTTTTTAAACGGACGAAAATTGATGCGCCCGTCGATGTCATCCATATAATCGAATTCATATGGCCCAACTGAGCTCAGGACATTCAAATATGAATAATTCTACCACACACAAGAATGCTCAGGGTATTTACTAGTACATATCTACAAACGTTTACAAACACTGTTGTCGTGAATGAGCTGCAGAAGCCCCACGTTACCCGGCTGTTCTGCTGGGCTGAAGTCCAGTGTCACTTGACTGTCACGTGTACAACACCTAAACAGTAAAAAGACAACATCTTGCGTGTTACAAAATGAATAAAACCCATTATTATTATCATCATCATCATTATTATAAAACTTCTTCATTGTATTTCAGAGTGAAAGTTGGAACATGATATCATCAGAGAACTAGAGTTCCACGAACACTTTATCTTCGCCAGATAATAAGTTGAAGGTTTATTATGGAGAGTGATTAATATTTACATGCTTATCACCCCCTGCAAATTTGATCATACACCATACCGTGTGGAAGTTATGATAGGGGGGGATGAGTCCAGTCTAGATAGGGTCAAAAAATTATTTGGTGGTACAAGACTAGTATATGTGTCTAGTGTGCTGATATATGTTATAACTGGTCATGAAAAAATATTGAAAGTGATGATGAAATGGTACAGTCAATATATATGAATAGAATAAATCTTTATTCCATATCATCCACATTTTGAAAGGCATAGTACATGTGACTTTTCCATACCTAGCAGTGGTGCGGTTTTGGTGCAGTGTACTCTCCAAGCAGAGGAGTGGGTCCGGCTGGTTTTTGACGTGTTTTTAGGTGTTTTTGTCAGGCTTTCTATTTTGTCCCCTTTTCGTTATGTCGCCAACCGTGTGTTGGACAAAAATGCCTAAACTGAACACGTTAAAAACCAACCGGACCCACACCTCTGCTTGGAGTGTAGTGAGTGTCCCATCTGTTTGTTTATATGCCCCATCTGTTTATTTATACTTTTAGGCAAGGCCTGAGCTGTTTTCGTGAGCACTGTCACATGCACCATTATGAGTTGCAGTGGATTTACAAACTTTTCTTACTAGTTAGGTAAATTAGCTCCTGATTTGCATAATTAGTCATTGATTATACATACATGCACAGACATACAAGCCTGGATGGCGGTGATATTTACAATAAAACTGAGACTCAACACCTATATACAATACAACAACTGTATACAAAACAGGAAACAGACGTGATCTGTAGTTTCATCGTCATTAACATGAACACACACAGACACTCTGAGACACAAACACACATACACATATACGGCTCGTTCTAAACGAAATGTGCAAAATAGCGATTTTTAGGTTCTAAAAATTGATCATCCTTTTCCAAGCAAACCTACCGCATTGTTTAGCTTAACATCTCTTTTTATGATCCCCAAAATATTACAGCTAATTTATCACGGGAAGTTACCGAAAATTTCTGAGCTTTGATTAGATGTCTTTGGAGTTTACCCATGATTTTGCGGAAAAAATGTTGAACATCAGTTCATCAAATATTTGGGGCTTTCATGTCGTGACATCATATCGCCTTTAAAACCTATAGTTGAGGAGTCAGTATCTCTGGTAAAACTTTTGTCAAATTTAGAGCCGTGCTGACGATTCTAACTGTTTCATTCAGGAATAAGCTTGTCTGGAATTGTTTTGCATTTCGACTTGTTTGAGCACTTTACCAGACACGGAATTTGATAGTTCTTGCAAAACGTTCCACCCTCCGTTGATTCGAATAACTTACCTCTTACAACATTTATAACATATTCAATGTTGCGAACTAATACTGCTTAGGAGCAGTATAGCATTTGGAACGGAGGGGGAATCGTGGAAAAACGGTAACGGAAGTTACATACTGCCATCAAAAGGCGTGTTCATCAGACATATGGACAGGCAAAGTATACTTCTTTAAAGTAAATCAAAGGTAGTTTTCTGCATCATATGAACTTACCATGTAGTTACGGTCAACATAAATCACAGTCTGAGTCACTAGGGCAGAAATGTCCGCCCATTTGTTTCGTATTCTTCCTTCTTAAGCAGTTATCTACCACACTTATCTATTGTTTGTCTCGAGCAGATGAACTATATCACACGTCAGAATAACCTACAAACCATCAACGTGATAAGTATACCTAAAACTAAACTAGAAGGCCAATATTTCCGTACACATGCTGGACATTTCCGCTATCGTGGTCAACGGTGGTATTGCCCAAACATGGCACATGGGATATCAGGTGTCAGGCATTGCCCAATTGTTGCTCATGTTTCGTTTACAGTGGTAGTGTTTGTAACCATTATTTTCCAATACGATAGTCTATTTCATATCTACATGACACAAAATTACAAAGTTGCATTGACTTGTGTGCAAGCATCCCAGCAAGGTCACAGTCACCTACAAAAATGGCGCCCAGAAGTTGCTCGTAAACGCTGTTTCCGGTATGCACAGGTGCACAGGTGTTTTCATAACCGATGACTTCTGCAGTTCCTATTTTTCTGTTATTTTCAGCTTAATTTGATGGTCCTTACACAGCCCCTTTAAAACATAATCATACAAAATCTTATTGAAACTTATTTTGATATTTTATAATTTGATTCATACAATCTATACATGTTACACATGTTACTGTTAGGGCACTTTCCACCTGAAGAAATAATACAATAAAATAATACATACTTTAGCTGGTGTGTTACGCCTAATGGCGGTTGCACCGGCTATATAGATACAGATACAGATACTTGCAGTGACGGTGGAGGTAGTAGTCCAAACCCTTCGCTATAGGCAGTATAGCTGTATTGTGTGCCTAACAGAAATAAATGTCTTTCTACTTATCTCAACATTCTGTTAATATGTACGATGTAGAGGTTAGTGTTATTTTATACATCAAATTCACAAGCTTCCATAGACAGTAACATATGCCTCCCGTGCACTCAGTGTACACGAGCTTAAAGGCAACCTAAACAGTGTGCAACGAAAGCAGTGGAAAATGAAATACACTTTATATGCGAATGTCCCGAATTTGAAGCCGAAAGAAACAGATTATTCACGAAAGTATCCGAAATCTCCAAAAACTTTTCTAGATTAAGAAATACACAGAAACTCATATTCTTTTTGAAATCTTCCACCCCCCCTCATCATTGAAAGTGTGGAACTTTTTATTTCCCACTGCTTTCAGAGAAGAAATCAAACCCCGCATTAGTACCGTAGATATAGAAACCTACTATAGAATAGCAATATAGAATGATCTTGTATTACATGTATACCTTTTGTTTTACCTTACATTTGTATTTCGACACTGTTGTCAACATGCAATTAGCCTACGGGCATGAATTTGCAGTAAACTATTGTCATTAATATTAGGGCATTGAAAGTCATATTTTCAAGATTAATTTTTGTGTGATTTCTATCCATAGTAAGTTTAAATAACAATGGGCAATTGTGGGAAATTGCTATTTTACGGCAGGTTTACGTTGCAGATGTTCCTTTTCAATCTTCCACATGTCTAGTATCTCCCTAAAAGTTCCATACAAGCTAGGTGGGACAAGAAAACACCATCTCTCGCCTGGGGTCAAATAACTGCAAACGTAAACTCATGATACGAATCTTCAGTTCTGACCAAAGTACAATTCGTAACCTGTGTTTCATAAGCTTGGGTTGACCCTATGTATACCGCACTCACACCAGGCACACTTTAATTGGCCAGCGACGAAACCGTGGTCTATTGACATGACCTGGATACCACATCACCGAATCATCACTCCACACAACCAGCTGAAAGCAACCTAACATTACCATAATTACAAAAATGTAAACTTTAAACAAGCCAACAATTAAGGGGGAAACGTCACAATGCATCTCCGTAACAACACGCTTCTGTTTTGAATAACCAGTAGCTTTTCTTTTAGGAGCCATGATGCACACGTGCATGCATCATAAGGGGGTAGATAAGATACTTCATTTGCATAATCTGTCATGCCGACAATCATTAACTGTTTTAATCAACAGGTAGGAACAACGCCCACTTGGAAACGGGCAGCTCTCACAGAGTCTGGCACACTTGAGGATAAAACACAGCCATGGCCTCCCTGTCTCTTCAGCTGCTCGTAGTTCTGGTACTTTTGGGTTGTGGTGTCTGCGGAAGTGGTGCCTCGGATGGTCCGGTCGTCCAGACGTCTCACGGCCCTGTCAGGGGAATCTTTGTCGAGGAGGGGAAAACCTTTTACGGTATCCCGTTTGCAGCTCCTCCAACGGGAAACCTAAGGTGGCGCCCACCCCAGCCTACTAAGCCATGGGCGCCTGACATCTACAATGCCACTAAACGGAGTCCTATCTGCATCCAGGCAGCCTGCGGCCCCAACTACCCGGATTACATGGGTCAATGCCCTCCGGCCCCCGAGACGGTTCAAGGTGAGGACTGTCTTTACCTTAACGTCTTCGTACCGAACACTGCCAGCCCCAAGTCAAAGAAACCGGTCTTCATCTTCATCCATGGAGGCAATTTCTTTGAATTCTCTGCTATGGGTATCATGTATGATGGCAGATTCTTTGCCAACAAGACTGACTGTGTTGTTGTGGCAGCCAACTACAGACTGAGCTCTCTGGGCTTCCTCAGGGCAGGGACTGGGAAAGACGCCGCTATGGGCAACTATGGCCTCCTCGATCAAGTAGCAGCGCTTCAGTGGGTACAGGACAACATCGGAGACTTTGGTGGAGACGAGAACCAAGTCACACTGTTTGGGCAAAGTGCGGGAGCGTACTCCGTTCTATTCCACCTGGTCAACGAAGGAAGCGAGAAACTGTTCCACAAAGCCATCGTGTCCAGCCCACCTATAGGCCTTTACTTCAGAAGTCAGCTGGAAGCTATCATCTTTGGTAACGACTTTGCTGCCATCCTGAACTGTTCAGTCGGAGACATGGAATGCCTGCGAGAAGCGGACGCCTCAAAAGTCGCTCACGCCCAGCAAGCAGTTCAAAGTAAGCTCGTCAATCCGATCCACTTAATTGAATTAGCCGAACCCTGGGGACCGATCGTGGATGGTGACATGATCAGTCGACAAATGGTGGAAAGCTTCTCGACTGGAAATTTTCAGAAAAAGCCCATCATCATCGGTACAAACACAGACGAAGGCTCTCTGTTCATCTATGGAGGCCTTTCGTCACCATTACCAACAACTAGATATCAAGAAGCAATGCTTGCCATCTTTAAGACGTCAGCCTTCTCCGTTCTTAAGACGTACCCACCATCCAATACAGGCGACGAGCGTCCAATCCTGTCAACACTGGCCACCCATTTCATATTCTCCTGCCCGACCCGTAACATCCTCAAGAGTGCTCTCAAGAACGGGCATTCGAACGCATGGATGTATGTCTTTGCTCACCCCATACCGGGAAACGATGACGCTTGGAGGAGGTTCCCGTTCTGTGCAGGCAAAGTCTGTCATGGCACTGAGCTAGCCTTCGAGTTCCAGTCCAGTTCACTAGTGAAAACCAGTCAGTACAAGTTCACCCCCGAAGAGCAGGTCCTAGCCGACTCCATGGCTTACTACTACGGCAACTTTGCTCACACCGGCAACCCCAACACTCCTGGCAATCGACTGACCAGCCTTCGTTCTAATCAAGTCCTGCTCTGGCCTTCCTTCGGATCTGCCCAGAACTATACAAACCTGGTCTTCGATGTTCCGAAGAACAGCGTTGGTCAAGGCTACCTACGAGATAAGTGCGACTTTTGGGACGAGGAGAACCTCTACCCGTAGTTTCCTCCAGCTACGCACTGGATATAGCCTCCCTCGCAGACTTCCTAGAACGGCGGCATATATATGGGGGGGGGGGGGGGGGGGGCTACACAACTCCCTCGGCTACACAACTCCCTCGGCTACATAACTCCCTTGTGTGTGCCCCCCCCCCCCCCCCCCCCCCATATATATGCCGCCGTTCTAGGAAGTCTGCGAAGGAGGCTACACAGGATAGATGTAACGGGAAACATTACTTGTAAAACCATGCCTGAATGAATTATCATCAATTTGAAATCCTGTATTAAATTTGCATTTTTCCTCATTTGAATGATTGATGAAAACATGCTATAATAATGATGATACTATACTGGTAAATGACAGGATTTTTTAAAGAATGATGATGATGATGGTATCTCGAGATAGATTTTAGTGAGATGCTAACTATAGAAAACAGGAACTAATGTGTATATTTGATGAAATTATATGAATCCACTGCGTTTCCAAAATCTATCCAGTTGCTTGAGTAACTGTTTTATTGCGTATCTTATTACCTGTATTTCTAACCGTCATCGACATTCAATGATAGGACTTTCAAACATGTGGCATATTTCACTGGGAAATATCCATAAACATCGTTTAAGCAAACGAAGACTTAATTTGAATGATTGATGAAATCCTATATAATGCCATATTTGTAAATAGCGGGCATTTGGTACTTGCATTTGGTACTTGTTTGAAGCAAGCCGTTTACGTTCATTCTTGGAGCATTTCTTTATATAGGCTTTGAAAGAAAACGTACTAAGCACAGTCGCATGTAGTTGACAAAATAACACTTCTGTGAATGTTTCTCTGCACCTGCACAAACGTGGATCGACTTTTTGACAGCACACACTACCATTTGTAAAACAACTTTACAGTTAGATGCCATGCAGCGTAGCCCTATATACAATGGTAGTAACTAGTTGTCTGGCATCTACTGAAATCGCTAAAGTTGCGTCCCTTCGCTGCGCAGTTGCGATAAGGTTTTTTACGACTTGAGATGCAGTTGATTTGTATTGTGTCCGTGTTTGTTTATTAAATTCAATTTCCCATCAGGGCTTCAAGTATGCATCGCTTCATTTTTTATGTTCAATGTGTATTTCACTTCAAGCACCAAACGTGAGCGACGAACGAATTTGTGTAGACATTATTTTTTGCCACGCCGAAATGTTTTTAAGTCGACAAATCATTCGACATCGGAGTAGAAGCTTGAGTCGCTCTCTTCTCTGGATAACTTCGTTTTGCCGGCATGCTTTGTGGTATCAGACTTCGTAAAGTTGCTTGATTCTCTCTCTTTTGCCTTAATGGTTGCTAGCGTGGGCATTCCCTGGTGTCCATAGCGCGTTAAGCCCTCCCTCTTCTTCTCCGGAGCATTCTTCTGCATCCCCGGAGGAAGCGATGGGCCAATGAAGGGTTTTGCGTTCGGGGGGTCCGATTTTTGCTCGAGCTTGTACGTCCTCTTTCCCTCCTTCTCTTTCACTGCTCTTTCTCTGGCCTCTCTTTCTCATTTCCTCTCCTAATTATTCCATGACTGGAGCAACTAAAAGACCTTGGAAGGGTTTTTTTCGGCCGGCGTACGGCCTTCCTGTACCGGTTTTTTCTTGTTCGGGAGAGTCGTCGACCGTCTCTAGTTGTTCCGTGTTGGTCTTCACCATAGCGTAGAACTTTTTCTCCATGGCTCTCGAGTGGTCGTCACCATGGAGATCCTCCACTGAGATCGGCTTGTCCAAGTCATCTTCGCTGTCTTCTGACGAGTCAAAGAAGTGCATTTCCAGTTTTTTCGGGACTAATCCTACGTTCGACCGGCTCGCTCTCGAACGGACGCCTTTGAGAGACTAGGCATTACCGAGGATCTATCGACATCGTACGGTACTTGTTTCTCGATGCCGGGCTGTTTGTAGCTGGCTGTGGTCGTACCGTACCGGTTGGCTCATACGATGATTCAGTCCGCCAGTCGTCTGTGGGTTGGACGACCCTGCCGTCTTCATAGACACCGGTCTGGTCTGGACTCTTGACTCTTGACTGAAGCAGAGGAGTGGGTCCGGCTGGTTTTTGACGTGTTTAGGTGTTTTTGTCAGGCTTTCTATTTTGTCCCCTTTTCGTTATGTCGCCAACCGTGTGTTGGACAAAAATGCCTAAACTGAACACACACCTCTGTTTGGATTGTAGTGAGTGTCCCATCTGTTTGTTTATATGCCCCATCTGTTTATTTATGCTTTCAGGCAAGGCCTGAGCTGTTTTCGTGAACACTGCCACATGTCCCATTATGAGTTGCAGTGGATTTACAAACTTTCCTTACTAGTTATGTAAATTAGCTCCTGATTTGCATATTCAGTCATTGATTATGTAAAGCACCATCTGATCTCCCTACATACCAAACATCACGACGATCTATCGACCCCTTCTCAAGTTATTCATGTCCGAAGGTCAAAACAAAAACAGCCACTGCAGTCGATACAGTTGGCACCTGGGAGCGCTTGGGAGCCGAACTCTGATTTCTATCGCGCTAGCGCGAGAGATAATTAGTGGGCCGTGTGCTATCTGTGGCGGCGGCGCGAGTTGCTTCCCCGGCCGAAGGATTAGCGCCAGGAGCGCGGTGGTCTGGCACACAGGCTAGGTAACCGGCAGTCCACCGCGACAAATTTGTGTCTTCGCGCGGGGCCCGGCAGGGGCTACACCGGTACCCCAACGGGCACTAGACGGCAAATGTAAACGTAGCATAAACGGGCCATATCAATAGCTAAACGTACCTTCTCATATAATCGCCCCATCACCACCGCGAGCACGAAGAAGCAGAACACCACGCAAATGGTTGCCAAGACGACGCCGTTGTCTCCAACATCTGTAAATATGAACTTCAACTCCCCAAAGTCGAGGTCGACCGCGCACATGTTGGGTGGCGTGGCGAAGTCACTTCCGAACGACGTCAGATGGTTGCAGTGGCAGATGGTTTGGTTGATAGTAGACATGTTGCTAATCTGTTTAGAGTACAGTCACAAGTATCACATTTTACTGGATGTATATCCAGATACTAATTGAAATATTTCATGAGCTGTTCGCGATGGGTTTATTGTCGCTTCTTTTGTGGTTACTTTTATACACCGTGAGCATATAGATATACCTGTGTTTCAATTGTATTACAACTGTACCATGCAAAACTTTGTCCACCACGCAGGGACATCTAGCTCAGGTATAAATGCCATGAATTTGATTTGTGCTCCGAATTGCCTGTAATAGATTCAGATACCACGCAGAAAAGGACCATCAAGAACATTTCAATACTGTACATACCGCACAACCGTCTGTCATCCAGGCTTCCTGGGTCTCGTTCCAGAAGCGGCAGCTCAGACGGGCCCACTGGATCTGGTAGGAGTAGAAGCCGCCGGCATCTGACTCCCTCGTGTCGGGCCCTTCCTCTACGTCACACTCGGTCACCGGTCCTGCAAGACGGTAACAGTGCGTACCGATACGCGGTAAAGTCTGCTTTCACAGAAATGGATTTGCACAGGACGTGCAGATAATAATAATAATAATAATAATAATAATAAATGGTTTATTGGTCCGAAATCACCCATGCAATGGCAGCCAATGCTGAATTGCTGCAGGGTTTACAATCACATAATACACAAGATACACATGTACATATTTGCTCCACACTTGCACTATGTGGAACTGTCGCAAGGGTCTGGGAGGCTGCCATTCGGCGCCAGCAAGTGACCTCAATGCGACCTTCCCCAACCGAGGTCAGGTACCCATTCACACCTGGGTGGAGTGAGGAAAGTAGTAGTGTAAAGTGCCTTTCCCAAGGGCACAACATCGGGGCATACCGGTGGTTTCGAACCCGGCACCTCTCGGTTCTGGGCGAAACGCCCTACCGATTGCGCTACACGATGCCACCATATACGTGGTAAAGTCTGCTTTCACAGAAATTGAATTTCACAGTGCGTACCGTATCGATAGGTGGTAAAGTACTAGTGTGCATTCACTGAAATTGGAAGTGTCAAAATGACTATGTTTTCATTCACGCTTGTTGACAACTTCAACTAAGCAATTGCAAATTATTTCTACAAGTTCTACAATGGTTAATCAAATTTTACATCTGATTCAGTATAATTTTCGTTCACATCAAAAAATCGATTTGTAAATCATCATTGATGTAGTGTGCGGCTTCACTTTATCTTGTATGTCTGGAATTTCTGTGTTGCAACATAAAGTAGCAGATAAAAACGCTGACCTAAAATGTTAATTTTGACGTAGTATTTTTCAGGATCCCTCTCCCCTTTGATGAAGATTGTTGCCTTTGTCTTGTCGGTGTCGTCTTCATCGCCACTCAGAGTCTTCATCAGGGCGCACTGCTCGGGAAGAACGTACGTCTCCATGGAAACGTTGTAGTTTTGGTCATCAGGGCGGCCGCCGTACCTGCCGGACACACCGTAGATTACACTTAGGTTTAACGGTATTATCGTGACCAGGAATCCATCTGCCATGCCCGTAAGGTTGTAGGAATGATACATTGCGGTTTTGCTTGCAGTGGAGGCGAAGGTCACGTTCTGTGTCGCCATTTTGTGTTTGGAACTGCCGGGAATGGTGATGACGAAGTCTTCGGTGAGGTTGTCGAAGGTCATGAGGTCGTTGTTGCTCTGTTGGAGGGACAGTTCCATGACGGTAGAGCTGACCTGATGTTCCCCGGATCCCCAGGTGAACGGGTTCTCTTCAAACTGCTTCAGCTGGAAGACAAGAACATTTGGGTTAGAAGCATTCAGTAGTCTGCTGTCATAGTATCATTGTGGTCCTGCTGGTGATCAACGTAATTTTAGATACTATTTTGCTTGCATAAACAAGATAATTGAGAGGATTGTGGCAGGTTAGCCGTGGCGACGAAGGAAGGTGCATTTTAGTTGCAGCCATCATAACTATATAAAAAACACATCGATAACACATCCCAGACGTTTGCAGTAGGTTATCTGATGTAAAATAGATATATGGAGCAAGAAAGTTGCAATATTCTTCATTTGAGTTACATCATCCGTTGATATTACGGCATTTCAATATTGCTCCCATAAATGGAAGAGAGGTGAAAGGATCATTGACAATAAGAATCGGACATGAATAGGAAAGTTTTTTTATTCACAACCACGTATTTACAGGAGCCGACGTTTCGATGGCTGTCTCTGTCATCTTCATCAGGGCAATACTGACTTGTTTGACTGTGCACTGAGGCTAGTTGCTACTGGTTACTATCAATGTAACAATACGTTTGGGACTGCATTGTTAGCAGCAGCACAAACTAGCTTCAGTGCACTGTGTACCAGTAACACCTAGCTTTGCACTCTGCTATTCAGTCATCCACCAACCTGATGAAATTATTCACGGAAGAATCGGACATAACACCTACTTTGATAGAGACGCTGTCCGGTGTATGCTCCGCAGGATCCGAAAAAAGCGCCGTTTGAGACGGAAGTTGGAAGCAGCCTCCGTCCTCTGTTCGCACCTCCTGGTCGCCAAACTCGGAGCCCAAAACCTTTTGGGCGGTCAGTGTGACCCCTCCCCTTTTCAGGGTGACGGGCGGATCTCCAGGCTTCAGGGTCTTGGTGATGGCGTCTTCCATCTTCTCCATGACCCGGCGGCTTTCCTGGACAAGGCTGCGTCTCTGTTAGTGAAATAGATTTAAGTGACACAGTCATTACAACAGGCAAATAGTAGTGGACAACCTCAAGTCGACCGTACACACGCACGCTTCATCTTCAGAAGATACGTTGTAGCCGCATAATTCCCGTTTAGAACTTTATTCCAGCCCACACCAAGACGAGTTTCGCCTTTTGTGTGGCTTTCTCTAAGGTTTAGGGCTCGGCCATTCCAATACTTTCCTAGCACAGTATAGCTCTTGTTCCTATAATTTTAGTGGTCGCCATAACCTAAGGATACAACGGACGCATTATCGTAATCATTCATCATCATCGTCATCATCGTCGGTCGGCTGCACATTTAGAAATAGTTCTCCTCTTTTAAAGATTGGGTATGAAAAAGCCCAAAGTGTAACAACAAGCTAGGGAAAGGGCCTATTCAAAAGGAACACTTTTTCACACACTTTATGGACATGTCGGTCATTTAGGCATGTCTACACGAGTCAAGGCAATGACAATAGGCGGCTGGCCTGTTATGTACATTAATAGAAGTAGCTGTAGGATGCTGTTGAGTTAGACAAAACCTGTTCTACCTTAGCTTGCTTCTCTTGTTTCTGTTCTTCAACCTTTTGAAGGCGCTCCGCTGGAGAGAGGCTCTCGTCTTCCATGAGGGCTGAATTGAGGCGACCATCATCCGCATTCTTCGCTGCACCTGCCTCCGGTACATCCAGCAGGGTACCGACGGACTCCAGCAGAGCTGCAAAAGAAAAACCGCGATTCTCACCAAAGTCAAGAACATCACGTGCAAATGAAATATTATTTCCACATAGCCGCTCCACACACGAGTGCACACGAGTGGTATTCATCAGTTACTATATTATATTATTCTGCAAAACCTGGTGATTTAAAAATTTATTCAGCTACTCTAATAAGCTGTTCTGCGAAACTTCCTATTATTCTTTGTTCTTTCTTGTACTCATAGCATCCATCTTGCTGTATGAGGGATTTTTTTGGGGAATGTTTTTTTTATTTTTCATTTATTATTTATTTGGACGTCTTTTGATCATTTGTTTTCCATGCTCTGTATGTCATCTTCCCACTTTTACTTTAACGTTAACTGGCTGCCTTCTGTACTTACATCTTCCCTTTACATGCATCTGTACTAGTCTTACTATCTAGACAGGGTGTCTTCTGTACTTACACCCTCCCACGGACTCGAGAGTTGCCGGGTCGGACATGTCCGCCTCGTCCAGCGTGCTTGTGATGGACTGGAGGACGTCAAGTGCCTTGTCCTGTGGACAACAATCAAGTTTTGTTTGTTCGTTTGTTTGTTTGTTTGTTTATTGCTTACCCGTGCCGGTAAACCGCCTAATGGTGTAACACACCAGGTTTGTACCGAACAGTACAAGTTGCATATCCGGACAGACATGTTCGATCCACTCACACCGGGAAGGGCCCCTACTCTTTTCGATAGCTTACAATTGGTGGGTTCTTTTACGTGCTCGAGGTGTGGCTCTCCTCAAACATGGGACCTCCATTTAAAGTCCTATCCGAGGGACGTCCCTGGCGTCCCTAACCGAAGCTAGGTACTCAATTTCATCTGAGTAAAGTAGGGAAAGTTGCGGAAGACAATCAAGGTGTCATGAAAATTCGGAAGACTCTAGTTTTGCAGACATCAGAAGTTAATCTGTGCTTTCACCCTCTTCGGTTATTGTTCATTATATGAAGTAGAATGTCTTTCTTATTTCCTTTTATTCACAAAGTCGTTGGAACTAGACCATACAGGTATAGTACATCCGAGTACTGATAGAGAAACGTGTTTCGGGATGGTCAATAGTATAAACGTCAACTCTAAAATACCCATGTATCACACAAATACGAAGGTTTAACATGTTAGAAAAGTATAAATCGTAAATATGAAGATCTATATTTGAACCACTCGATCTCACTCCCTTGCTGACCTTGACATAGTTAACAAAGAGTGATTAAGTTGTTACATCCTAATGTAAATGTGAAAAAGTGACGTCGATATGGCGCAACGCCGGTTAGAGCGTTGGACTCAGAACCAAAAGGTCCCGGGCTCGATACTCACCTGCCCTGACGTTGTGCCCTTAGGAAAGGGCACTTTACACGATATTCCTACCATGACGGCGGAGTGACGCTTCTTCTGCTAATCTGCCAAAAATGTGTGCCAAAAAACACTCAACATCTCAAAATCTGCACATTTGCCACCAAGAGCCGTTAACTTTTTAAATGAAATTGAAGGGACTTTTGCTTACCTCTGCTGTTCCCTCAGGAGTTGGAGTTGGCTCCTCCAACTCAACAGTATCCCCAGTGTCATGTCCAGGCTTTTCATTTGAACCACAGATATAAGATAACATTAGACAACCAGCAATAAAAGTAGGTAATAATTGCTCGCAACGAACGTGCTGGTTATCAAGGATAAGTAAATGTTTGGAGAAGAAAAATCAACAGGGGACTATATGAAAGCGATTAAGGTCAATGCATTTGAGTCGTCTAGAAAATATCTGTCAGTCACCTTCAAGCTTATTCTCACACCTCTTTTATTTCACACACCCTCAGAATGATTACATAGAAAATGATTACGCCTCTTTGTATTTTCGTTTTTCGTTAATCTCAATGCTGTGTCCTGGTGCCATGTAACCGAGGACTGACGTGACGTAGCTGCTGACGTGAGCTACTTTATCTTATACATACATCCCATGATGCATTTGTAGATATCTGCGAAAAAAGCAAACCTGATATGATGACGTAGCCCTGACGTCACCCGGTGATTTGCTGCTTGTCCCCATTGCTGCTGCGCGTCATAAGAGAAGGGAGGGAGGTGTTATCGAAATTGCCATTTCGCTTTATTGTTCGGATTTCTTCCTTGGTTCTCGAACAAACGTTGTCATCTTTCTCTCTTTATATATTTAAATATATCATCAAATAAACAGATGTCTTTAATTCTACATGTCTTCTATATAATGTCATCAAAATGGCCTAAAACAGGAAGGGCTATATAAACATTGAAAGTGCACCTCTCACTCACCAGCTCTGTTTGACTCAGTTGTAGGAACTGGTGGTTGAGGCTCCGAGTCATCATAGGAATCACTGTCGCTTTCTTGAGGCTCCGAGCCATCGTAGGAATCACTGTCGCTGTCTTCATCTGAGAAAACGGACTTATATGTCAAATCAATTTCTTTTTGTAAGCAATGTCTGAACTTCAAGGAGATGTAGAATGGCATAATTGTAACGTTTCTCGAGCTTCCTGTACCCGTAACAGCAGAAATGCCCGCGGGTGCAGAAAGTGGTACCTTGAGAAACATTAAGATTTTTCCTTTCTAAATCTGCTTGGACGCGAACCTCATCAATTGCATGCGTGTTGCTTCAAAGTAGTTCATTTTGGCAAAAGGATGGCACATGCGTGAGTGTTCTGAAAAAGACAAACTGGACGCAAAATTGACGGCATGTTGAAGGTCACGCTGGATATATGCTTCTGGGGAGGGGGGTGTCTAGGTAAGGGTGTAGGCCATCACTCGACATGAACGAGTGAGCAAGCTTTCTTTGTCTTTTGGTGAAGGCACGGAAATCAAATGGCAACCTACCGTCGTCAGACGCCCCTTGGTCCCGTGCAGACGTCCGCGTCTTCAGTGGAGTGCTTGTAGACAATGAGCTTGTGGAGAAAGTGGTAGTCATCCGGCTTGTCTGCCTAGTTGTAGCGGCAGGATAGGGTGTTGTGGGGGCAGCGGCTGACAGGGACAATATTCGTTAAGAATGTGTATAATCATAATGCAATGTAACCGTGTTATTCTTCCTTACACGATGAAAAAGAAACAGCCAAGACATTAAGAACGAGAAGAAAACAAATAGAAATAATGCCCTTGTTTAATACATACACTTTTTATGTAATACTGTATGCTCTCCATACTATCATTTTTCCTAACTTTATTCAATGAAGTAAACACATCAACTGTGAAACAATCGGGAAACAAACATCAACTAATACATTTTAGTGTCACAGTAGAGTTGACATTAGTCTATCTTTAGCGTTACAATGATAAATCGTTCTATAACCATGCTTTGTGTTCTCACAGAAGAACTTTATTGCACGACGATTGTACACAGTACAATGTGTGGCAACAACTATCAAAAATTATGCATAGTACAAAATAGTAGTACAGGTATAGCATAAAACCTAACATTGTAATTACTAATACAATAAGGGCAAGCTACATTAGTATTTGTTACCATTCTTGTTCAATGAGATGCACACCACTATCACCGTTTATAATATAAAGTCTTAATCACGACACATGTACATGTGCTCACCAGTCTTGATCTGTCCGACCAGGGGCGAACTTTCTCGGTAGACTCCGATTGTGGTGATCTCCACCGTGTACATCGTGTCCGGCTGGAGCCCGATGATGACGGCAGATCTGGAGAACAACATCCAGACTTTGCATGATGTACAAGATGACTAACAAACTTGTGGACGTACCGACTGATAGGTATCTAGTGCCAGCTCAGAAGAGGACTAGAAATAGTCATGCTTTTAAGTACCAGAGTTATCAGCCAAGGATTGATGTGTTCAAAAATTCGTATTTCCCGAGAACCATAGTAGAATGGAACTCGTTGTCATCAAGTATTGTAGGAGCATCCTCACTAAGTAGCTTGAAAGAACGGTTGCAGTCAGATATGAAAAGACTAGGTGTAACAGACCGTTCGGTGTAGTATAACCAGCTCCTGCCGCGCCGCGTGCCTGCGAAGCTGGTGTGTTACGCCTAATGGCGGTTATACCGACTATATAGATACAGATACAGAAGCTGGTGTGTTACGCCTAATGGCGGTTATACCGGCTATATAGATGCAGATATACAGACCTGCCCTCTGGACCCGGGGAGGGGATGAGCTGCTCCGTCGCCTCCTCCCGTCCGTACATGATGCGGTACCCGGTCACCACCGCATCAGGAGGCACCCAGGTGAAGGCCAACAGATAGTCGGTCACTTCAACGAACTGCAGGGCTGTGGAGGAGCTCGCTCCTGGAAATGGACGGTCAAAATAAGTATCTGATTGACAAGGTCCTAAATCAATTTTGAAGGCTGATTATAATATTTCCTTGTGACTGTCAGAGCATGATACGAACTCACGCTGCAAATGCAGAATATTCCGACTGATTAACAGAATGTCGAGCAACATTGTAGATGTACCAAACAATAGGTATATCATGTCAGAAAAATGTCAGGAAGGGTCATGAGTTCAGTCTCATCAACCCGAAGTCTTGATATGACACAAAAATTGACTTGCATTTTTATGAAATATCATTTGTTTTACACGAAGCTCGGCGTTAGACGTTAAGGAATGAATAGATTATGTTTCGCATGACAATTGCATCGGTGACAATATATGGCAATGTAAAGATGTAATGCTTACCACTACTAATTAAGTTATACAAATGTCGTCTCAGCTAAAAAAAAGTTTGTCATTGGTGCGCGTAAGTCACTAAGTGATCAGAATGCGATGTTCGTAGTCACCGTTAATGAACCACTAAGCACTCCACACCTGTGGCAGCGTGTATGGTCGCCTCCTCGCTCAGCGACCTCCAACCGCCCGACAAGACCAGTGACGTCACCTTGATGACGTAATAAGTTTCTGGTGACAGCCCAGCCACCAGGTATGGCCCCTGGTCTGTGCTGTGATTGACAGCCGTCGTCATGTCGAGCTTCGACACCACGACACGGTATCCCTGGAGGTCAGGGTCGATGGACGGGGACCACATGACGTTGAACCCTCCTTGCGTGACGTCAGTGACGGCCAGGTTTGCAGGTGGGTCCACAGCTGAGGGAAGACAGGGTTCAAATCAAACCGGAGTTTAATTTCTGAAGCTATACTGACCACAAATACCTGGAAACACAAGCACACACACACACATACACACACATACACGCGCGCAGACACACACACACATAGAGAGACAGACAGACAGACAGACAGACAGACACATACAGACAATGAGATCTATGACTAATAGTTCTTTTTTTTTAAACCATCCACTGAAACCTTCTCGAAGTATTTCCCTTTTGTATTAAAGGTATATTGGCGTGTGCAAATTTACAATCATGTTAAAAAAAGGCAATAGGCAGGAAGGGGGGAAAAAGGAAAAAAAAATAAATAGAAAATAGCTCCATTAACAACGGCTTCGTCGGCCTGCATGCGGCTAACAGAATGTATTATTTGCTGCCCATATGTTTCCCTGCTTGATAAGGATTCCCATCGTGAGACAAGCATGCATGAGACATGTCACTTGCTCCACCTAGCGGACTTCAAGATACCAACAGGAGGTTGTCCATTAAGGTTCTAAAATGGTTCGCATTAGTCAGTATTGCCAGGTCTTCTAGTCGGCGTCTACTTTACAGTGCCGCCTGTGTCAGGCTCAGAAGTTGAGAATGTCCAACGCGTTACTGGGAGCGCAACGCTATGATGATAACCACATGCCGTACCTTCATTACAAAGCTGGGTTTTCCACCCAACCTGACACCCAGCCGAGCAGACACCCGAGATCGGGTCGCAGTTGACGTCCTCGCCATAACAGTGGCCGCACACTGAAAAATAAATAATGCAAGATTAACGTAACTCCTAAAGGCTCGCGCCTGACAGACTGGCAAACCAAGTCCTGCAGTGGAACCCACAGGGGAAGAGACGCAGGGGTCGTCCCAGGATGAACTACAGACAGACGATAGAGAGGGACCTCCGAGCAGCCAACCTGAACTGGAAGGATGTAAGGAGGATGGCTGCTGACCGAGCCTGCTGGGCCAACCTAACTGCCTCATGTGTCGGACGACACGGGAGCCCCTAAGTCTAAGTAAGTAATAAAGGCGGCCTTTTCCGCATTATCAATGTTAGATGTTGACATTATAAAAAAAAGGCACTCGCCTTGTTTTACACAAGGTTAATACTTCAGGTCATTTTTCAGTTGAAACATTTCTTACGATGCCCATCCTCATGCTCACGTGGTCTCGCTGGCCGTATATTTCAGCGTAGCAGCATAGACCCAACTTGATCTTCCCAAGTTGCAACCTATAACTGACACCTTTAGGTTGAGAGGAAGATCTTTAACTTGACTAATGGTAATAAACACAGTCAGTGGTATATATGCACGTATTAAAGAATTGTATTGAACTAAAAGCTCCCTACCTTCACAACCATGCCCATCTACCATTAACACGAAGCCCTGTCGGCAGGAGCAGCTGTAACTTGCCAGAACGTTGCTGCAGATTTGGTCACACCCACCGCTGTCTGTTGCACACTCATCAATGTCTGTAAAATCAAGGGGAATGTTATTACCGGGAACTCCTGTACATAAAAATCAACATACAAATCAGCTTCTGTCATACTTGTAAGGAGGAACATGGGGGTGCCTGTGAAGACAAATGCAACGATTGGAGTATGGAACCTTAGAGGGGAGATGGTAATAAGATAAGAATAAATCGATTGGTTTCAGCTACTACTAGTTTTAAAATACAGAATAAGATAGATAAAAAAAGAATAGACTTGCATATAGATGTACCTAATATTCAATCAATTATGATCCAAATCTCCCTACCTTCACAACTATGGTCATCTGCCATTAACGCGAAGCCCTGTCGGCAGGAACATCGGTAACTTCCCGGAACGTTGCTGCAGATCTGGTCGCACCCTCCATTGTCTGTTGCGCATTCATCTGCAAAGGGTACATAAAGATGTCAAGGTAAACATAGATTTGTACAATAGGTAGAGCAACTTAGATACCATCAATTTACCTCCTAAAACAAAGCTGTCGGGATATCCTCCCATATGTCTCCAAGAGTCCATGTATCCGTTACTTATCAAGCTGGTGTGTTACGCCTAATGGCAGTTGTACCGGCTATATAGATGCAGATACAGATACAGATACTTCACTTCTACCTGAGCCACAAAGCTTTCTGCCAGCCTCAAATCATGACCACATCATGTTCAGAACAAAGGAACAGTTGTTATACTGGCTGCAGTTCTAAACAAACAATTCGTTACATCTGAAAGAAGCGATATTGTGAATACAGGAGCACTTTTTGAATATAGCCAAAGATCGTATAGAAACGAGAATCTTGATCATTTTAGGAAACACCTGAAAGTAGATGATTCAAACGCATACCTTGATCTATCTGGCAGATGAATCCATACTCCAAGTTGCAATGTACATCAGCCCACATGTTTCCACCATGCCTGACACAGTTCTCGTTCAGGCCACCGTTTGGTTCACTAGGGTACCAGTTGGAATAGCCGGCTGACTCCAGGCTTTGGTCGTCCGCAAGTACCCACTGGCCTTCCTGGTCCTCGTCAGTCAGCCCAAGCCACCGGTCTTTGTCTTTCAGGTTGGCGATGAAAGAGTTGGTCGCGCTGTCTTTCGGCATGGCCAACAGACCCCCGTCCGCGGCACACGTCTGTCTGGCCGCGTCGTACGCCAGACTTTCAGCAAAGTCCTTGTAGCAGGTTCCCTTGAAACTAACGTAGTCTGCTATCGGACACACTGTGGGGGGAACGGGAGTTCCAGTTACACTTGAATCTGTCAGAATTTAACAAACTCATCGGAGAAAGAACATAGTAAGAATCATATAAGGAGAATCTACAAGGCATACCTGGTTGTAACTGACAGATGAATCGCACAGTGGACGAACATGGCCAATCATTCCAGCGCCCATTACCTCGAACTACGCCACAGTCTACGCCTCTATCTGCATAATTGTCTGGTTCACCCGGGTTCCATTTAGAATATCCGGCTGACTCCAGGGTTTGCCCGTCCGCAAATACCCATTGGCCCTCAGTCTGTGCGTCAGTCAACCCAGCCCAGCAATCTCCTTTTCCAAACCCGGCGATGAAAGAGTTGGTCGCGCTGTCTTTCGGCATGGCCAACAGCGCCCCTCCCGCGGCACAGGTCTGCCTGGCCTCATCGTACGTCTTCGCCTCGGCAAAGTACTGGTAGCAGATTCCCTTGACGTTAACGTGGTTTGCTATCGGACACGCTGGGGAGAGAAATTGAATTTTTCTACTTCCTGAAATCTGGTAGAAACTCATGACATCATGATAGAAATCTATTCTCCAAGCAGAGGTTTTGGTCGGGGGTAGTAGTGGCCGGTTTTGGTCGGGGGGTAGAAGTGGCCTTTTTTTTTTATAACTGGCCACTACTAACCCCCCGACCAAAACCTCTGCTTGAAGAATAATAGAAATCGGCCTGCAATGCCAAAAGTTGCTAGCTATGCATGAAAATACACCACTTACTCTTTTTTCCAATAACTATCTACAGTTACAAAATTTTGAATATAGCATGTCCAAATCAGCATCAAAACCAAAAGTTCAACTGTCGTTCCGTAAAAATTTACCAGGTATCAAAAGGCCGGCCAATTATTGAACTTAACTTTGTTATCGCGGCCCCTATCCACCCAACAACTATCATAAGATGCCATCCGAAGCCTCTTGAGTTATGCGGAAAAAAAAACGACACACAAATATTACCTTTTTGATAAACATAAAGTTGACAAACATGTACCTTGATGTAATTGACAGATGAATGGCTTAACGTGGTTGCATGCGTCATCAGCCCATCTTCCGGTATTTGTATTATGGACACAGTCTTGTGTACCATAATTGTTGTTGGGTTGACCTGGCCACCAGCTGGAATAGACCACTGACCCCAGTTCTTGGCCGTCCGCAAATACCCACTGACCTTCCCTTTCTATGTCAGTCATTCCAATCCACATGTGTCCAGCTCCAAGACCGGCGATAAAAGAGTTGGTCGCGCTGTCTTTTGGCATGGCTAACAGCGCCCCGTCCTCGGCACACGTTTGCCTGGCCTCATCGTACGTCTTCGCCTCCGAAAAGTGTTTGAAACAATGTCCGCTGAAACTAACGTAGCCTGTTGGTGGGCAGTCTGTGGAGAGTGTAGAATAAATTCCACATTAGGATGTCCGTCCTTATCATCGGCTTATGTACGGTCAAACATAAAAAAACAGCTGAACTTGAACTGAAAATATAAACCTTGCCGATTCGATGGATTGTGTAACAGTGTGCTTCTCTAAAATGTGCAACCGACATCATCAAACAAAGATCAATGATATTTTCAAACATATGTCATTAACTGGCTCCATGTCCAAACAACAAGTACAAAATATCCGTAGTACTCTACACAGGAGGGTATCATTATTGCAAAGCTAGGTAATCATTCAAACCTAACTCTGCGCTGAGCATGATGCTAAATTTATTTTTCGTTTCCTACATAGTGTCATACATTGTTACATTATGTTGTATGAGCAGCCAGAGTTTTGGTATAAAACCTGGTGTTCTCAGTCCTATCGTTAGTCACTGACGAAAGACAGTGGATGCTGTCTGAAACGTCTGACTGTTTCAAAATTTTATCCAGTTGCTTGAGTAATTATTTTTGGCGTATTGTTACATTGTACCCGTTTCAATCGTTGTGAAATAAAGAATAATTGACTGATTAATTGACTGATTGAATAAAGGGTTTATCACCATGGTAATGAGAAGTAGAACTTGAATAGGAAAAACTGCCCTGTTTCCAGAAGCTGAAGAATGATGTAATACTCGCGATGTTTACCTACCTTGATCTAGTCGGTTAGGCGTCAGAAGGATGACGGCTGAGACACAACGATTTACCGGTTACAGCTTACAGGATTTCGCTTTGCACTGGCTAAAACTGACCAATCAGAGCTATCTACTTACCTTGATCAGCAGTCACTAGCCAGGCACAGGAGATCGCGACGACACAGCACAGCCGAAAAACACCCATGATCGTTCGGTTCATTCCAATAGCGTACCGTTCGCCCTGTTTTCTCCTTACAGAACACCTCCGGTAAAAAACAACTAAGGTCTGGGCACCTAGAGTAAAGTGCGTCCCACCGCTTCCCCCTACCGCACTGCTGCATGTATAACTTAACGGTTGTAGGTTTTGTGTGACTCGATATCTACAAAAGAAAAGCAACAAGCTAAAAAACGGCTTAATCCAGTCACACAGTGTCGTCCCTAAAACATATCACTGCCTTAACGTCGACAGGAAAGGCAGACCGGAGTAATAACTATTTGGCTATGGGGTTGTTTGGCCGAAACCATTACAGCCATGGGTAGGACAGACCTTTGAAATAAACAATACCAACGTCATCGATCGAAGTAACCTCTTCAACAATGATTTATAATACAGAATAGGCGGTACTAAATGAAGACGTGTGCAGCATGGGGAACTCAACTAATGAAGCTGGTTGTTGCACTTTTAAAATCATCGTGGCATCACCCCCCCCCCCCCCGGGACTTAAGAGTAGTAGTATGAACAGCGTCTGTATTGTTACCATGAGCCGATATACACCAGACATACCTGTACCCTATCATAATCCCAGGTCTTAGAGTTATGTTGATGAAATTTGAAATATTAATGACCACGGCCGCTTGTAACAATAGTTGGGAATTACTCGTTACTGAGGACGACTTATTTCCTTGTGGCACGTGGAACTACCGTATGTGCATTTTGTAATAAAAGTACATTTCGCTCCAAGCAGATGTAAGGATACAGCTAATTTTTTGTGTTCTACGCATGGCGCCTGTTTTTTGTGTGCGCAACTTTGGTACTCATTTCTAGTATCATTATTTCATCTACTTTGACTTCGTTTCCATTATGCTGTGCAACTTAAAAAAAATACCCTTTCATCATGGAGAAGCAAACCCCCCCCCCGTTACATGACAAAATTATACGAAGTGATGATGTTTTACCTCAGAGTAATGAAATAGTGATGGCAAAGCACACTTTTTGTCCGACAATGCTTGTAGATTAGCCATACATTATTGCGTGGCACGGCATGGCCCGGGTGGAGTCTTCGAACGTTAGGCAACAATGTTGCCATGGTAACGCTACTGTGACGTACGTGTAGAAAGTCCCATGAAATATTCAAACATTTTACATCTACCAACACCATTAAGTTTATTACTTATGTCGTCCGCAATGTTTTGGTTCCCTGTTTCCTAATTGAAATTCCGGTGCCCATTGAATGGGAGGCTGATGCAATTGGCTTATTAGAGGCATATAATGACGGCCCCGCCATTGTTGGAAAGACCCACCTAAGTGCTTGCACACTAATTGGTGCCATCATGATCAAATCATCTTACCGTGACGTCTCTTTATCATAGCGTACCGCTAGAGAGAAAGAAAAGACAGCGTGTTAGAATAAAACTTGAGAAACAGAGTAGCTTCCTTCCTGCCTGTCCGCCCGTCTGTCTGTCTCTCTCGCGTTGCATTACATCTTCAGAACTGCTATTGTACCTCACTCATTTTGCCTACATGTCATTTTATGACGACATTCCGGTGTCATCTTGATCAAATCATCTTACTGTGACGTCTCCTTATCATAGCGTAACGCTAGAGAGAAATAAAAGACAGCGTGTTAGAATAAAACTTCAGAAATGGAATAGGTTCCTTCCACCCGTCCGTCCGTTTGTCTGTCTCTCTCGCGTTGCATCACATCTTCAGAGCTGCTATTGTACCTCACTCTGCCTACATGCCATTTTATGACGGCATTCCGATGTCATCTTGATCAAATCATCTTGCTGTGACGTCTCCTTATTATAGCGTAACGCTAGAGAGAAAATAGAAGATTTGACAAGACGCTAAAAACACGTCTGGTAAATGAACAAATACCATACACCCTCAGTGCTGCTATCCTATACTTACTCATTTTGCCTTCAAGTTGTTTTAAATTGCGTGTAAGGTGGCCATCGTCGTTTTCCGTCAGGAAGGAGTAAAAAAACAACAACAGATACTTGTCTGTGGGAGTCCGGGCGGTACTTTTGTCATAATCCATAACGTTATACTTTACATGTAACAGGCGGGGGAGCAGTGGAGAAAAACGACGCCATGCGATGTGTGAAAGAACTGCAGGTAGGCTTGGCCAGACAGGCTACTCCACCTGATCACAGACAGGACCTACATGTACGTAGCCTCTACAAGACTCCAATCGTAGAAATTGGCCAAATAGACGAATAACATGCCAGAGAAGTTAGTCCGCTATAGAAGTTACAGTTTGCGACCTGTAGCATATTGGACCTCTCTCCGTAGCCGACTCCCTTAGCATAATAGCGTCACTCTACTCGGTCAATTTCTACTATTTTTCCAGCCATCCGCGGGGCCTGGTAGAGGCCAAGACCTACGTACACGCGACAACATGGAGAGAAAGCTTGGGGATTGTTGGAAGCGCTCTGTTATCAAATGGCAGCGAGGACAAACTTCTTTTTTTGGGGGGTCGAAAGGAAGGGTGGATATGGATGTGTCCTTCCCCGGCCCCCACCATACATGGTGGCGCCTATGACGGCGCCAATCTCCGATTCGAAGGCCTTGGGCCACACAATTTTTTTGTAACCTACTACAGCAATTCAAAGGGGGGGGGGGGCAAGCCTGCTGGTATAGTGGTGTGTGTATGTTTAGCTTCCATACTCCATACTGAATTAGCCTCCTGTGCAGGCTTCCTATAACGGCGGCATATATATGGGGGGGGGGGGTCTCTACTGCCGGCAAGGGAGTTGTGTAGCCGAGGGAGTTGTGTAGCCGAGGGGCGCGCCGTTTTTCTATGTAGATAACGGCGCGCCCCTCGGCTACACAACTCCCTCGGCTACACAACTCCCTTGCCGCCGTTATAGGAAGCCTGCACAGGAGGCTAATACTAAATGCTGAGTGCTAAGCAAAGAGAGCTATTTCTTAAGTCGTTGGTATGACTCGGCCAGGATCGAACTCACTACCTACCTAATGCACGGCGGACACTCTACCCGTTAGGCCATTGTACCGGTGATACCAATTGTTCATGTCCATTTCCAAATACTTAACTTCATTTCGAGGACTGTCCGTGGTACTGAAAACATGGCGATAGGAGGAGCGTCCCTACGAGCACCACCTAGCAGGAGTAGGTGGAAATGCAACGTACCCAGCTTCTCACCTATCGTCCGTTGTGTTTCTATCAATTTTCGCTAGACGGCGCTCTTAGGCAATGTTTATTCATCACCTCAGTTTATCTCTTCATCCATTGGTTCGACTGACATGCATACAACATTGCCAAACTGGCAACAGCTTGCCTTAGAGTTCGTTGATTACAACAGATTTTAACGAGCTCACACCGGGGCGAACCCTACTCTTCCTTCTCCTTGGCCAACGCAACCAACTCGGTTATTTGGGTTTGCCACTAGACTTGGCGAGATTTTGGTTCCAATAACCACAATGTTCGGAATGTTTGACTTTTGATGGTTTAAAGAAATGAAATGAGTCCTCTACCTTAATCTCCAAGCAGATCTAACGGTTGCAAAGACCGTATCCAACTGGCAAAAAGAGTTTTTATATGCCCGGGTTGCAATAGAAACTCCTATTGCCAGTTGTATACGGTCTTTGCAACCGTTGGATCCGCTTGGAGATTACCTCTGCGTGCGTAGTCCAGTGGTTAGCGATCTTGCCGTTGGAACTAGAAGCCCCGGGTTCGATCCCGGCTGTGTCACTCACTCAACATGCACGCTACGGAAAGGGTCGCAGTCCTTAGGACGGGACGTTAAGCCGTAGTCCACTGTTCGAAAAGAGCTAGGGGAATTTCCCCGGTACAATGAACCTGTAAATACTGTACGTAGCGTCTGTCTTCTCTGTCACGACCAGTGGAAGTGTCACGACCATCTGTTCATTGAGTTCATTTGAGCTAGACTGGTTCGAGATCACTTTCCTTTTACCTCTAGCTATCGCCTTAATGGGTATCGAGGTGAGGACACCTGAAAATGTGAAACGGACTGTATGTTTAGTTCTGTGAAACATACCACAAGAACAGCCCCCAAAAAAGATCAACAAGAGTAAATTGGATTCATCTGAACTTACGCCGAACAATTATAAGTTTTTAAACGGAACACACGAGGAGTCGGGATCTCGCGGAAACTAGCTCTTACGCGGCGGAAATTTGCATTTAAATCGACGTCTCATCGGAAGAGTGGCAATTGAACGTTGTCAACTTTCCCCAACGACTGTCTGTGGACTATAATCAAACACTACGTGTGGGGGAAACGCCCTCACTCTTCAGAAAACTCCGGGTATCTAGGTGTAAATTAAACTTTTGCAAACTTTGATGATGAGTATTGAGGTGACGATTGCCAATGGACCAGACGACACAGTCCTGTGACGTCTTCGGCTAGTTGTTACAGACGCTCTTGTTATACTTGTGGTATTTTCTTAAGACCTGTTCACACTTGTACGTACATTCAGGTCAGTATGAGTTGCGTCTTCACATTTGTCATGACATAGGCAGCGTTTTCTGGTAAGTCAGTCACCTTTATCGAGTTTCGCGAGATATTGTTTATCATACTGTATACAATTGACCTGACTATGTTCGGTTTGTCAAGTTGCTTTGTTTTACTTGGGCAGCGTTTGCGGGGAAGAAGTTATTTTCTACTTTGACCCACCGTTGTGCAGCCTGGTTATCGAACCAAAGAAATACTTTGTCGGTCGCAAAATTTACTTAGATGAAAAATGTTAATACGCAACTCATACGGACTTGAATATACCTACAAGTGTGAGGGGGCTGTAGCAATTGAACGTTGTCAACTTCCCCCCCAACGGCTGTCTGTGGACCGTAATCAAACACTTCGTGTGGAGAAAACACCCTCATTCTGCAAAAAAACTCAGGATCTCTAGGTGTAAATTAAACTTTGTGCAAACTTTCATGAGTATTGAGGTGATGGTTCTCAATGGACCAGACGACATCGTCCTGTCATGTCTTCGGCTAGTTGTTATAGACGCTATTGTTATACTTGTGGTATTTTCTTAAGGCCCCCTCACACTTGTGCGTATATTCATGTGCGCAAGAGGTGCGTATTAACATTGCGGGGGAGAAGTTGTTTTCTACTCTGACCCACCGTTGTGCAGCCTGGTTATCGAAAAAAATGGACTTCTTCGACCGCAGACTTTGTTTAAAACTTTAAGAACCCGCCACACCATCAATAACAGTAGGGGTACGGGTACATCCCGATGTGAGAAGATCAAATCTGTAGTCCAGTTTTACACAGCTTGTGCTTACTGTATAAAGCTGTCTTTAAACCTAAATGAGTTTCACCGGTTATTCGAAACAAACGACCAAATATGAAAAGACTTTTGAATTGAAAACGATGACAAATAGGTAGATTTTCTGCACTATCCCGACCTGTCGACGTCACAATCTCGGTACCTCTTTACCTGTCTTACGCACACTCTAGTCTTTACATTTCATATTGATTTAAGTCAACCGCCACTGGCATCAAATGGCAAGTAATTTCATTATTAAAGTCCACTTATAATAAATGTATTGTGTTGTTCATGCTTGCGTAATTTGCAACCAATAACATGACATAATCTATAATATATGATAATGTTATATGGATCATCCATGACACCTACCTTCTGACTGGTACCGATCCTAGAGCTTGCTTCTTGCTTAGGGATTTTGAAGTTTCGAAATAAATTTGTAACCATGCAAGGTTTTTTTTTACTTTAGTCTTCTTCGCCTTTCATGTACAGATATATCGATCATTAGAATACTTAAGTGGTTGATTCCGACCTCGATTAATTGTTAGGAACTGACCGCATTAACGTAGTCGAAGAAGAGAGAAAGACACAACTGACTTTTTTTACACACTGTATTCATAGATTTCACAGACAACTGGCACAAAACAGGTACCAAAGTATATCAAGGACACGATATAATCCGCTCTACATCGTATGTACAACAGATATAACAACAACACGCCGCTCTGTATCATCCGGTAGGTCGGTAGTGTCGGACAGCGCTTTCGGGAAAACCGAAAGAACTTTGTTACGAACTGATTTCTATCTCCCATTTCTCTCATAATTTTGAAAGGGGAAATTGTTAACTAGATGCAGATCCATAATTTGTGTATAAAGGTCCAGATTATATGAAACGATAAACAAGTGTATTAAGGTAGATTCTCCCTTGTACCATAAAAAACTATTTTCCAAAACATGTCATGTTCAGCGAGAATTTGTATGCTGATAACTTTGATGAAGATATGCGGTGTTTCGTCGTTTGATTGACATGGACGAATACACGTCGAGTCTTCCAATGACAGACGGAAAACTGGATATTGTTGAGTGACATGTACAACCAGGCTGCTTTTTTTCAATTTACAATTGTTCGTGAGGTTTTGTTTTTCTCAAACCAGGGGAAAGATAGGAATGAACAGAGCGCTGTGCAAAAACGTTTGGTGTGACACCAACGACAAGTCGGCTACAGTTACAGAACACGCTGTACAGAGCAGAGCAAAATTTACTCCTCTTCTGCTCGCTCGGTCAAAAATATCACAGCCGTCGACCTGTTTCTAGAAATCGAACAACATTCAAGATGGCGGCGCCATCAGCCTGACGACCGAGCTCTAATACCCCGGATGTAATCGAGTGGAAGTACCCGGATGAAAAGATCCTCTAGTTGCGTAACTGCGCTTCATCGGATGACAGAAGGACCCATGGTGTTGTATTTCTTCATCTGGTCTTTGGTTCAACTACATGTATCATCTGACATGTTTTTTTAATAAGCTTTCTTATGACAACTTTAAAGAGAGGATGATCGTTGAACTAAGACAAATAAACACAGGGGGAAACCACTTTTACACAGAATGGATATAAGTATATAAGTGACACCGAATCTAAGTCTGGGGATGGCCTAACTTCGAATTCGCCTGTACTTTTTCCCGGATGGCCTCAACTTACAACTGGCGGTTTACAACCGACATGAACCCTACTCCTATTACAGGGGTCGCAGAGCGCAATGTCCAAGATGGCGACTTTTCTTTTCTTTCCTACGTCATTTTTAAAATACTCCCTACTCTACGTTATTACACCGAGAACATGACTGTCTAACACAAGTAGGCGGTTCCGCACTTTGTACAAAGATATAACGGCACGTAAGAGACGTACTTCTTCCCATGAAACCTAAGAACTAACTCAATATACTCTGTCATGTATACACACCCTGAACGTCACGATGATTCAAACACTGATGCACTTCGGTAAAACAGGAGCTGCGTGTGTGTCTTAAACCGAACTCTCGCATTTTTCTACCTCTCCTTTCCGGATAAGACAAGTCACAAGGGGGGCAAACTGTCATCAACTTAAAGATAACCAATCTCCAAGCAAATGTAGGGAGGACTGATGATGGCATTCACTAACTTGAGTTTTTTTTCTTCTTTTCAAATGGGGACAAGTTGGACAATGTTACGATCTTCACTCCCAACATCTGCTTGGAGATTAAGAGGTCACCCTTTTCACAGATTGTTCTCTACATGACGTAGGTCCCTCCTCACACCCACTGCTGTTGGATCCTCTTTTTTTGGACGGAATGCCAACGTCGGTCAGAAACAAATACAGTCATAAAACAGATCGAAGAATATACATGTATAAGTAATCGAGTGGAGGTTTACAACAAAGATTAAGTATTGCCAACCAGTTGGCCGTTCGCTAAAAACTACGCGACTGATTTCATCTTCCCCTCTCTCCTTCTCCGGAAAAGAAGAAGGTAACGTACCGTGGCCGACAGGTACAAAGCGCGACAGATCGACGTTTGCTTTTGCTGCGCGACACACCGAATTTTGTTGCGGTATTGTCGCCCAGAAAAGTCGGTTTGTCTCGCTACAAAAGTCGTGTGTCGCGCTATGTACCTGTCGGCCACGGTAGAAACGCGACGACGTCGTCCTGTGGTCTGGATTCGTGGCCGAGTCTTCTGCGATATGTCCTTCGCGATCAGCATGAACAGTACAGATTGTCGCAAGTCTGTGTTTTTTTCTTCACACAAGTCTTCTTCCCGCCTTTTCGTTCTTGTGTCCCGCACAATTCCATCTCTTGTTTTCGCAAAACGTACAAAACCCATCTTCTTGTCGTAAAAACGTTCGATAAAAGATGGCGTCTAGCTGTGTGCTAGCTACGGATGTTTTCGTTTTTCTTTACAAGGGTTTGCGGTCAAATGGCAAGCATCTCAACATACAAAATATCTACGTCCACCCCTGTCCTCGAAGTGGAAGCATCCGAAACAGACAATACTGATTGAGGATCTGGAACATACTAAGTTCGCGAAAGGGTATCGTCTTTTCCCCTCGTGCTCTCTTCGACAAACAACGTCACAGTTCATCGGGTTACCACACCGACTCTTCCCGAGGGGGTTGCCCGGGCATACCGGGAGGAAAACCCCTCCCCAGCGTCTGGTTCGGCGGAGGTCCGTAACCTCCGTCCCCCATCATCGGCTCCGGGGTGGGCGCGTCCGACTGAGGTAGCATGTCTCCCGGGGGGAGGAATCCGTCAGGCGGCATCCCTCCGTGGCCGTTCCCCATCCCGCCGCCACCCCCTTGGTGCGGCATCGCCGGGTCCATGACGCCCATGGGCTGGGAGGACGGGGGTAGGAAGGGCGGCATCCCCCCGCCCTGCGCGGGCGGCTGCGATCCGGGCGGGAAGAAGTCGTAGTAGCTCTGCGGGCTGTAGTACTCCGCCTGGTCATCTGTAACGACAGTAGAGAACACAACATGAGTGCAAGCGAACTTTACGTTTTCTACCTGTCTTTTACATAATATGCACATGTATGCGTATGTATGGATAAGGAATAAAGAACACCGATATCAATTCAGTAGAAGTTCCTCTGTGGAGAATTCGAAGTTACAATATGACTTTCCAATGATGGGAGTGACGTCACCACCAAAGGCACCAGTCAGCCTCTATACATGGTGTTTGCACCCACGTGACTATGACGTCAGTATTGTCCGACATGTTGGATAATTAAACCTCGACGTTCGTACGTAAATGTTTGACTTGCACACACAATTACAGTGACGTACAAATACACATGATTCTTTGGTACAAAACAAAACTATCGGTCTGAGCTTGAGTCAGCCAACCAGCATGTGACGTCACGTGCATACATCAAGTTTGAAACTTTTGTTGAAACAGAAAGAAAACTGCGTCCCCCCCCTTTAACCTTAGACGACCCCTCTTGTCATTACTAGATCTACAATCACTGTAACTATGTGTAATTAGCTAACGGGATATGAATGACTTCCAACAGTCCGTAATTTACGACCACGTAGAGACAAGTCTCGTTAGAGTGGATCGGTAATAAATAGAGGGTTTCCTCTCCGCTTATCTGCCATCTATAAGCTGTTTTTCATTGTTTTTGAAACTAACAGTCATCAATCGATCTGACAAGTTTGTCTGCATCCTTGGTGCCCGACCAGATGGCAAGCTTTTATAAAGACAAGTCAACCATTCGTTGCGATTAAAAACGTCGGAAATGGAAAAGGCTGAAATGATGTACAACAGAGAACACTGGAGGCTAAACTATATGTACGCTCCAACTTGTCAACATTATAAAGCATGTACCGTAAATGCAGAAATGTTCGCGATGGTCTTATATTCGCGGTTTTCGCGGCGGCCGTTTCACCGCAAACATTTTTGTCCAGTACTGTAGCAGTATGTGACTATAGTATAGCGCTGACGCGAACTTAAAACCACCGTCAACACTCCATTTTCGACTAAGCGCGAAATAAAAGCCAAGAAAACTTAAGTGCATTTACAGTATGTATGCAAAACCTGCTGATTGACAGATCTTGCTCAGTGTCATCCACGAAAGGTAGTGGATGCTACCCGAAATGTCTGAATGTATCCAAAATCTATCCAGTTGCTTGAGTAACTGTTTTTATTGTGTATCTTATCATCCTTAACTGGATATCTAACCTTCATTGACGTATCAATCATGTGTTCTTTGTGTGTGTGTGTTTTGTTTTAATTTGCAAAATGTAGAGTATTTGTATAACTTTGTGGAGCTTTGACAAGCAACAGATTAGATTCAGACTTGTAGACAAAGTACGTACACAGCTATCTAAATCGTGTTGCATGTTGGATTCATCAAACTATACTTGATACGTGTGTTTTGAGAACATCAACCACCCTGCTCACTAGGGCGTTTCTAAGATACACTGTAAACAAACGCTTCATTCTTTTGCACTCCTGTTCACGCCCAGTATATTTTCCTATTCAAACTGTTTAAATCAATTTCAGTAATGTTGTCGGAAACAGGGGAAGAAGCTGAGTGAACACGGTCGGCACAAAGCCCCACAAAACTCGGCATGAAGAATCAGTTTGCCGAGGGACAGTCGTGGAACAACAAGTCGGAATTGGTGGAAAATTGGAAATTCTTGGACCCTGACGAAGAGAACGGACACATTCCTTTGATAATGAACCCCGCAGTAGCGCAAGGCGAAAAAAAAGATAGCGACATAGAAAGATCGATTCTAAAAAATAAAAAAAAACGTTTGCAAACTGTGCCAAACAGCCAACTAGTGGAAAGGTAGCCAGCCGGGCTTTTGAAAAGTGCGTACTTCCAACGGTGCTGGGTTTACCTACATCAAAACATCACGGAGCCGAATCATCGATCTGGATGATGCGGCTGTTGCGCCGACAAAGCCGACCATGTTTGGCACTGCACACCCAGGCAGAAAACACGGTCTCTGCAGACCTCATCTCATCGGTCCATCGGCAGTCACGTGGCGGTGTTCCAAGCGTTAAGACAACTTTAAAACCCCCCAAACAACGTCCTTTCATCTGCGAACACCCGTACAAATCCCACAGGTTCAAAGAGGACGGCTGAGCCTGAGCTTAAGGGATCCGGGGTTCGACGACGCGCGCGAAAGAAAGCCAGCGGAGGAGAAGAAACAGGCTTACGCACCGGCAGATGTTCGCAACAGAAATCGCATTAACCGTGTCGGAAGCGAACAGCCAAGCGAATCGGGCGCATACGAATGAGCTGCTAGTGAAGATTTGCCGTGTCAGCGTACCAAAGATCGATGAAGAGAGATGCTCAGATGGCAACCCGCAGGCCCAAGGGGGCCGCACTCACTACGAGTTCCGCCAAGGTAACGTTGTTCACAGATGTTTGTAATCAAATACAAAGCAAGTAACGACAACCTTGACATACTAACTAGCAGCTGATACGGTAACAAGATGGGTTAGAGATGGGCCAGCACTGCGTGCAGGACTGCACAGGGCACCGCCTCTGTCCATGGTGCTGAACACGTAATCCAGAACATATCCGGCCTTCACATCGTACCAAAAATTGTGAATTAATTATCAGGCTGGTGAATGAATGACTAACAAAGTTCTTTACCAACAACGAAAGAGCAACAGAGCAGCCGACGTTTCGGTGACCGTCTGTCATTTTCTTCAGGGCAATAACGACCGGTTCACTCTGCATTGCAGCTAGGTGTCGCTGCTAACAATGCGGTCCCAATGAAAACTGATTGTACTGAAAACCTCCTCACCACTCAACATCAATGTGAAGCATTTTCCACCTACTTTCGCTATATTTGTTCATCATCGACTTTGCGCAATTCTTGCTGTGGTTTTAAAGAGGATTAACCAAGAGGAACCGTCGTTTTGTGTGGGACAATGTTTTTTTTTCACACAGCAATCTTTGTAACAAATTTTTGCACTTTTAATTCGTTCTGAGAACATACTGTTTATGTGGATGGAAATTGTCATTTTGAATTCGAGGATGTGACGCTATGAAGTAAAGATGCCATGACAAGTGATAAGATGGCACAGCATATCGGTCATGCTCTGTTAAGCCCCCCCCCCCCCTCACTGCACCCGCGGCACGCTGGCGACGTCGCTGCGTCCTAAACTGGATTTGTGTTACCCTTGACTTTGTATTGGGAATATCATTCAAAACGTACAAGTATGACCAAAAAGACAACAAAACGCCGCCAGCGTGCCGCGGGTCCAGTGAGACGGGGGCTTTACGTAAGGTTACCACATCCCATCATAATGTTGCAACTTTGTACATATCCACGCTTAACTTTACACACAAATTACACGAGTGTGGAAAACACATTAGTAGTTATGTCGACGATTTGGGTTTATCCGTCCGAGTATACTCTTACTTCATACTTGTAATCCTCATCGATAAAATAGGTTATCCCCTCTGTCCAGATGACGCCCAGGACCGGAGATATTAGCTAATTAATTGACCGGTCGAAGCGGCGTAAAACTCGGGTTGTAACGCGGACTTTACTGGGCAACGCGGACGGGCGCGATGGACGAGATAGATGTCAAGCCGTTGTGATTGACAGTCTGGTAGAACGATAACTTTTCTTTCTGCCCCATAGCAACGTGCCGGTAATGTGGGAGAATTACTGCCCGTTCATTGCGGATCAGGGTTTGGCGCCACGAGTGCGATTTGATAAGAGGCGAGGGCGGTGCCTTACGAGTCGCAGAGTGGTGGGATCAGATAGCCGGTCGGCCCCACAAAGCCAGGCGGACCACTCCGGCTAGGGTGATTGACACGCTGAATGGTATCTCCGCTGCACATGCGTGAACTGATGGATTGGACCCGTGAAAGGGACTGGCCGTTCCGAGGCAGACAGCGGCGATCGGAGGAGATACGCTTTTCCGACGTTTGTTTGTGTTTGTTGGGCAGAAAAGCACGCTTTGCTGACAACAACAACACAGACATCACCAGTAGATCTTTTGTGACCAGTAGTAAAGAAAGTATCAAATCCTGATACAGATTTTTTTGGGACCCATAACTAACCAATTTTATGTTCCTCTAGTATCAAATCCTGATACAGATTTTTTTGGGACCCATAACTAACCAATTTTATGTTCCTCTTAAAGAGGACCCAACCGTAGCGACGGTTATATGTTTTGTGGCATGTTAACGGTTTTAACGGCTTTGAAAACAGGTGTTTTTAACGCATAGAACTTATTGTATGGTCAAGTTAAAATGCAAGTACCTACTTTATTTTGTGCGGCACCGGTTTCCAAACACAAAGAATTTTCCTACTTAAGTCAGGCTCTCAACACCTTATAGTCTCAGTCAGTTTTTTCTTTCACAAGGATAGATTCAAACGTGATACTAAGACGAACACAAGCATACAGGTAATGACGAAAAGTAGACGTTTGACGAAAAGGTTATGTCCTGGGCTTGTACTGCGTTCCAAATGCCTCTAGTGCCGATTGCCAGAACATCCCGCGGATGTCCATAAACCTTAAGTCTGAGTTATACAGGAGATTTGACCCGAAAGCGACGTAAATGTCAATGTGTCGGCTGCAGCCGCTGGCGGGCCAATTCCCGGAAGTGTTATGGGATTGTGTTCCCATCTCGGGCGCCGGCGGGGAGGCACCGGCTACATCCGCATCCTGGGATAGCAACTGTCACTCAGAGGCCTCCTGTAACGGCCAACTGTCAAACATGGGCTTCTCGGAATGGTGTATTGTCAAACAGAAGCTTCCTGGAATGTGGAAATGTCAAACAGAAGCTTTCCCGAATGGATAACTGTCAAGCAGAAGCTTGGGGGGGTCGGCAACTGTCAAGCAAAAGCTTCCTGCAATGGGCAACTGTCAAGCAGAGGCTTTCTGGAAGGGGCAACTGTCAAGCAAAGGCTTTCTGGAAGGGGCAACTGTCAAGCAGAGGCTTTCCTGGAAGGGGCAACTGTCAGGTAGAGGCTTCCTGGGGTGGGCAACTGTCAAGCAGAGGCTTCCCGGAAGGGGCAAACTGTCAAGCAGAGGGTTTTCTGGAGTCGGCAACTGTCAAGCAGAGGCTTTCCAGGAAGGGGCAACTGTCAAGCAGAGGCTTTCCTGGAATGGACAACTGTCAAGTAGAGGCTTCCTGGAATGGACCACTGTCGATTAGAGCCTTTCCTGGAATGGGAAACTGCCAAGCAAAGACTTTTTCTGTAATGGGCAACTGTCAGGCAAGGGCTTCCTTGTATGTCAAGGATAACTATTCAGGATGAATCGACAGGCACGGGAAGAAGCCTCGAACACGGAGCCATAAAACTGTTCTGTTGTAAAACTGTTACATTGAGGTTTATTCCGGGATCGTCAGATATTGGGGACATCAATTTCAGGATGCCGGAAACTTAATCCCGACTAAGTCTTGATGTACACGAGGAATTTCGATTCATAGAAGCTTTACAAAGTCGTTTTATTCGATGTCATGGTATGATACTTTAGTCCACTTAAGGAATACCCGACAATAGTTCCCATTTGCTGGGATGTGGTAGGGTCAACTACAGCTCATCATAATGATGGCTATTTATGCGGAGGCAATCTGTGTTAAGCGATTCGTAACAACTCAACGTTTTCATAAATCAATGAGGCGGCTTTAGGATACGTCTGAGCTTCCTTTTCGTACAAACACGTATCACATAAAGTTTAGAAAGTCATTTTCAAACTCCACAGGGTATCAATTTAGAAGCACTACATGTCATAAAGTTTCGTTTGAAGAGTAGTGTTTTAGAATGTTATTTGAAATATCATGCGCTTTCATCTTTGCAAGAGTTTCAAATCGTCTATCATCTTTTTAGATACAAAGCAACCAATGTTTACGCACCTACACATCGAAACTGTGACAGCCCCGGTTTTACAAAAACACACTCAAGTCATAAACATGAATAAACTTTGCATCATCTTGCAACCGTGTGCATGGTAACTAGCAGTGAAGGTGTTCTATGAATCTAAAAGCCAAACCACGACACAATGTAAAATTTATCTGATAAAAGCGCCTCAAAACAAGTACATTGGACCATCTATGTAGACAACTAACGTTACATGAAAAAGACTATCAAATCATTAACTTCAGCACAGCTTCTCTAAACTGGTAAAACTCATGTCCAAACAGTTTCCGGTCGGTAAGGCTCTAACCCAACAAACTCTAGAACGCAATATAAAGTTAATCTAATAGAAGCACCTCTACATCAAGTAGATTGTGACATCTATGTAGACAACTACAAGAAAACGACTATCAAATCATTAACTTCAGCACGGCTACTCTAAACTGGTAAAACTCATGTCCAAACAGTTCCCGGTCGGTAAGGCTCTAACCCAACAAAATCTACAACGCAAGATAAAGTTACTCTAATAGAAGCACCTCTACTTCAAGTAGATTGTGGCATCTATGTAGACAACTACAAGAAAACGATCATTAAATCATCAACTTCAGCACGGCTACTACAAACTGGTAAAACTAATCTCCAAGTTTCTGGCTCTAACCTGACCAACACAATATAAAGTTTATCTAATAAGTACACCTTGAAAACAAGTAGATATCTACATTGGGACATCTACGTACACGACTACAAGAAAACGATCATCAAATCATCAACTTCAGCACGGCTACTCCAAACTGGTAAAACTAATCTCCAAACAGTTTCTGGCAGTAACCTGACCAACTCTCGACACCAGCCAATAACAGTCAAGCGATGGAAACCTCCCGCCGGAGGACATTACTCAGGCCAATTCCATTTTGATAGCAGTAAAAATTGTCCTTTTCTGCCGAGAAAATGAGGAAATTGGGGTCGGGACCGGGATGCGAGAAACGACCGCTAAAGGGCGTTCCAGTCGGAGAAAGTTCGCAGCTCCAAATATTGGCACTAAAACAGGATTAGACCTGACGGGCTCGGAGGTCAGCAGTGACCGGGGATGGGGCTGGCTGGACGGCGCGCTCATTACCAAAGCCAATGTTTGTTCTTGGAGATAAATTCGATTTAGATCCCCCAAAGGGAGACGAAGATCTGAGATTGGGGTCGCGACCGGCAGCCGTAACCCGGGACAATGGGGGCGGGCGCTCGTAACCCTGAGCGCGGCCTCTCCACCAAAGTGTGTATTACGGATGTGATGGCCATTCCGTGGAATAAATCTCCGGCCGCCCCGGCTGTATGGACGGGATATTGGGGTCAGGACCGCCAAGCATCGCCCGCGAACTCTCGGCGACTCCCGCACAAAGAGATTTGTGATTTTCGACTTTTCCACTCGGGTTATCTGTAGTTTCTTAAAGTGAAGTTTATGTTTGGTCAAAGAGAGCAAACTTTCTATGGGAGTCGGGGATGAAGTGATTATGTACTGTGAAGCGTTTCGCTTTGTACAACCACCTGATTTACACGTGTGCACAGAAAGATATGTTCTGAAGCTTATAATTTAAAGACCACTACAAGCACTTCAGCTATTTAGAATAGAAAAACATATACATAACTTGGGCAAGAGATAATATAAAGATATACAGGGGGTTTTAACTGTCAGTTCTAGACAAAGTATATCCCAAACATCATTATCATTGAGTCTTTGTGAGCTATATGCGTTTTCAAATCAGAAGTACTTTTTGATCATATAATAATTCTGATTTGTAACTTTACAAAAGTAAATGCGAATTTGAAACTACTCACACGGTGAGGCGTCTAAGCCAAACATTTGTAAGCAGAATGGCGTAATCGGTGAACCACCATATGATGAAGCAGTAAACAAGTCTAGTGTTTACAAGATGATATTAGGTACAAGCTGCGCAATGAACGGTCAGACTGCAAACACCGGAATGTGCCCCTACCCTCAGTTACTGACGAAATGAAGTGGATGAAAATAAAACGTCTAATCGTTTCCAAAGTCTATCCCGTTGCTTGAGTAATTGTTACCTTGCGTGTCCCTACCCTGTTCCTAATGTACAGTAGGTCTTTGTAAGAGCTCATGATAAGGATTTATCAGAGGGGAATATCGGTCTTAAGAACAGTCAACGCCGACAGCCGGCCGGGATTGGAACCCGTGCAGTTGTGATCCGACAGCCGGCTGGGATTGGAACCTGTGGAGTTGTGATCCAACAGCGGCATTGCTACCCATTACATCACTACAGCCGGTATCAAGCTGAAACGAAGTACTGTGAAGAGAAAAGACTCTGATAACCTATCCCAGCCGTGTACATTGTAAGCTTATAAAAACCCTTGTAAAGCATCTTTAAAACAGCGCAGCCTTCAGACGCAATGGCGCCCCCGGAGGCTCCAAGTGCCCGGATGTACAAAGGGCATGGAAAGCAGAGGCAGAGGTTGTGGGAGGTTATCTGAAATAACACCTGTCGGAGGGCACTTACAAATCCGGTCTCCGGCGGGTCTTTAAGGCCCGTGTCCGGGAATGTTGGAGGTCAGAGGGCAGGCCGGGACGACTAGGCGGGCCCCGGGAGTGCGAGTCCTCGCACTGGGAACGAGATTGCTTCAAAGGGCTCGGCTGGGAACGGGTCAACGGGGGCGAGCCAAAACACGGCTTTTGGAGTGCCCGCCCGGGTGTACATATAGGGTCCGAAAAACACCTACATCCCACCAGGGCACGGAAATGCTGCTTTTGGGGCGCCGGCCCGAATGTAAATAAGGCCCGAAAAACATAGCGGTCCAACAGGGAAGCACTACAGGGCTTTTGGCTTGCTCGCCCGAGTATACATAGGGTCCGAAAAACACCTACATCACACCAGAGCCCAGAAGTCTGCTTTTGAGAATGTAAATAAGGCCCGAAAAATCTCTGGCCACCCGGACACGGAAATACTGTTTTCGGGGTGCCGGCCCGAATGTAAATAAAGCCCAAAAAACATAACGCTAACCCTACAGGTCAACACAACATGGCTTTTGGAGTGCCCGATTGAGTATACATAGGGTCCGAAAAAACACCTACATCACACCAGAGCCCAGAAGTCTGCTTTTGAGAATGTAAATAAGGCCCAAAAAATCTCTGGCCACGAGGGCACGGAAATACTGCTTTCGGGGTGCCGGGCCGAATGTAAATAAAGCCCGAAAAAACATAACGCTAACCCTGGCCCTACAGGGCAACACAACATGGCTTTTGGAGTGCCCGGTTGAGTATACATAGGGTCCGAAAAAACACCTACATCACACCAGAGCCCAGAAGTCTGCTTTTGAGAATGTAAATAAGGACGGAAACATTTCTGGCCACCAGGTCAACCCGACGTCACGGCTTTCGGAATGCCCACCCGAATGTACTTTGGGTCCGAAAACCACGTACAGTCCAACAGTGAATGTGTCGCTTACAACGGCAGTTGATCTTGAAATGGCAGTAGGGCACGGGGTCCGCCCCGGACATGCATAGGGAGGCAGTCTGCGCCGTGGGCGTGTCTGCTGAACACCGGCCATTTCAGATTTGGACAGACATTCCGAAGTCTGAATCTAGAAAAAGTTCTTCAAATGTGAAATGACTGTTTTCTGAGGGACGTGTCTGATAGCGAAAACCTGTTACATGCAAAAGTACTGGTGCGTCCCAAACGCGTTAAGGGCGCGCCTTTGGAAATATCTATCTTTAGACTTTACCAAAGTCCATCGAAAGTTCATTCTATAGATGCCTTCAATTCTGACAAAAAGATTGACTTGTTATTTTGAAGTTCATTGCAAGTTATTGGTGGCGTCGCGTGGCGATGCTCACTATTGCAAGGATCTACATGTCCTTTTGTTCTTCTTAGTCTTAGAGAAAATCAATGACAATGGCAATGCACTATATATGTTTGTGTCCTAACTGTATATTTCTACTTAAACATCGACTCTCCTGTTCCTTTCCGGATCCCCTGTCCAGTGCCTGGTGTAGCAAAGTTTCGCGGAAGTCACTTGACTTGCGCTTGTCAGCTAAACCGTTTTAAAGCAGCCGCCGATCGGAAAACGCCGATTCGGGTCAACGCGGGAGCCAACTGTGTTTGCGACTCTCCTGGCTGCTTCCCGCCGAAATAAAGGGAAGGTAAAATTGATTGGCGAATTCGCCAGGAGCAGATTCGAGCTCCGGAGGATGTGCAGATCTCTTACTCGGGGCTGGTGACCCCTCCGACTAAAGGTGGGGGTACTTGGAGCGAGCTATCGAACGCCGCTGGAAACCTGCCGGGTGGGTCCGGGTCAGTGCGCCAGGTAATAGCTTTTGTGACACCGATGACTGGGTGCGGAGTGGTTGATGGTCCGGATTAGGATTTGTACAACAAAAGGGTTCGCTGGAAAGTGAACACAGTATCGATTTTTTTTTTTACAGACGAAAAAAAGAGAGAAAAATACGCCCGTGTCTTACGTTAGGCTTTGATGGATATATCTATAACTTAATGTCTCTGCGTTACAAAGTGATGTTTAGTGTTGGATTAGAGCCTTACCGACCGGGTTTGGATATTCGATATTATCCACCAAGAAGTTTGTGAAACAAAGTCAAATAATAAGAGCACGAAGACATGAATAGTTATGAATGGAAGCCTTGGAAGGACATCATTTGACCTGATATTCTGCTTACTTTTCGAATAAGCGCGTTTAGTAGGCGAATCAAGTCGTAGACATCTATGCCATTTTCAATTACAACTGCTGTCCAACAATAATAATTCTAGAAGAGGGTTTTGATGGAGTGGCTTCGGTAAACGCGATATATCGATTGCAAAAAGTGAGCTCCAAAATTCTCCAAACATGTCGAGCAGGTGGTTTGTAGAGTGGTAACATCAACACAATCACAGCTTGTAAATTTGATATCCATCCGCGCGCAGTGACCCATGGGATACATGGTGTCATGGCCGCCCCGCCATGCCCTCCGACAGGGGTCGTCGGTGCATTAGCTCAATCTCCGAGATCGTATGCTAATATTTACAGTTCAGCACCGGTTTATAAAAGAGCAGAATTTTTCGATTCACAGACGGGATGCGCAATTCAATGGCTGATACTTGCAGCGGAAGATAAAGTTTCCCAAGTACAGTCCAAAATGCACACACAACCTTCAGTAGGAGACATCTTAGGGTTTCGTAACTATGTACTAGTAGTTGCTTTATATCATTATCATACATCACAGACCATCACGTGCAGGGGTAGAAACACTGTGTCTCATCTTCAATTTGTACTAGTCTGCTACAATTCTTTAAAATCAAACAACAAATTGCTTTGTTCTTCACACTTCCAACAGCTGTCGAATCTTAAAAGTGCTCGTTAACAAAATTGGCTGGCTGACCATAAGAATGAACTATTAACCATAAGAATGAACTTAATTTTTTGCAAAAAAAAACAGCAGAACTTCCACAACTTTGATATCTTTAGGTACTTTGAACAATGACATCAGCGAAATTAGAACAGAAAGAGCGTCCCTCGAGTCATTTGAATATCTTTATGTTTAATAACTACTCGGGCGAATCTCGAAGCACAAACGAGCACACGTAAAAACGTCAGAGAACAAGAATTGAGTACAACATTTTGTATGAGGCACGGAAGATCGCCCACAGCTAACAGCTGTTACGTTCCGACCCTGCACAGTTCACCGGGAAACGCGAACCTGCTCGTCGAATTACCCATGAATCACTTGCAGGTCGGGCGTTCCTCAAACCCGCTGACCCAGGCTGGGAACGAGTCACCTTCCCCCTCGTAGCCACCCGAACGTTCAGCCGCTCTCGTTCCAAGCCACCGGCCCGTTACGCGCCAGATGACGTCACGGTGTTCGCGCAGTGGGTCAATGAATATCATCATTACCGGGAAAATAAACCCTAATGGCAGGAAGAACATGGGCTTTCTTTTAAAGGGACAGGGCGAAAGAAATGTGGTAAACGTGGTACACATGCACGTCCTTCGGGAGGGGAGTTTTGGACTCACGTACCAACTAGGCTTCTGTTATGTATCTACATGTATTCATTCACTTATTCCACACGTCTTGTCAAATATTTCATTTTCCATAATGTACAAGCGACGTCGATAATAAAAGTTGAGTACAACTTGAGTCCGCTGTCACTTCGTCTATGTCACTTCATTTGTATTATTTAATGTTTGCTTTGAATCTAAAAAAAGTGCACAAAATGGGTTCGCAAATGCCAAAACGGAATCGATGTACTTTTACGTTTCAATAAAGTATAGTGATACTAATATCTTACAAAAACGTACTGAAAATCGATATCACAGTAGATGAAGAAATCGTTCAACACATTTTTTTTATATTTTTCATGTTTCGACGCACGAAAAAGAGGAATCATAAAAGTACATAAAACGCACAATTTGCTACGGAAAATTGCAGGGAGTGACTTGCAACCAGCTGAGCTGTCCTGGTCGAGATGCCCCGTACGTCTTCTCTACCTGTTCTCGTGACCTATATACATGTTAGATGTCGGCGTAGATATCTTTTCATTTTGCTTTATACATATAGTTGTCAAAATGAAAATGAAAACCAGTGATGTCGCATCCGTTGATAAAATGATGAGCACGTTTTGTTTTTAGACTTGTAATTAGAAGGGTTGCAACACGAATGTGATGTACGGTACAGTCACGGCCCCGTACCTCCCGCGCGGCAATAGAGATGGATATGAATAGAGTCATGGTCGCTGGCCAGCGGGGTCACCCCGGCACACCTGCGGCCTTCCCCTGGGGGTGCTCCCGAGAACGGAGGGGTCGGGTTCCCGCTCCAGCTGCGACGCGCTCGGGGTCAGACCCGGTGATCGGGAAAGGGCAGCGAGTCGCTCGGGGGTCCGGGGCAAAGCTCACCGAGCGCTATCACTCCCTCGGATCGGACTCTTTGGCTCCGGTCGGTGTCAGGCGTGTCGACCGGGCGCGCCGTGTGAGCCAGGCGGGGGAGGCAGGCGGCTGCCGCCGAGCGCTGACACGCCGTCCCGCCGGCCTTTGTTGGCTCCAGTCGGGGTCAGACAGGGCGACCGCGACAAGCTGCTGAGGGCCGCGGGGGGACCGCGCTGTCCTGCCGAGGCCTGTCGCTTCGTCGGGTCGGCGAACGCTGACGAAAAGACTCGTGCAGAGCGACCTGTCAGACCTGGCGTCCTGCGCGCGTCAAATTCAAGGTCTCGAAATTTGAGACTTCTTTTGAGTGACGCTGGCGGAAAGAAACACATGGAACAAGTTTGAGGGAAGTTGTCGGACTGCCAAAATAGTTTGCTCCTCTATTTACGCTACATATTATCGTCTTTGCCAAGCCTCGAACTACAGTTTTCACATGCCCTTTCGCCTTCCTAAATCTTGTATGATGTGTTTTATGTACTGATGATGAAGCACTTCTCTAATGTAGAGTCCTGTCCGTGTCTCAGCAAAGCGGATGGACCCACTGCGCCCCTACAGGAGGGGTTTAAAGGCAATTGGTAACAAATGTTTCCGGACATGATATCCCCGACAGCAATGTTGAACAGGCTCCCACAGTGACTAGTCCCGAAAAGGTTGGCACAGGTCATATTGGGGTGTACCTTAAGCTGCCGGTTAGTTTGTGAAGGGAGGCAATACCGTAACGATATTGTTTTGGCTCTATTCGATCAGAAACAAGACTATCAGCACTACTGTAAATGTTCATGGCATAAACATGATTTGCAGATAGACTTCCGGGTAAAGGTGGTGCCAAGGTAAAATACAAGACAGCATTAATTCGAAACAGGACAGTGTCATAAAGTACATACTATAATCAAGCTGTTATCGCACTATTTGTACGTAGTATAGTAACATTCTGGTTCAAATTACACTACAGTAATAGTTTTATGGCATACACATGGCATGCAAACTTTTGGAGCTGGTGTTGTTGTTGTTAAAGTTGTATCCACGTTAAAACTTTTCTCTAGTTAATCGTTTTCCCGTCTACCCTTATTGACTGCGCGGTCCTGTCAATACCGCGAGTTGTTTAAGTTATGCCTCCGCGTGCGTCCCGAGAACGTCACGTAACGATTTCCCGTAAACGCTCCGACCGTCTGTGTTTCTAAAGCAATCATAACGATTGTAAAAACGTTATGACATCGGGCACTGGAAGGCCACCAAATGCGAAAAATCGACGGACCCATAATCTTTTTACCCCCAATCTGCCGCTTTGCTTGGGCGGTAAATTTCACTGTTTAGTCCGTAAAATTTATCACCGACACTTAAAGAACTACCGGTAAAGGGCGGACGGGGAAGACTTTTGTGTGTTCGAGGGGGGGGGGGGTAGAAAATTTACACCGGGGTTATGTCTGAACACAACGTCGTCCTCGTATTCGCACAGGTGATAAGCAGTATTACTCACGTGTGAGAGCTGTCTCGGGATCGGCCAAAACAGAAGAATGAAGGAAAAGACGCCAGGGCTAAAAGTTAGACGCAAGTCCTGCAAAGTTTGCAGCCAATCGGAGGAGAGGACGACATTGGTAAGTCATGATAAGAAAGAAAGAGAAAGAAAGAAAGAAAGGCAGCAGAAATAGCTAACACCCAGACAAACGAACGAACGGACCATGGGATAATCTACACAAATAACTGACGTCCTGGAAGACACGTGCAAGGCGCAAAGGGTCAGCAAAACAACAGAAAGACCTTCAGCCGAAAATTCATTATGATGAGTGAGTTTGATCTTTTCTTGATGTGTTACATCAAAGGCAATCTAGGCAGCTAATCTAAAGAAAACCAGACATCTGGTAGACAATTGTCTGTGCTGGAAGAATCTTACACTATGAACATGATGTTATCTGACCGTACAGCTAACCCGCACAAATGACCTTTTATGCTAACTTGTGAACAAGGCAGAAGTTGGAATTAATGTGAACACATATATATAGAGAGAGGGTAAGCATGTGAGCTTTTAGTAGTATTTGGTTAGTTTTGGCAGCTTAAAAGTAAGTTTGTAGGCTGTAGTACTTTTTCTGCAGCAAGTTTCCCCTAACTCTTGTACCGAAGTTGTACGGAGTGTTAGTCATAAGGGAGGGGTGGGGCCGTTGGTTAGCTCTTTGCATAGTTTGTGGATAGTACTTTATGTTGGAAGCAAGTTTTCCCCTAACTTTGCCCTCATGCATGGGTATTGAAGCGATGCTGTTCCGACTGTAGTTCATTGGATACTCTTTGAACATGTACTTTGCGGTTAGTATTTTTGCTTTGCAGAAAGTTTTGCCCAAACTCTACCCTCATGTGTACCAAAGCTGTACAAACTGAAAGCCATGGGGTACTCTTTGTACATGTAGTTTTTTTTTTCCAGCAAGTTCAAAAGTTCCCCTAACTCTTCCCTATAATGTCTACCGAAGCTGTACCGACTGTTAGCTATGTGGGTTGGGCGATCATGTCACGAACTCTGTCCTATAATGTATACAGAATCTGTATCGAGTGTTAGCCATGCGATCATGTGGCCTATGTTTGTAGAACTTTTCTTGCAAGTTTTTCCCTATCTCTGCCCTATAATGTGTACCGAGGCCGTACCGATCGTATCGTTCCGGAATCCGTGCCCTCCCAGCTGGCCGTAACGACTGGAACTATCGACCCGTCGGGAGAGATGGACGACCGCGGGAGAGCCCGTGATGGGAAAACGCTCGGGCACAGGAAGGAAAAGCCCGACGGAAAAATCGAACCGGACCGGGGGTGGTCGATCGCTCGATAACCAGACACGATTCCAGATTTCGGACGACATTTGATTTTGTTTGGGTGCACCTGCCGACCCGAGTTTGACAGGAGGTGGAACGATCGCATTACTGTAACGTGAAAGTGATCTCGAACCAGTTTAGCCCGCTGAAGGGCTACTCTTCCACTGGTCATGGCAGAGAAGGTACACGCTAGGAAAGTATAAACTTACAGTGTTTATCAAAATTCCCTAGCTCTTTTCTACAAGCACAATAAACAGTGGACCACGGTGCACTTCGAACTCTACTTTTATGTGCAGCGGCCTAGTGACTAGAAATCTTGTTTTTGGATCACATGGATTGGGGTTCGAATCCCGCGCTGTCTGCCAGAGTTCTGATCCTCGATACATGCGCCGTAGGGAGATGAAACAGTATAAGTCTATGAAAAGAAAGTTTTTGTTTTAGCCATCCGTGTCTTGTTTGAGGAGAATCACACTTCGCTTAAAGAATACGAACACACCAAAGGGACTTTTGTCCTTGGCTCAAAAGGGCCCTTACCACCGTTAAGTACAAACTGGCATGTTATCCCCACGTGGCCTTCACCCTTAACAAGATTCAGACTACATATACCCTTAAGGCCGTGTGATGAGTGTCAATATAAAACGACGTCATCCTTTTTGACAGCTGTCAATCATTGCCCTACAACAAGTAAAACTTTCTTTTTTTGAACTTCCGCAAGTTACTTTTTAAAATAAAAGCACACAGGATTTACACTCGAGAAAAAGTTTCACTAGTCCCTGTGTTTGTGTACCGACTCCACGTCGAAACAGCCGACAGAAGAAGAAGCAGAATATTCATAGCCGCCAATTCGCATGCCGTTCTGAACGCCCAACAAAGCGCGCGTAATCCTCTCGGCGCTACGGACTCTATAAAAGTTCCATCCGCGCCACCCGCGCGCTGCTGCTGATCCGGGCGGTAATCCCCCGGCGTGTCGGGCCGGGAATATTAATGCGGCGCCCTGATTAATATGCACAGTACGCGAGGAGTTGTGTCACTGGCCTTGTGAGCTAGGCCCCCATTCTACCAGGCGGAGACCGCGCTACAACCTCACTGCGACCTAAAATGCACGTTGGACTTGAAAAAGACACAGACCCTTGGAGAAATTGGAGTTCTTTAAAACTACTGATTTATATGCACAGTACACGAGGATTTGTGTCGCTGGCCTTGTGAGCTAGGCCCCCATTCTATACTTGACGGCGATCGCGCTACAACCTCGCTGCGATCTAAACTGGATTTGTGCAGTTTAATTTTAAAAAAGCCGTTCACGTTGAACACAGACTCTTTTGGAAATTGGAGTCCCTTACAATCACTGATTCATATGCACAGTACACGAGGTGTTGTGTCGCTGGCCTTTCTGAGGCTCCAGTTCTACTAGACGGCGATCGAGCTGCGACCTCGCTGCGGCCTAAAATGGATTTGTGCAGTTTAAAAAAGCCGTTCACGTTGAACGTGAAAAAGACACAGACTCCTGGGGGAAATTGGGGTACCTTACAATTACTGATTCACATGCACAGTACACGAGCGGTTGTGTCGCTGACCTTGTGAGCTAGGCCCCATTCTATACTTGACGGCGATCGCGCTACAACTTTGCTGCGATCTAAACTGCGACCTTGATGACACACGATTGGAACATCATGCAAAATGTATGACTGAAAAGACAACAAAACAGGGATGCGGAGTTGTGTCGCTGGCCTTGTGAGCTCGGCCCCAATTCTACCAGACGGGGACCGCGCTACAACCTCGCTGCGACCTAAATCGGATTTGTGCAGATTTTTAAAAACGCCGTTCACCTTGAACTTGAAAAAGGCACAAGTTCTACAGGAAATTGGAATCCCTAACAATTCTTTAAAATGCCCACCGGGAGGTCTAGTTCAAAGTGTTCTTCACGAACACATTCTGCCAAAACCAACAATGGAGACGTTTTCTCAGTAGATTACTAATACATAACTGTCACATTATCACACTACAGCCCCAAAAGTAGCATACTTGGTTCAGTTACCATTGTCTAAGTAGAAGTAATACGGCATTCTAAGTCGTGCAATAAGGCAATAATGTCATGACCCATTTGATAAACAGCATATCCCGTCAATAATATTGACAACATCGTCCGAGTCATGACAAGCTTTCCCTCGCAGCTAAAATAGGTTTTTCACATTCAATAGTTATTCATGTGGGAATGAAAAACAGTCCGTTGTGGCTAACGCCCCTAAGCTGCAGCCCTTCGGCCCAACAAACGTGTCAGTTGAAAAGATTTTGCGACCCAAATTCTGTCAAGTTACCATAAACCTACATTGCACTATAGGGTGGCGACATCGCTGCGACTTAAAACTTGACAGGTCGCTCAACGAGTTTTAAAGGTGAAAAAAAATTATATTTTACGCTTTGCACATGTCTGTTCAAACAACACTATCACAATGCATAGCGACGTCCATGATGCAAATGCAAAAAAAAAAAACGTCGTTGTGATGTGAAAACTCACTGAAAATAGTCGCTGGGGTTTTTGTAGGCTCGCGAAACTAGGGGGATCGATCATCGTATGGCACGTATTTGCTAGGTTTTAAAATGCTCAAAATATAAAGTTATTACTTCCGAAATGAGCTAAACAGTGTTAGCAAATGTCACTACCATAAAGATTTCAGCATTTTTTTTCTATTTCCGTTTTTTGGGCCCTAAAGCCCCTGTCACACCTGTGCCTATATGCAACTCCGCATGGATTGCGTCGTAACATGTTTTTGGTTTAGATTACGTTTGCAGCCGAAGAAGTGATTTCTTTGGTTTGATAACTAGGCTGCACAACGGTGGGTCAAAGTAGAAAACATCTTTTCCCCCGTAAACCTTTCTTAAACAAAAAAAATGTTAATACACAACTCACGCGCACTTGAATATACGCACAAGTGTGACGGGGCCCTAATATTGCTTTGGGCCCCTTTAAAACGACTTTGCGACCCTAATTCTGCCCAGTCGCCTCCCCGGCGGCGCGAGAGAGCAGGCTGCAGATGTTTCTATCAGCCCGCTCCTGCCCTACGGCGGAGGAAGTAACCCGCAATTATGAAATAATCTTCTGATCCTTGTCGGGGACTCGTGAAAGAACTATGCGCTGACGCTTCTGCATGCGTCACCATCCCCGCCCGTTGGGCCATGTTAATTCGCTTTTATGGATAACATCCAAGTGCGCATCAAAATTTCGTCTGTTTCCAAAAATAAAGTTTTCGACCAAAGCAGCTGCAAAATCAGCAAATATATGCCGTATATAGCAAGAAATATATGTTTCCTTGTCGGAAAAACGGATTTTGCTCTCCACGAATTCCTAGCTAGCACTCTATCAAGTCAAGTCAAGGCCTTTATTTTCTATAATAGCATGGAACAACACAAACGGAGAGCAATATGTTTCGGAACACGGATACTACTGTCGTAGAATGCCAAAGTCAAATTGTGTCAAGATGTGAAAGAACCCCCAAAAAAAATCTGCTTTTAGACCATTAGACCATATTCTGTGTGTTTAGTCATATTTGTTCAACCTTCCTGATCCCTTTTTTTATTCGCACACTCGCATCAGTTTTGGAATTCCCAGATGATGTCATCCATATGATCGAATCAACATGGCCTAACCTCGCAGCCAAATCCCGCGAGGCGCCAAATCTCGCGAAGATCTCGCGCGAGAAGTTATCGCGGTGCCGGTTTGTGGAGCGAGGCGGCTGGTGCAGTGGATGAAATTAAAGGGGCGTACCCGGGGAAGATCAGACGATCTTATCGGGCTAAAGCTTAATGGAGGAGTAAAGTGATTACGATTCACGTCCAGCCGTACTTCCAGCATCGCATCTGTCTGTATAGGCCTCTTCTCTGCATTCGATATGAGTTATAGTGCTTGTCTTTTCAACAGATGTTTTTAGTTCGCATTTCCTAATAATCAGTTAAAGATGAACACATTTTTTATAAGAGAAGTTTAGAGAACAAAAATACAGTTGGGAAACATCACATCCGTCTACATAGACCTCATCTCTGCATTCGATATGAGTTAGAGTACCTGTCTTTTCAACAGAAGTTTTTAGTTCGCATTTCCTAAAAATCAGTTAACGTTGAACGCAATTTATACTATAGAGGAGTCTAGAAAATTAAGGAATAGATAGCTTTAGTGAAGGATTACTTACATTTTATAAGGAAGTCAACCAATATATGAGTTACTTGTCTGTTTGACTTATAACTTTTTTTCGGTTCGCATTTCCAAATAATAAGTTGAACACAGTTTATAGAGAAATTTAGAGATTAAAGGACTGGTATAGATAGTATTTAGGAATAGTGGTTTAAAACTCAATTCAAAGACAGTATTTCCAACAAGTTATATTTGAAAGAATATGAGTTACCTGTCTTTTGAACAGAAGTTTTTGGTTCGCATTTTCTAATAATCAGTTAAAGTTTAACACATTTTATAGAGAAGTTTAGAGAATAAAAGAATTTAAAGAAAGTATTTCCAGGACGCTGGGAAACTCGCATCTGTCTACATAGACCGTATCTCTGCATCCAATGTGATTTTAAGTGCTTGTCTTTTGAACAGAAGTTTTTGGTCCGCATTTCCTAAAAATCAGTTAAAGTTAAAGACAATTATAAAGCAGTACGTAGGATAAAGGAATAGATGCTGTTTGGATCTCGTCTTGGAAAGAGATCTTAGACAAAATAAAGCTAATGTGAAATCGAAATAACTAATGGTAATAGAGAATATGGGTTTAGAAGACGAATCAGTTGGGATGATGCTGAATTATTTGTTCTTATTCAACTTCCGATAGAAAAAACAAACGTTGAAGAATTGAACTGTGACGTTCCCATCAAATTCATCAACGTGAAATATACAGTCAGGAAGTACATACTCCTCACTCATCGTCGAAAGAAAAGGCATTATCTTTACTGATAAAAGAAATAATAACTCATAATTTCCGCCCCACAAAGTTTCAAGCCACATCGTCGAAAAAAATGCCTATCGCGTGACCTCGAAAAAAGATAGCAAATATTACTCTGCTGGAAGACATCTACCGCATCCTTCACCCTTATCAGGCGCTCCCCCGGCACCGGTAGCCGCAGCGGCTCTCCGCGCACACAGGAGGCAGATAAGGACGAAGGGTCTCCTCGGGGACTCACCGAAGCTTCTCTCTCAAGAAGATAGCAGGAGAGAGAAAAAAGGGTGGGAGAAATTACATGGTGGTGCCAAGTGAATGTACGGTGGGTGCGCAGATAAGGCAGAAGCGCCTGATGTGCGAGACCCTCACCGCGAACTGTGATAAAGTTGATGACGTGTTCTAGTGAACCAGATGATGTCCTCTTCCGACCTGATGGACACGCCAAACTGAACTTACTCTTCCGCTGATGAAATCATTACCTCCGCCATGACGATATGGCAAGGGGCTGCTGTTGTTCACCTAGTAGTCTCTAACTACGCTGGTTACAGGGAGAATAATTTGCCAGGGGAGTTTGTCTACCAACCGGGTTGACCGAAGGGGGGGTGTAACCTTACCGTGGACTGACTCCCCTTTCTAATTATTCCTTTTTTGACGAATTTTACGATCCGTACCCCCGTAGGAGGGCCTGGTGGAGGCTAGTAGTGCCTACTAGCACATAGGTCAGCAAGTTTCCTTCTTGTCTCAGAAGCAGGGTATATTTCACTGGGAGGGTTTGCTAGCTCTTCCCCTTTGACGTGCTCGAGGCACCTCCTCGAACAAGGGACCCACATTAAGGTCCCTTCCGAAAGACGGGTGCAGCCCCAACCGAGATGTCCTGTCCCAGGGTTTGCCCCAGTCTCTCGGTTGCAAACTAACTGGAAGCCAGGAGCTCAACTGTGAGACTGCTACCAGTTGAGGTAAAGGGACACCCCATGACAAGGATGACGAGGGGAGGCTAACGATGGTTGGTTTGGATTTGTACATAGAATAAGCCAAAACGTCTTGCTGAGATTTCCCCGATTTCAGATGATGGGTAGGCATTACTCTGATGGGTAGGCATTACAGGCATCCGAGCAGCTTAAATCCAAACTACACGTATGTGAATCATGTGGCAATCACTTTGTTACCTTGACACAAAGCGCCGCTGTCTTGAAATAGCTTTTTCAATATCTTGATAAAAGTTGAAATGTGTTTAATCATAAGCGTGAATCGTGGCAAATGAATAAAGAGACTGTCTGACAATTTCACTCAAAGGCATACACATGCACTATGTAACTTGTACAGTGGTATGTGCTGACTGAAAAGTAATATGAGTTATGTAAAAAATAACATTTCTGATGACTGAGGGCTAAATAAACAACAACTCGAAAACATTCGCTCATGTTTTGTTGGGACCCCTAAAATGCGGCTTCGTTCTACTATCCAAGCAGAGCATAGGGTTCGGCTGGTTTTTGACGTGTTTTCAGGCGTTTTTGTCGGGCTTTCTAAAAAAAAAAAAAGAAGATGACAAAGTAGAAAGCCCAACCAGCCGAAACCCATGCTCTGCTTGGAGAGTAGCTTCGTTCATGTAGCATTTTCATCGCATCTGCTTGGAGAAACGCGGTAGCCTAAAATAGCAGGAATGCTCATCAAGCATCATGTTTTTCAGATGTCTCTAGTGTGGTATCATCAGAGTTGGGTAAGACGCATAAATCTATATCAAGAAGCGCTATGTTGTGTTAGAAAGTTCCTGCTCTTGCATAAGAATGCGTGGCGCCCAAAATAACCAAACTGCTTCAAAGCACACCCGTACCGTCTCTATTGACGAAGCACACGTGCACAGAGCACCCATCTCTGCCGTTTATCGCTTCACAGACACTACGTGGCGTATTGAATAGAACTATCAAGACGGAGAGGCATGTTCTAGCTAAACCCAGTCTTCTCGCCCCCGTATGAAAACAGGTGGCAACGAGAATAATAGAAACGCTCCAAACCAGGAACGATCGCTATTCAGGCGCCTGAAAGAACCCGTACATCTCTCCCGTGGTTTTCGCCGGAGTTGGGAGAACGGCGCTTTCTTGTGGTGTACGGGAGAAAAGCGCGGTCAGGCGGACCGGAGATTTTATCTCTAGGCGGGCTTATCTTCCCAAACGACCTGCGTTCGGGGTGGATTTGGTTCTTCTTATCTCCTATCTCCAGGCGAGGCCGGCAAGCGGCGGGGAGAAAAGGCAGCGGGCGCGCGATGGGCAGACATGGAGTGATGTATCACGCAGTAGTCTAGTGAGAGAGAAGGAGGTAGGAAAAAACTTCCAACACGCAGAAATACGATCATCAAATACAACTTGAGAGGAACAATCCATCTTCATGATTTCATCGTTTGGGAGTACTGCAGTCCCTTGCGCAGCTCTTGCAGACAGAGTCACACGCGAGTCTAAACTAGTGCACCTAGCTATTCTTCAATACTAGTAGTTAGTATTACATAAATCTGGATCGTAAGTACTTTTATCACTCCAAAACATAACGGAGAAGAGCTGCAGCTTTTAGAGTTGGTCAGATGATATAGCGTTATAGACGGACTGCATGTTAATGTGGCATTATGTGAGTATTAACGGCCCAAACGTTGACTCCCAGCCTACCATAACTAGCCCCTCGACCTGTCCAGGTCGTCGGAGGGACAAGGTAGCCATGAAGATAGAGATTTGTCTCCAGATTTGTTGCTTAGTCTTGACTATAAACGAGGCAATGAAACGTAAGAAAGGCCCTTAATGCACTCTTAAAAATTAATTACAGAATTACAGAAGAAAACAAACCCCTCGTCTCCGACTTAACTTTGATGGTCCACCTAGCGAAATTAAGCTGACATTTTCCTTTAGTGGATTTTTGTCGCACAGAGTTAAGACTTCTGGAGAGTCTAATTGATAAGGAAAGAAATAAAAGTGCAGTTTTTCGAGATGAGTTCCGTTTGTTGGGATCCCGGTAAACCCTCCGTACATTTGTTGTAATAAGACGCATCGATAAAGTCGTTGAGACCGAGCATCCCCATGAAGTTAAGACCGAACAGTATAACATTATCATGTCGTGCATCATGTCCAGGTTATCCAACTAGTGATCAAAAATGCCATATCGGGAATAAACTATGAATATAAACACAATAGAAGTCGTTCTGATGATAAACAGAATACAAAACCGCGCCATTACGGGCGTTAGAGCACCATTGGCTCGCCCGCTATCAAGGCAAACAAATAACGTCCGGGCGGAGGGGTCAGGGAGGGATAGTTTGACTTGGAATTGGGGCGATTTTCGGGGATTCCGGGCGGCTCAAGGGGAGGAAGATTTGTAGGGTGAATCACGGACCGTGCTTAACGGGGCGTGTCGTACCTGCGCACCGACTGACTGCGTCATTCGTCATGAGGACCTGGTTCAAGAGGTTGTTCCTCCGATTGCGTCTTCGTTTGCTTTCTTAAAGCGTAGCTGAGGGGTTTGGTTGGAGATTGGAAGGAGCAACTGTTTTGAGTTTGCTTTGAATGACACAAATACAAGATGACCCCATTGATATATGTTTTAATGCATTGCATTGCAGTTGTAATACGCATAATGAGGACCTGGTTCAAAGGTTGTTCCTCGGATTGCGTCTTCGTTTGCTTTCATGGGGTGTAGCTAGCAAGAGGCTGGGTCGACGAGGCAGTCTTTATGTGTTGAAACTGTCTTGTTTTGCTTTGAATGACACAAATACAACACGAACCATTGCATTCGTCATGAGGACCTGGTTCAAAAGGTTGTTGCTCCGATTGCGTCTTCGTTTGCTTTCTTGACGTGTACTTGAGGAGTATGGTTGGAGATAGAAAGAAGTTGGAGTCACTTTTCGTCATTTGAATTACACAAATACAACGTGTCACTGCTGATATCGTGTTTTAATACATCGCATTCGTCATGCGGACTTGGTTGAAAGTTTGTTTCTTGAACTGCGCCATTGTTTGCTTTTTTGCAGTGTACTTGGGTAGTATGGATAGAAATAACTTAGAGTCATAGAGTCATTTTTGTCATCTTTGCGTTGAAACTGTATCATTTGCCTTGAGCGACACAATTACAACATGACCCTACTGATATGCACTGCATTTGTCATGAATCATGTAGACTTAGTTCAAAAGGTTGTTACTCGGAATGCGTCTTCCTTTGTATCCTTGTGGTGTGCTTGAGTAGTATGTTCACATATCGAAAAGGTGAAGTCCCTTTTGTGTCATCTTTTTGTTGCAGTGCTTCGTTTTGCTACTACCGATATCATGGTTCAATGCATTGCGTTCGTCATGCAAAGTTGCTTCACAGTGTACTCACTAACCGTAAGTCACTTTTCAGCCTCCAGCCTAATCAACTGCTGCCCCGACTTTCATGGCTAGTACCCGCTTACCTGATGGTTTTTCTCCGGAATTGCTGACATGTTTTGGTGGTGCATATTAGTAAGATGTGATCTGACCACATTCACTTCACACATACATTATCCATATCTCAATATTAATATAATAAGCACTTGAGAATATAACTACCTTTAAACACTATGTGCATCGCACAGACATCCTTTTTTAAGACAAATTTGGTATGTACGTATTCAGCGAAGACCACTCTACAACATCCCGTTGAGGCCATGTCTACTACTATAATCAGAACAAATATTTTTCATAATATGTTTAAAAAATTGACAAAAATAGGCCATTGGAAATATTCATGAAGGCATAGCTAAGCACTGGAATCCTCCACAACAATGGTCTCAACGAGAGATTATTGCGCAACATGTGTTCTTTCCATCCATGTTTTTTGTAAGTTGGAATGACATTATCTGAACATGCACTACTTGATTAAAAAATAGACTACAAAATAAGGACTTTTGGCATCCCCAGAGGTGAAATGTGATCTCTTTGTTACTCCGGGAAGGAGGAATACCTCCTTCTGGGAGTATTGGGAATGCATTTGTTTGCGCGTTCGCAGCTATAACTCACGATCCCGTTGTCGCATTGGTGTGTAACTTGGCATATCGTTTGCCTGGTTCGGCGTGGTGATGCACAATGTCTTTGTTACGCCGTAACTACTTTTATCGTCAATGCAATATCGAAATTGCACCCCTATAATTAATGGTAAGGGCCACTGTCTTGGCATAGCGACCATGTTATAACCCGTTACGCTTGACTGCAATACTTCAGGCAGATACGGGGTACGAAAATTTCCTACTTGCTATGATCGTATAGTCACTGTTACATTGTAAAATAGACAACGTGCATCACCACACGCAACCTAGCTAGCGATATACCAAGTTACATACCAATGCGGCAACGGGAATTGTGAGTTTTCGCTGCGAACATGTGCCGAGTGAGCTTCAGTCTGTGTATTAAGTATGCCGTGTACAATCGCAGGTCGCATACTAGTTTGGCGCACGAAACGGCCGTCGCACTTTTACGCACAGTGTGAAAATGGGATATCTCTGGACCTTCAAACTTCTCACACTTGTAGTTTGTATTACGGAGGCTGTGACAATATAAAACGTTTACGCAGGGGATGAAAGATTGTTAAGATATCTCTCTCAGAATAGTGCGCGCAGGCCGCGGCAAGACTGTGTCACTTCCGGGTGTTTTCAAAGATCCGGTGACCTTTGACCTTCGAGAAATGTTACGATAATACAAATAGGCCGATAGCTATAGATCAGGCATGCCTGCAATAAATTGTGGAAAGAGGATTTACTGCATATTTGTGATTTCTGAAACATTTTAGTCGTAAGGCTGAATGGTTCGTTGATTTTCAAAAGAAGCCATCTAGATCTAAATTTGTGACTTTTCCCGGAATTTCTAGATCCTATCTGTGCCATGTTGTAAAAACGTACTTTTCAGCAGGTTGACCCCTCCTGTATTGAAAGAAAAAGATAAATAAACACATTTTCTTTACTTGCTATAAAACACTACTTGGACTATACGAGGGCCTGGTGGAGGCTACTTTTCACACCTGGCACCACATACAATCCACGATTCCGTTGCTGAATGGGTATGTTAAGTTAGCCTGAGTGTCATCCTGTTTCAGTTCTATTTCTATTTCATAGTCTGTAAATCCCCTAGTAGGGGTATCGCACAGACGAGGTGAGGCGCAGCTGCAGTGTCCGGGCTACGGGTGTGACGACAGCAGCCTGCTCTTGAAGTTCCAGGCTCTAGAAATAAATTGTCTGTGATTCCACACCTTACATCAAGATCCATTTGCTTACAGCTGAGCAGGTCACTAGCAAAGGAAATGAACAAACACCTCACCCAAAATTTACAGACTATAAATACTTCACGGAGAATTGTGTCCTACGGACTCTTGTTATGATTTGTGAACAATATGGCCAATCAAGTTGTTGACACGGCACCTTCACAGTAGGAGAGCAGACTACCTGGGCAGAACAATGGCTTGTTCACGCTTATTCACAGCTTTACCTGGCAGTGGCTTACCTGCCAGACACAGTATGGCTTGGTTTTAAAAACAATTCACAAACATGGTCTCAAGCATAGGTGGTGTACAAACAATAATTCTCTTTATGTTATCTCAAAGTTTTAAAGTACAACATAGATACACATACGGTTGCTAAGAAAATTATGATCAGAAGATTTTTGAAGACTTTTCAAATGACAGCGATGCATTTGGTGATCATAAAACTAACAAAGCGAAAAGTTAACACGTGTATTCCCACCTAGATACAATATAGTGTCAGAATATCTAACTGTAACTCCGTTTCCAATTTGAAAATGTCTTCCCCACATTAGCTTTGGTAGTTGTGTGTCTAGAAATATGACTTGTAATTTTAGTGTCTACTTGCAGTCTAAGAAACCAGTATAGACTGGAGCTCCGTAGAGCTGTACACAGAACTGTCAGCCGATGTCTCAAACTAAATCACACGCCATTGTTGTCATTATTTTATTTCTGGGCTAAGTGTCCTTCTTGATGAATATCAAGACTTTCATTTCTGATATCTGTTGTTATTTCAAACACAAGTTGAATAGTAACTTGCCCTTGGTAAACTGTCCCATGCAGGCCTCGACTGATGTGCACTGCACGGCTGCCAGCAGCACACTGAAGCCTAATATTAGTTTACATTATCCAGCCTTTATATAGTTAAGTTTTACTGGGGTCTTTAAGTGTCAACATTTCTCAGTCAGTGCAGGGAAACAAAACAGGAGGGGGTGGCATGGCTCCCCTGGTTTGTTGACATGTTTTTTTCTCCAGCTAGTCCATTTCTATTGATTCGAGTCTTGGATCCCTTCTTCATCAAGTTTTTGTAAAAGCGTATCTTACGCAAGTGAGCAGCTGCCTTTTTTTTTAATAAGTCAAGGAAATCTCATTATTGCATTCTGTTTGGTACAAGACCGTAACGTTACAGGTTTACACAGCGGGAAGTGCAGTTTCTATCTCCTCTTGAACGCCAATCAACCCTGTTCAATCTGGCAACTTTTATATGTCTTGTATGTCTGGCTACAAGTATTTCAATTCATTTAAAACAACTGCTCCGTGTGAATCTATCCATTTATTTGACGTGTGTGTTTTACAGTCGATATGTGGATCTATCCAACTTCAAGAGAAGTTAAAGAGGCTAGAAATAGTTTATAAACACGGGAAAACGTTTTAAAATTGAACCCATTGTTGATTTCTTAGAATACACATCCTAGCTTGGTTTTCCAGACAGCCATATATGAAGCTCAGTCACACTCCCCAGGGTGCCAGGTAGCAGCCTGGCCTGTCCAGCGGCACCCCACCTGAAAAGTTTTCACAGTAGGTGGAGAGGGGGTAATTATCGAACAATGGGGAAAATGTGTGAAAATTGCGGTCAAAGGTGGTTGCTATGTGTTGCTAGGGTAGCCAACGCCCATTTCAGTGAACTGCCAGAAAGTGACTTACGGTTAGTGAGTACTTTCTCGCATTGCTTCGTCCTTGCTTTCTTGTAGTTTACTTGAGAATATGGTCGTAGTTAGAAGGAAGTTGCAGGTCGACAAGACGGTCTTAATGTGTTATATTTGTGCTGCAACTGTCAACTTTAACTTTGAATGACACAAATACAACACGACCCCACCGATGTCATGTTGTAATGCATTGCATTCGTCAAGCGAACATGTTTCACAGGGTTGTTTCTCGAAGTGTGCCTTCATCCGCGTTCTTGCTGTGCACTTGAGAGTATGGGCATCGAGGGGCGAGGTAGAAAGACTAGGTATCAACACGACAGTCTATAAGGGTAATTTTTGTGTTACATCTGTCTTATTTTACTTTGAATTACACAAATACAACACGACCTCACCGATGTCATGTTTTAATGCAATTGCATTCGTCATGCATTGATTGCTTCAGAGGGTTGTCTCTCGAATTGTGTCTTCGTCGTCGTCCTTGCTGATTGAGAGTATGATGTGTCGAGGGGCGAGGTAGCAAGACTTAGTATCAAAATGGCAGTCTATAAGAGTAATTTTTGTGTTACAGCTGTGTTATTATGTTTTGAATAACAGAAATACAGCATGACCCCGGCAGAGGTTGTGTTTGAATGCGCTGCACGCAGGAGACAGAAATTCCAGAATAACTTCTCTGAGCGAAATAAGCACTGCGCTATTCCTCCCATGCGCTCGTACGCATACATATGCTCAAACATTCATAGACTTAGCCAAGCGTAACAACAACAAGAACATCTAAATTGCATATTTATACGGTTAAGGAGCATGAGGAGAAGCAACCCCTGTTTTAACCACACGGGAACTTTGAGAGTCAGCAGCGCAGCCTTGTACATTTGTGGAAGCGATTATCAAATCATTATTGCTGTAACAACCTCTACACAAACAAAAAAACTACAGATTTAAGAAAGTAGAAGCCCTTTCATCATTTCCCCAAAATTTCTTTGAAACGCATTACGGTACGAACGCCTTTCTATTTCTTTAAACCGAAGCGATTTCTGGATACGTCAAAGTTTGGAAACTTTTCATGCAAATCGATTCGCTCAGACGAGCAGTCGGAAGCGGTCCGAAGAATTAACGAACTCGCTCCATCCATTGGCCTGCACTGCGCACGCCGAAACACCGCTCACTTCTTCTGAGAGAAAACTTATCGTATCTATCTCCCACAAACCGGTCCGCCGTCTCAGGATAATCCCGTAAGAAATACTCGGCCAGACTATTTTGCAGGAGACGAAGTGATTCCGGGTAGATTTACTCGCTCAGGTGATTTGGACGTACAGTCGTTTACCCGGCTTTATGGTGCGTGGCAGGCTAGGCCTGATCCCCATTCATTGTATATTCATAGTTTAATATTTTATTTCACATGTTACGGCGGGCGATAAATCAAAAGAAGCTCCGGTGAGTCAGTAAGCCAAACGATAAAAAATCCGCGCGTCGTTAAAGGTGGAACAGCTGAAGTCGGAAGCTACGGATTTGTAAATGGGTTTGGGACGAGTCGTTGTTTTTACACGTTATTTTATAGATATTGCGAACAAAGGTTGTTATGATATATGTGATATTATATCAATGTGGGGAAACATACAGATGGTAATGGGCATATTATCTTTATCACTGGTAGTCAAAAAGTCAGATAGCATTTGATATACGTTTTTATGTTGTGTGCTTACAACTTTATGGTTTACGCAGAGTTTTTACAAAGTCTTTGTTAGATAGCGGTTTATGTAACGCTCCCAAACTTTTCCATACCACATCTGGTACGGTTTACGGGTACATAAGGCTATTAATTTACTTTTTTTTATTTAACGGTGAAGTTTACTGTGGAGGAGTTACGACGTATTTAGAAATGGCACGAGGGTTGCTCATAACACGAGCTATTTTGTTGTTGACTTTTAAAAATCATACCCGTACCCTGCGGTAGTAAAATGTCGTCGTTAAAATCGGATGCTTAACATGAAGCTGACATAAATTTTATGCCCCCGAACTGCACCTGGGAAGCTTTAACAACAAGACGGACACTGCGTTAAATTGGAAGTTTTGTTAGTCTGTGTCCTTCTTTTCTTGTTGTTGTTGTGTGTTGGTATTGATGTTGTTTTTATTTATTCATTTATTTCGATTTACCACATTTGTGGAATGATTGACATAACAGGTGAACTTTCGCCTTTTCAAGATGTCAACCCGGCCCAGACTGTAACGTTTGATCAACTCACAACGGGGCATGCCCCTACTCTTTTTCGAAAGGTGTGGTGGGTTCTTTAACGTGCGCGGGGTGTGGCTCTCCCCAAACACGGGACCTCTTCCATTTAACGTCCTATCCGAAGGACGTTCCTAACCCTAGATGAGCTAGGTACTCATTTACACCTGGGTGAAGTTCACTTGAGGACTGAAAGTCTACAAAGTCTTCGCTAATGCATTTTAGTATGGCTCTTTTGTTTACATGCGCAAGCAACCAACCAAAGCAAAGGAAGAAAGTATTCGAAGAAAGAAAGGTGAATGCTATATAATAGTCAATGCGTTTTGACACTTTTGGATGAGCGAAACTTAGAGCTATCAATATGACATACCATATACGGCGGCTGCGGTATAGTTCCCTGTGCGGACAACCAAATGGAGTTATCCAATAAATGGAAGACAGATGTCATATATTTGACAAATACTTGAAACGTTCGTTGTGTTTTGAAATGATGGTGTGTGTTCAACTCAAATACTCTTTCTCATCAGTACCGAGTGATAAGTAGAGAAAGCAGCATGTACCATTTTTCAAGTCTTTGGCATTATTCGGTTGAAGTTAAACCCCAAGCCTTCCAAATGCAAAGAGAACGCTCTACCGCTTAGACCATTGCACAAGTTAAGAGATTTGCTGCAAACTTTCCCCCAATTTCCAGAAAGCCGCGTTGCTGGCAACAGACGCTTGTTTCGTCACAAGTGCGATCAGCGACAGAACCACGCTCCGTGACGGGGAGTCTCCCATCCTCCCACGGGAACACGCGCCGAAACAGGAAAACATGAATTTTCCAGGCTGCCAGCGCCGCTGCTGAGATATCTATGCATTTTTAATAGATCAGAACGCACGGGCAGCGTCACTGAGCTCCGTCAGGCGTACCGACTACTAAATTATACAGGCGCGCTTCACGGCTCCGCCGGCACAGGACCGGTTGACGGACTGGCATGACGTTTTCCAACAGCCACGGCCGTCACGGACTTCTATAACCATGAGAACTGCGTCTGTTCGGAACTGCCTCTTCTACATATTTTTTACACTTCTTCGTCTGCCACAAGAATCTTTCCTAACTTCTTGTTACTTTAAAGTGAGAAACTTGATAAGTAAAGTGATCATAAATGACAATGATTCTTGCCTGTTGTCAACGTTTTTTTTTACATAATTTGTGTAAGGAAATGTAGTCAAGGTGCATTCCAGCATAGTAGAAACACACAAACTCACTCACTCACTCACTGACTCATTCACTCTCACTGACTGACTGACTGACTCATTCATTCACTCGCTCGCTCACTCACTCACTCACTCACTCGCTCGCTCGCTCGCTCGCTCGCTCGCTCGCTCACTCACTCACTCACTCACTCACTCGCTCGCTCGCTCGCTCGCTCGCTCGCTCGCTCGCTCACTCACTCACTCACTCACTCACTCACTCAATCTTTGACTTACTGCCTGACTGACTAACTGACTGACGAACACACACACGCACACACACACACACACACACACACACACACACACACACACACACGCACGCGCACGCACGCACGCACGCACGCACACTCACACACACACACACACACACACACACACACACACACACACACGTGCCCTCGCTGCGTGCCAGACTGCTCGGTAACCGCCCCGGTTTCCTCATTAGCGCCGTTTATGAAGCCATAACTTAGTTGTCAACAGAAGATTAGCTTAATCGTCACCAGCCGCTGCCGATGCTCCCTCAATCTGCCTAATTGTGAAAGACAATTTACTCATCCCTTCCCAAACTGGCCCATTAGGGTTTTCGTTTAGGATAAAAGATTTTCACCATCTCCAAATGGGGAGCGCGTCGCCCTAACGCGCTAGAACAACTCTTTCGGTGGCAACTGCAGAATGCAGCCAATTTGCGGTCAATTTGGGGCGAAGATTAGCTCCCTGCGCTCGAGGCAAACAATCACATTTTTTCGAGCATCGGGAAAACCAATTCATTACCTCGAACCGTCGACAGAAAATTTCCTTAACTCGAGAATCCATCCAGGACGCCGTTTTTCTGCGCGTTTTTCGAGGCGCTACGCCTCCGGTGGTCCATTTTCCCAATCCGGGAACACAATTCAGGCTGATTACCGGTGACGTGAGGTATCATGAGCGCCTCTGGGCCGGGATTACCCAATCTCAGACATAATGGGAACGTCCGGACTCATTCTACTCTGCTGACATGTTCGCCTCTCCGCCTGACGAGGAGAAGGCTGCCTAAATTCTGACAAATACGCGTATTACAACTGGGAGATTTGGGGAATAATAAACTACCATTATTCACAATACTAATACAGATAAGCCATCACACACACACCCCTCACAGCACACACACATGACGACTCGCAAAGCTACTTAGCCATGGAGAAATTGAGGGTATCAATTTATGTTTGTAGCTTTGTAAAAACATCAATTTTTGTCAGTCTATCGTCTCAAAGTTTTACAAAAACAACGGCAGAAGAGTTCCGAATTTGGAATCAAAACCCCATTCCATTTATTTATGGTATTTCCACTACGAAGTTTAAGCTTACAGTCCTACGTCAATAGTTCAGTGATGGATCTATCCAACTAAGTCATCTATGATAAAAGCGATAAATCTATGACTTCAAAAGTTAAGACTATGAAATCCGTTATGTCTTGTTTCAAGCTACTTAGCGGGCAGTGTTTAGGTCTTCTTTGTCCATACCTCTCCTACCACTTCCATGTATCATTTTCTATAAACTTTTTAATAGTCTGTATGTACCTTCGCCAAAAAGGTTAGGTTTTATGTGCCCTTTGTTTGTCTGCTTGTGTGTGTGGCTGTGCGAACAGCATAACTCGAGAAGCCGTGGATGGATCCTTATGATATTTGATAGGTGAGTAAGAGTCCAGAAAACGAAGGTGAAGTTCAATAATGGGTCTCCTAGCGGCTTTTTAAGGTACTGGAGCGGACCTGGTGTTGGTTGAAGAGCTAGCCCGGCATGGGATGCCAGTGGGGCTCGCCTATCTCTCTGTTCCGCCTGAGCCTATCCATCACGCCGTGCGGCCGGCTGTCCTCCCTTCCCGACATTTGTCTGGTTTAAGATTTGAATTTATCGACCAGCGAGTCTCCATCATCCGCGTCCGGAGCGCCGACATGATGAACATAGCTCTCGATTCGTCCTCCGATTATTCGGGCCTTGATGACCCGTGCGGCGCTGAAGACGCGCGGATCCCCGAGATGCTGCACGCTCCCAGTACCGTGCTGGTCTAGCCTGTAGCCTCGAAGACAGGTTCTGTCACAGCTGTTTTCATATTGACGACATCATATTGGGGATAATTGCATCAAGCATTCACAAGATGCGTCAAAAAGTGTGCACGACAGCAGAACACGACAGCAACACCTTTCACATGAACACCTTTTGCTAACGCCAAGCCTGTTGGGGAAGGCTAACGATTGTCATAGGACGGTGGACGGGGGTTCTAATAGCGATTTTGAAGTATAAATCTAATCAGAAAGGCAGCAATCAGAAAACAGTACATTTACATAAGCAAATCATCGGTGTAGCCTGCTAAACGAGCCCGCCGTGGAGCCTACTAACCGAGGCTAACATAGCCACAGGACGACAGTCACTCTCTCTTGTCGACTGACTGTCGCGTCGATCACACCCATCGTCCAAATCTATCGTGAACCCTGTTAACCGCGACTAACACCATGTACAGGACGCCTGTCCCGAGGTGAAGCCTGCGACCGAGACGAACACCAGACACAGGACGACTGCCCCGTCATGGAGCCTGCTAATCGAGACTAACACCAGTCACAGGACGACTGTCACGTCGTTCATTCCCCTCCACCATGCCCGTTATGAAGCCTTCTACTGAGCCTAACACCAGTCACAACACCCCATGTCCCGTGGTGAAGCCTTCTACCGAGGCTGGGCAAGACGACTGTCCCGTCTATCACTCCCCCCTCCCCACCCGCCGACAGACGGCCCCATGACGTATCTCCCTCCGAACCCACCGGCCCATTACACCGCACTGATTATCCGATACGTGTCTTCAGCCGTCCGAGGCCCTGATATACGGCCGTCTTCGATCCGTTTCGCGGCTGTTATCGTAATGAAATCTGCTTAATCCGCATGTACGCTATCCGTATGGGAAGAAATTAGCTGCGAAAGCGGTCGATTGAACGCGGAGTTAAGTTCGAAATTGATGAACGGTGGCCCGAACTTCTCAACCCCTTCTTCTTTACGGCACGTTCGCGATGAGGAGGAAATCGCGCGGCGTGGTTTTGACAAGCGAGGAGTTTGTAATAACGTTAGAAAAGAAAGCTTATTATACGGAGAACAATTTACAACTTCAGAACCGAACAATCGGGTTACGTAATTTCTAACGGCACTTTCAGACTGTACTTTGCTTCATTTCCTTAAATCTGACATTTATTTTATTTGAAATTTAAAATTCCAGGACTTGGAGTTTTTGATAAGCCTAAAATGATATTCTTCAAACAAAGACACAATGTTAAACAGGAGTTTAATTTATGTGTTAACAATCGTTATTATTAAGCTTAGACGGCCCCAAAAGACAGAGAGTTTTCAACAAGCCGACGAGATCGTCTTCAAAAGAAGACGCAGAGTTAAACAGGAGTATAATTTACGGCGTAGCGATCATTACTAAGCTATCAGGTGTCCTACTCCGTTCTTCTTTAAAATCGAATCTAAAATGTAAGATTTCAACAAGCCAAATTGATGTATGGTCTTCAAACGAAGACACAACGTTAACCAAGAGTATAAGTTACGGTGTAACAATCGTTGCCGGGTTGACGGACGATCTGCATGCTCCGGACCGAACAAACTTAAAATCGAGTTGGAAAATCAGATGGCCCAAAAATTCCAGGGCTGAGAGTTTTCAACAGGACAACGTGATCGTCTTCAAACGAAGACACAACGTTAACCAGGAGTATAATTTACGGTGTAACAATCGTTGCAGGGTTGACGGACGCCGCTGCCCCGGACCAAACTAACTTAAACCTTTTTAAAATCATTCCTGAAAATTGAGTTCAGGAAAATCAGATGGCCCCCAAATTCCAGGACTGAGAGTTTTCAACAAGACAACGTGATCATCTTCAAACGAAGACACAGCATGAAACAAGAGTTTAATATATGCGGTAACAATCGTCAACTTCGAACCAGCCGAATCTTAAAATTTTCTTTAGAATTTCAATTTGAAACTTAGACAGCCCAAAAGTTTTTTTTTTCAATCACAACCAAGGAGCAACATAATAGCTGATGTTTCGACAGTTTCATTTCAACAAGGCAACGTTATCGTCTTCAAACGAAGACACAACGTTAACCAGGAGTATAATTTACGGTGTAACAATCGTTCCCGGGTTGACGGACGCCTCTGCCCCGGCCCGACCCGCCTGTACCCGCCGCACCTGCGCGCAAACGTCCGTCATCCGGGACATTGTGCGCGTAAATCCTGCCCTAGAGCCGGGGGATCACGGGAAGGATTAGGGAGCTGCAGGAACAAAAAGCCCAATAACCCGCCTGTCAACTCACGGCACCTGGCACCCGGCGGGCCGCCTGACGGGAGTCTTGCCTATACAGGGCTTGTTTACATGCTCAGATATCCAGCTCTGAGCTGCAGGAACAAAACACCCAATAACCACCACAGGCAATATACCGTCTCTCACAGGATTGTTACTGTTGATATATATCCAGCATTCAGCTGCAGGGACAAATGCCCAATAACCACAACAGGCTTGTTTACTTGCTCAGACATCCATCTCTGACCTGCAGGAACAAACAGCCCAAATTACCTGCATGTCAACTGCCAGTACTATAAAAGCAAACGTGCCACCGTAGACTTGTTTACCAGTTCCAACTAGCATCTCCAGCAAGTCCAATAACCAACCGAGACAATGCGCAACCACAGGTTTGTTTGAGGGCTACATACAGTAACAAAAAGTGTCCAATATTCGATCTGTCAACTGGTGACACTAGCTAAGCTTGTTTACGTGTTGCGATTGAGCTAGAGGAACAAAAAGTCAAATAACCTGCACAGAAAATACAACCACAGGTTTGTTTTTGAGAGGCGCAGTAACAAAAAGTGTCCAATATTCGAACTGTCAACTGACGACACTAGTAGCTTGGCAGTAGTCGTGACTATACAGACTTGTTTACATACTCAGCCCGGTTTGAGCTGCAGGGACAAAACACCAAAAAGCCACCACAGGCAATACCGTCACACTCACAAACTTGTTTACCTGCTCTGATATCCAGCTTAGAGCTGTCACCTGACTGCCACTGGCAGCAGACGTACCATCACAGGCTTGCTTACCGGCTCAGAGGGAGATCGTGAGAGCTAGCTTACCAGAAATATGCTAATACCTACGATAGAAAACAGTTCAAAATTGCTGTGAACTAGGGCTTCTAAGTTGAAAATGATGACCAGCACTTGGTCTGAAACATGAAATGAATGACCATTGCTGTTGCTGTTGAAATAAAGCAGCTTGATATGCTCATATTGGTAGATAACTCTCATATACACACGAGATGGCAATGTGAAGCGTGGTAAGGTGGTAAATCAGTGACGACATTCCTCGCTGGTAAGGTAATAGTGAGTAGAACCAAACAAAACATGTTTGCTGCTCAAAATTTGGTCTTAAGAAAATTTCCAGCTTTTGAAGTGGTCCCTTGGTGTCTTAAGAGGTCAGAGGTGAGGAGGGAGGGAGCTCGAGGACACCTGCAGACTGGGTCAGGTGTGACATGTGATCCCCGGTGTCACAACTGGGTTTAAAGGTCAGAGGTGAGGAGGGAAGGAGCTCGAGGACACCTGCAGACTGGGTCAGGTGTGACATGTGATCCCCGGTGTCACGATAGGGACTCAGGGAGGGATAACTCAGCACTGCCCGGTCAGAGCCCGGCTGCAAGGACGGGGCAAGAGGGGCACGGGTACACCATCTCCAGGACTAGCCTGGATCAGATCCAATTGCACTGGGACACCGACTGATGGGGACGTAGTGCAAAGTTGGGAAACAGAGAAGTCTGAACAGGGACAAGTCTGGAAGAGTTGTACAGAATTTGATGCTTGGCAAGGCCTTACTTACCAACTAACTTGAGATTTTCGGTCCTACATGGAAAACCTTGTAAAACTTCGTACCGACCGACCAACGTCCAGATTGGGATGAACTCTTTTGGACGTTTTCAAACTGTTTCAGACTTTGTCAAAGTTTCAAAACCCTAAACTAATATCTTCCAAGCATCCAGAAGCTCCGAAGATCTCCCAGTTTAAACATACATGTTCTGTTTCTGTACCTTGACCTTGTTACTGAAGAATGAGAACATGTTTCAAAGCCATTCATCATAACAATATGATGTATGTGTATATGTAGGTTCAACATTGCAGGAAGTACCTATCTCTCCCTGAATAGAACAGTGTGTACATATAGGTTCAATATTGCAGAACGCACCTATCTCTCCCTGAATAGAACAGTGTGCATGTGTAGGTTCAACACTGCAGCACGTACCTATCTCTCCCTGAATAGAACAGTGTGTATGTGTAGGTTCAATATTGCAGGACGTACCTATCTCTCCCTGAATAGAACAGTGTGCATGTGTAGGTTCAACATTGCAGAACGTACCTATCTCTCCCTGAATAGAACAGTGTGCATGTGTAGGTTCAATATTGCAGCACGTACCTATCTCTCCCTGAATAGAACAGTGTGTATATGTAGGTTCAATATTGCAGCACGTACCTATCTCTCCCTGAATAGAACAGTGTATATATGTAGGTTCAATATTGCAGCACGTACCTATCTCTCCCTGAATAGAACAGTGTGTATATGTAGGTTCAACATTGCAGGGCGTACCTATCTCTCCCTGAATAGAACAGTGTGCATGTGTAGGTTCAATATTGCAGCACGTACCTATCTCTCCCTGAATAGAACAGTGTGTATATGTAGGTTCAACATTGCAGGGCGTACCTATCTCTCCCTGAATAGAACAGTGTGCATGTGTAGGTTCAATATTGCAGCACGTACCTATCTCTCCCTGAATAGAACAGTGTGCATGTGTAGGTTCAATATTGCAGCACGTACCTATCTCTCCCTGAATAGAACAGTGTGCATGTGTAGGTTCAATATTGCAGCACGTACCTATCTCTCCCTGAATAGAACAGTGTGCATGTGTAGGTTCAATATTGCAGCACGTACCTATCTCTCCCTGAATAGAACAGTGTGCATGTGTAGGTTCAATATTGCAGCACGTACCTATCTCTCCCTGGCTGGTATGTGTATATGTTGGTTCAACATTGCAGGACGTACCTATCTCTCCCTGAATAGATCAGTGTGCATGTGTAGGTTCAATATTGCAGCACGTACCTATCTCTCCCTCGCTAATATGTGTACATGTAGGTTCAACATTGCAGCACGTACCTATCTCTCCCTGGTAGAAGCCGTACTGCGCCCCCATCAGCTCGGGACTGCCGTCCAACCCGCGCATCCTCCTCGGGTGGCGGAAGAACTGCGCCCGCCGGGCTCCCAGCGCGCTCAGCTGCTTCATCCGTCTCTCCTTGGACCGTCTGTTCTGGAACCACACCTGAAACACGACAATAGCATCACGTTAGACTCGCGTCTTAACTTAAACATCTTTTACTTCGTTTTTGGACAGAAAAGGACGACGTGGCACTGCACTCAAGTTTTTCATAACTTATTTCAACAGTGCCACGTGCACAGAACAATATACCTGGGTGGAGTGAGGAGAGTCGTGTAAAGTGCCTTTCCAAGGGCACAACATCGTTGGCGTCAGGGGATTCGAACCCGGAACCGCTGGGTTTGGGCCGAGCACCCTGCCGTTACGCCACACTACCTCACGTGTTAACTCAGACTGAATCTCATGTTATGTACTAATATTTTTTTTTCAGTAAATCACAAGCTTAACCATCAGGTACTTTGATTCTGTATGTAAATAATTCCTTACTTCAACAAGTTGAAGCTCAACTACAATTGCTGTTAGCTATACCAGCACATAGGTCAAAACATATAGTTTTATTGGTTTGGATGTTCAGTACGCATAGTCAGGACTAGCCTGCATATGGCAAACATATAGCTGCTAATGTAACTAGTTTCATAACTTGAACTATTTCGCATAACAATAGCTTCATGTTCAAAACATTCAAAAGTACTGTATTAACATCATTAGATTAGTATACCATATATGCAAATATAAATAAGACTTGTTACATTTTCAGATAAGTAGACCATATATATATATATATATATATATGTAAAAATGTCTAAAAGAATCTCAAAATGTAACAAATCTTTGTGCAAAGCAGGTGAAGAAGCGACCGACATGGCATCATGATCACTCCATTATCACTGTCATCGGGGCCTGACTCATCGACAAAGGCATCGATCAGAGAGACGTGTACCAATGAATCGTTAAGTACCTTCACCAGATGCTTAGAAATACAACATAACTGCAATTGTCTAAGAGAGGCTTTTCAAGGACAAAGCGGGAACTTGTGGACAATATGAATCTCGACCCAATTGGGAATTATAATACTCAAAACATTTTTAAGTAACGTGTTAAGGCTATTAACGTGTATTGAACTTTCTAAAGCCTTAAGATTTACATAAGTATTGGTCAGTCGTACTCATTGTTGTAATGTTGTTTTGCTTTTAATCTACTCTGTAAAAAAAACAACGCAATTCAGTACCGTCTACATTGAGTTCCATGTGCTGCTATGTTGATTTTCAAAAAATAAAAGTTTGAGGTTTGAAGATGGTGTGTGATGAAGGTTACTGCCTGTCATTTACTGAATTTACTGCCCATCCATGGTCACTCCGACCATCAAACCGCGCCATATACCGTCGATAACTCCGCGGTAAGGAATGATAGAACTTGTAAAATGATGATGGCTTGTTACAATATCAATACCAGGGTTCCCATGTCGGCCGACCGGCTGGATTATACGGCAGTTAGCGGGAAAGTTTAAGCCCGGAATCGATGAAGGACTGCCGATATTATCTGAGTAACGTCGGCGGAGCCTCTCGAGTGAGTGATTCGGCGGGCCGGGGCCCAGGGAAGATACATATGTTTTCGAACGCAAATCACAAAATCAATTGCCCACAATAGGTCAATGTCAGCCGGCCGGATATGGATCGGGACAGAGATATGACTGGCCAATTCCACTTAAACAACGAGGGTTATGGGATCAGACGACTGCTGCGAAGTAACCACGGCTTCCAAGATAAGACTTGATGTCCATCAAGTGGCAATAGTCTATAGTCTGGGAAGAAAGTTCAAACTGTGTAATAGACTTCTTAAGAGACTTCTTTTATACTTGGCAAGAAAATCTTTACCGAATGACTCTTATCAGGTACACTAGTAAACTGATGTTAGGTTTGATTTATAGGTATAGATTTGGCTTATCAATATCCGCTGAAGAGGCGGCAATATTGGTCGTATATAACTGGCAGCAGAAGTGTAATGTATCGCCTTATCTGTAATGTGGGAACTCGCTACATTTGAATATCGTCATTTGTCATCTTGTGATCTTAGAAAATTCCTGGTGGTTACACTGTAGCGTCCATAGAGTTTATAACAATTTTAGTTTTTCCATTCGACGGTCGCATAGCGACGCAAATGCGTTAACATCTACCAGCAGTATGAACGTAATCTTCCTCAGCTCAAGTCTTCTTTTACTACTCTCCAAGCAGAGGAGGGGTTTCGGCTGGTTTTTGACGTGTTTTTTGGCGTTTTTGTCTGGCTTTCTACTTTGTCATCTGTTTTTGTGGGTTGGCTATACAAAAAAAAAGATGACAAAGTAGAAAGCCAGAAAAAAACGCCAAACAAAAACACGTCAAAAACCAGCCGGAATCCCTCCTCTGCTTGGAGAGTACATGTTTACCAGTGATGTGTAAAGTAGTCATGATTCTATTTTGAGATATACGAGAAAGAAGTAGAGAGCTCCTAGCTGCAGTATGAAGGCAATCTTAATCTTACAGGAATGTTTATCAATAATGTGTACAGCAGTTATCATTCTATTTTGAGATATAGGAGAAAGAAGACTTAAAGATGTCGTGATTCGTAAAGACAATATGTGGATTTCAAAGAGATCCTAGTGGCAGTACGAGCGTACTCTTGGTCTTAGAGAAACGTTTATCAATAATCTGTACAACAGCAATGATTCTATTTTTAGCTATAAGAGAAAGAAGTAAAGATGTCGTGATTTTTTAAGACAATAAGTGGATTTTAAGGAGCTCTGAGAAGAACCACTTCAGATGAGACAGAAGTCATTCTTCGTGCCGGTGGCAGCAGCTAATGACATGCGCACCGAGCTGGTGACGTCAGACGTGACGTCAAGCCACGGTGCGCGGCCGCACTAACGACCCTGAGCTCCACCGTGTGGGCTTGTGGCGGGATTAAACCTGCTCTGGCAAACAGACACCTGTGGACCAGAATAGAAGGAGGATTTCCAGGGGATTAGGGCGGATTAGGGAGAACAGTAGGATTATCGCGTCCCAGACCGGTCAGAAATAATACGGATCGAAGTATTGAAACCGCGAGCTTACCCGCCAAAACCTCTTATAGTAAACCCGTCTCAGTCGCCTTATCACAAAAACCGCGACCTGATTTTTGTAGAAGTAAACTTGCAGCAAAGAAACTTGTTAAAGTTTACCTTTCATAAGAACAAACCCAGATCCTACCGAACCTTAACATTATAGAGAAAAGAAGTCATCAATTTTATCTATAGCAACATTTGGTATCAATGCATACTGATGATATACAAATTAAAAGTGATATTCATCTCCTTGGCCATTATTTTTACTTTCCTATAAATTTCTTCCAAACGTCTAACGATACAACACTGCCAAGGCAAGGTCTTAAAAATGTTATGTACGCAATAAGTATACCACGGTATGACGCCATTAGCTATCTATTCAGACGATTTAAACTTACTTTTTAAAAGTCAAATCAGGATGCTATCGTAGCCTAGGGAAAACTGGTAACCAATGTTACCCTCTTCTTAGCCAACGCATTGTTCTCACATGGCCTTCAACGCTTAAAATGTACATGGAAATACCAGTAATGTGCGCAGTAAGTTTTAACGGCAGCCACGCTGTAATAATACAGCATAAGTTTTCTATTCAGACGTACAAACGTTTACAACTCGCTAACCAACCAGTCAATCTCCTGGGTTAATGTTGGTCGCCCGTGGCAACCAGGCAGGGTGTGCGGAACCTGTTTGATTGACAGGGTGACGTGACGAGGTTAACGTGGTTTGAAAGAGGTTAAGAGCGGTAGTTGTGGGGCCGTTTGATCCCGCAGAGATGATTGTTACCTTTCAGACGATAATGACGGGTTCGGTCCGCCGTCACACCGAGCGTGTCCTCCGGCGGGAGAACCGGCAACGAGACGCGCCAAATACGCCCGTCACCCTACGGCGACAGGGGACGACACAGAGGCAGTGTTTCCGACAAAAACATCAAGAAAATAAAACCACAATTGAACATTGGGAAGTCATTAAGAAATCATATCAAAATTTGTTTGAAATCAGGACTTTTATATTGAATGGAATTACATTTTTGTTCTTATAATGAGTCAGACGACAACCTTCAAGAACAGGGAAACCCGGCAACGAGACGCGCCAAATACGCCCGTCACCCTACGGCGACAGGGGACGACACAAAGGCAGTGTTTCCGACAAAGACGTCAAGAAAATAAACTCACCATTGAACATTTTGAAGCCATTATATCAAATTCGACTTTTATATTGAATGGAATTGCACTTTAATTTGTTCTTATAATGAGTCAGACGATTACCTGAAAGGATAGGGAAACCCGGCAACGAGACGCGCCAAATACGCCCGTCACCCTACGGCGACAGGGGACGACACAAAGGCAGTGTTTCCGACAAAGACGTCAAGAAAATAAACTCACCATTTTGTCTTTTGAACATTTGGAAACCATTGTATCAACGTGCGTTTGCAATTAGGACTTTTTCATTGGATTATATTGAATTCTTTCGTCTTAAAATGAGTCAGACTAGTACCCTCAGACTAGTACCCTGGCGCGCCAAAAGATAGTGATTCGAATACCACTATCTAGCATGCGACGTGTAATCTACATAGCAAACTACTGGTAACATCAGTCTATCTGAAGCCAAGACTTTTGTCTAATAACCAGGCCCTGAGCAAGAACAGCAGAATAGGCCATCAATGCATCGACAAAGCCTTTACAACCCAACTCCCCAAGAGTGCAAGGCATTGTACAAATTCAGTGATTCACGTCAGTTGACTTTTGGGGCTGCAAGCAAGACAGTATACTATGCAAAAGAACAATTTACTTAACCATTATGGGAATAGCAAGCCTTTTCAAACTACATGTACACCCACTCAAAAATTAGCATTTTTACCTGTCGTCCTACGAGAGCGTACACGCCGGCTGTAAGCATGTTTTAAGGGTAACTGTTGTAGATAACCGTCTTTTATGGTCATGAACGGCACACTAAGCCATTATGGCAATGACAAGACTTTAACTACATGCCCACCAGTCCTAACTTCTCATCCTGTCATCCTACGATAGTGTACAGCAATGTACGGATCCACGCCTGCTGTAAGTATGACACTTGGGGCTGCTACCAAGACGGTTTTCTATAAACAAGAACAACATACTAAGCCATTGTGGAACTGACAAGCTTTTAAAACTACACTCATTTTTAACTGTCGTCACCCAGGAGTGCGCAACATTGTACACATCCACGCCTGCTAGCCTGTAAGCATGGCACTTGGGTCTACTCATAAGACAGTCTATCATGAACAAGAACAGCATACTAAACCATCATTGTACAGACAAGCCTCTTTTTATCTATACCCATAAGACCTTACTTTTCCACCTGTCGCCCTACAGAAGTGTACAGCGTTATTTTCTACACACATTAACATCATCTGACCGCAAAAGCGTGCTTCTATCCCCTATCGATCTATTGATGGACGTTTTTATTAGATTTTACCCCAACAATCGTCAGGGCTCCCTGCCGAGTCTATCTCTTACCCCCAGCTGTAACTAACCCTCGTAGCCCGCAATCCGACAGCGATAAGAGGTTATCGCTCCCACACCCTGGGGCCGCGTTTCAATGCCTTATCAACGCCGCCCAGTTCGTGTGAGCTGCTCGCCCGCCCCTGTACACGCTGATAACGAACTGTCAAAGCTATTATGTGCGGAATAAAAGACAGGCTACAACCCCGCGCCCCTAAATCTCACAAACACGAGCTCGGCGCTTGTAAAAGAAAGAAAAAAACGATTGTTAGCTTCCAGAGAGTTCGTTCGTCTATTTCTTTGTGTCGACGACCTCCTAACCATTCATTGCAAGCGTTTTGGATAGACTTACTCCTAGTTGAAGTCGTTATTACAGTTATACAGACAGAGACGTCGGTATATACAGTACATAGTCGTAAAGGCGTAGAACGTCTAAGGTCCCTGGTGATGCATTAAACATAGTTCGGTGTACGTGACTGTGTGTGTGTGTGTGTGTGTGTGTATGTGTGTGTGTGTGTGTGTGTGTGTGTGTGTGTGTGTGTGTGTGTGTGTGTGTGTGTGTGTGTATGTGTGTGTGTGTGTGTGTGTGTGTGTGTGTGTGTGTGTATGTGTGTGTGTGTGTGTGTGTGTGTGTGTATGTGACTCGTGCACGACTATCTCACAAGAATGCCCTGTAGTCTGCAATCGAAAGTCGATAGTCGAAAGAACGATGCTTCGATAGTTCGAAAGAACGATGCTTCGATAGTTCGAAAGAACGATGGTTCGAAAGAACGACGTACGATCGTACGACGGATGTGACCGGGCCCAAAGGAAGTCGGAGGTCGTCGTCATGTTCTGCCTGTGATGAACCTCCTGTTTTATCGCTGTTCAAACATCGTAACTGGTGATAATCGGCTTTACTTCCCACCAGCAGGATTAACACTAAAGAGAATTGATTTATCCGCTTGAGGTGCTCCTCTAGGGCAGCGTTCCCGGCGATTTAAACTGTGTAAAGTGTACATTTGTCCACTTTGTCATGCAAATACCGCCAAATCCCCTCCGCTGGTGCTTAGGAATGTGTCTTAGGAAATGCGACCCGGTTTTCTGCCGTATCTGAAGTATTTCAATTTTACGAACGCTTGCGGATGAATGATCAGCATTTGTGAATCACATTCCGTTTTATAACTGACCTGCAGAATGACTGATAAGTAGGGTATCATTTTATAGTTCGTAACACCTCGGCTGAAAAGTTATACTCTTTTTTCTTGTGACTTTTTGCCTACATTCTTAAGGTATGTTGTCGACGACTTTGGCCAAAAAGTTCAGTAAAAAGTTGATACTTAGACAATAAAAGAAAGTCGTTGACACCAGAGATAACCTGAATACCAGACTCCTGAACTCTATGATATCTATCGTGCGGTTTCTCAGGGTCCAACTCAGGAGGACCTATTGTAGAATTTCTTTGGGGGCCTGTTGGCCCTTGAGTCGACGAGTTGGCCTAAGTTGGCCCAGGAAACAGTCTGGCATATAGGCTACACCAGCAAGAGTTGGAATTATCTCCTGACAGATATTTAGTCAGTTTTTCCCGAGGCGCTTCCGGGTGAGGCCCGTTTGTGAAGATGATCCCCCCGACACACCGGGTCTCAGGGGGGCTTACGGGAAAGCTGTTTTCCTGAATGACAGCGATCCTGCACATCCCTTCCCCGGGCGCCTGGCTCCCAATTCCCGGGGTAATAGTTTCTTTTTTGGCCCGTCATTCGGCGGATCTACCGAAGCGCACTCACGTCTCGGGGCGAGGTGGGCGACAGGCGTATCTACCAGCCGTGAATGATAATTTGGAGGTAAGCGTCTTCGCGAATCTCAGGAGCTGTTCAGAATGAGAGTCGATGACCTACAAACGACAAAAGCGTCGTCATGCGGAACTGTCAATCAAATCTATACTTATACAGGTGTTCCACTTTTCACTGAAAAGGCGGGATGTTGGTGACAAAAGAGATGGCCTTGGTGCACTGTCTGTTGAAAAACTAATTGGAATCACGCACCACAAAGCTGACAGTGTATCTTTTCTTAAATGTTCCTGTATAAATGTAATGTCGTTCTGGGATATTGGAATAACACTTTTTCGTGCCCTCTTCAGATGATAATGACAATACCATTTTGAAAATCAGGTCAGAAGACAGCACCCTTTCCGCCCTACAGCCCGGACAACTGTTGACTATCAGGCTGACCCCCCCCCCCCCCTCCGGCGCTCCGACTCTAAATCCACACAAAAACAGCCATCGCTCGGCCGGACCGCTCATTCATCCGCTAACCAGGCCGCCTGACGTCCAACATAATAGAGGGATTACGGCTCTGTTCATGTCTTCGGCCGGTACTTTGTTTCCTTAGGATTTCACATGGAACGCGTGAAGCGAGAGCCAGTATCTTATCTCCGTGTCATCTCCGCGGAGGTGTCCGACCATCTACAGGTGGTCGGATTTCCAAATAGATCGAAAGAAGGATGATTCGATAGTTCGAAAGAACGATGATTCGATACTTCAAAGGAACGGTGGTTCGATACTTCGAAAGAACGGTGGTTCGATACTTCGATAGAACGGTGGTTTGAAAGAACGACGCTTCCATACTTCGAATGAACGTATCGTATAACTTATACGGTCGTGTTCGCGTATGCAAGGATGACATCCAGTCTATAGTTTCCAAAATGATGAGTAGGAAAAGAACTCATATGCAACGGTGAACAAACATTACACCACAACGTGTCCAAATGACTTTTGAATACCTTCTTATTCTTTTTACTGAAGTCGAGGTTTACCTCATTTCCATCGATTACTGAAAAAATGTACATTTGCCTTTGGGCAAACAAAGTCGACGCACGAAGTGTTTCCCATATGGTGTTCCTCTGGTGTACATATATATTCTAGAAACGTCTTGATTAAGAAGTGCTAATAAGGTCTTGCCTAATTCTGCAAAGTAATCATACATCCGTACATGAACAAAAACTGGAGACGCCACTCTTTCCACGATCCTCCCTGACCCACCGAGTACACATAGCCGTGTGCATAAATCCGCCCCTCCCAGGCCGCCGTATTTATTCCCAACTGACAGTTCCCTGTCGTGAATATGTTGACAGGATAAGAGGGAGTAAAAAAAGCGTTTAATAACTCCCGGGATATTACCATTCTCCTCACGCCTACCGGTCCCGGGGTGGCGGAGACGTAAACGGGAAATTAATGCTCTTGTCTGAAAACGGTGGCTGGTGTAAATATTCTCGGCGGTTGAATAATTCATCCCCGGCGCTAACCCTCTCAAGATGCATGCTCGCTTCAGAACGAACGTCCTCTCCCCCCGCTCCCCCATCCTTCAAGCCGCCCAGCCACGGGTCCGCCCGCCGCCGGGAACTTTACTGCACATTCCTCACCAAGTTTCATTCTATTTTTCAACTGAGCTCAGTAAACTCCCGCACAGACGTACACACACATGGATCTTGGCAGACACACGATGATTTTTATCGTCTCCTTTCTATAGTTGGTTCAGGTAAACGAGACGTTCTCAGCAACTGTTCATGTGAAACTTTGCGCAGATCCACAGCCAACTTGCTATGTGGTTTCCAGAGATGACACCCCTTTAAAAGTCTTTCCCCCCTCAGCTCGAATTATCAACGAGAAACAAAACAACAGCTAGACTGGAATTGGTAACCCATTCTTTGCTTCCTACGACTAGATGTCCTGTATATCCTTCTAAAGACTATTTGGGCAGTAGATGTCTCACGAAGAGCATTAAGAGATGTAACCATGTCTGCATTTTTTTGCGGTTAAAAAAAAAAAGAACGAAATCACGGTGTCCACCACCGAATTAACCCGGTAACGGATAATTTACAACGTCGATACAGCGTTTGTGCGTAATGAACGCAGTTTGAACGTCACTGCCTGGATCATGGACAACAGTTTCCGACTTTTATTTTCCTACTTAACGTCTGGTCGTTATCCAGGTTCGCTGTATCGACTATGATTTCATTAAAGCTTAGGAACGTCAGGGGATATCAAAGCCCAATGTCTCATGGGAGCGGCAATTTCCTCTAGAGACGGGCCCGGTTCGATCGGCATGCCAGCAGCGGCCGGGAGATGGATATAGCTCGCCCGGGCGTCCTTTCAGGGACGACATCGGAAACCCTCTATCACCATGGTTTTGGGTGACAGTAGAAGACGACATTTCCTATGTGTTTCAACATCGCACTAAATAATAGACCTGGTTTTGGATGACATTAGTACACGGCATTTCCTACCTCGGCCCAACATCGCACTAAATAACCCGCCACTCCGCGTGTTCGCGGATAGAGGAACAGCCATCATATAAAGAATTTTAGATAAAGTGATATTTTGTTCGTTTTTTTTTTTTTTTTTCTATTCATCTGTCGGGAGGGGTAAAATGTGACGTGGCCGACTCAATATATTATTGCGGATAGCGGAACAACCATCCAATAAAGACTTATGGACGAAATAATAATTTTGCGGTTTTCTTTCCGTTATTCTTTCTATTCAACTGTGGGGGGGGGGGCATATATCGACAGATAGGACCGATTCAATTCATTACTGCGGATAGAGGAACAGAGATCAAGTGAAGACTTGTAGATGAAATAATATTTTGGGGTTTCATCTCTTTGTTTTTTTCTATTCATCTGTAGAGGGGGCATATGTCGTCAATACTGAATTCAATTTATGACTGAGGATAGAGGAATAGCCATTTAATCAGGAATTGTGGATGAAATAATTTTTTTGGGGTTCTCTTTCTACATTTTTTCTGTTTTCATCTATTCATCTTGGGGGGGGGGCATATATCGACAGGGCCGATTCAATTTATTACCGCGGGAAGGGATCTGGCCGCTACATCGCCGCTCTTCGCCCCACAAATATGAGGATCGATAATCTGTGGCCTTTTCCCGGGCCGGGCCGCGGGGTGACGGGCGGGAGGGTGATGGATGGACGCCGGGCATTGATCGGTGGGGATGATACCCGCGTTCAAAAGCAGAGGGCTGAAGACGGAGGTAGACAACAAACAGAAAATTTTGTATTGAAACAAGGAACGCGTGAAGCAAGAGCCGGTATCTTTTCTCCGTGTCATCTTGTCGGAGGTGGTCGGATTTCGAAATAGTTCTAAAGAACGGTGGTTCGACACCTCGAAAGAACGATGCTTCTATACTTCGAAAGAACGATGCTTCGATATTTCGAAAGAACGGGAGGGTGGTGGATGGATGCCGAGCATTGATCCCCGCGTTTCCAAAGCAGAGAGCTGAAGGATCACCGAGATGCTCATCTGTCGATCGCTTCCGCTCCTGATACCTGGGATAACTTGGATGTCTTTCTGATAAGGATGTCTTAGATTATAAGAAGGCTAATATGTAAACCTTAAGAAGGGTCACCAGAATATAGCCCTTTAGTCCCTAGATGTCCCTAGATATGTTAGGTGCAAAGACTGACCCAACAGAAGGATATTCCTACACCTCAATGGCAGCTTGCATTTGCTTCTTCTATCTTTCTAAGAAAGATTTCTTAGCTTATAGTTATGGAGGCTAATATGTTAACCCCAAAATCTAGGACTTTAGCTCCTAGGCAGGTTAGGTGCATAGGGTGGCCCAACAGAAGTATATTCCTGAACCACATTGGCAGGTTGCATTTGCCTCTGATGCTTCTAGCTGATGACACAGAAGTTTCAAGAAATATCTAGCTGAGTTTATGAAATAACTTTCTATCTTTACGCGTGATAGAGCTTGCTGGATGTTTAGCCTTTGTTACAATGGCTTTTAACTAATTCAAAAGTATGACTTTCAGCAGTTGAATATCTCGTTCCCTTATCTTTGTCGTTAGTCCCTCGCATTGTCATTTAGCACCTTCTATATTTACCCTCTGGTAACGTTCTAGTTTAGTGTATTTTTTTCCGGACGTGTTCAGACGATTGGCCTCATCAGCATGACCCGGCTCTGTGCCCACCGGTGCGGATTGCACGTCGCTGATCGCTAACTGCACCCGCCAGCATACGGTAAGTGATCAATAACGACCGGGTCTTCCCGAGGAGTCGCCCGGGGGCAGGGGAGCGGCGCTGACGGATGGGCGGGGACACGGGCTGCATGCCGCCGCGGCCTCGGAGGAGCAGAGCGGTCCATCATGGCGGTGACTTGTGTGTGTGTGTGTTCGGAATTACGCTTTATCATGGGATCTTTGGGGAAATTCTTTATTTCGGTGGATGTAAGTTTGGATTTCGCTGTACTGGAGAGTAACTTTCACACCTTAAAAGGCGATACTGTACAAATTTACTTTGAAGATTTAAGACAAAAATCTGATTTTGTTTCCTTAATTCTTTGATTGATCGATCGATCGATTGATTGTTTTAGAGGAAAGGGAAAATTTGCAAGAGTCGAGGCTGTAGAGAAGCAGATGCCATCAAATTGAAAACAAAAGTATCATCATCATGTATACGCTCCGTGATTTGATCCGTTGATATAGTCAAAGGAGATAGAAACAGAAGACGGTGGTAGACAACAAACAGCAAATTTTGTTTTGAAACTTTTACAGGCTTAAGTGAAAGAATGAAGCTTGAACAAATCATTCCCAGTCCGTTCTTCCCACCGACTATTTCTGGAGCAACCCTTCAACATTTCCCAGGCTCCAGCACATGCCAAAGTGACAAACTCTAATCGTGAAATATCTCTACACGAGGTTAATTTGTCAAAATTATGATATCAAAGAGCAACTTGTCAGTGCCTGCTGTTCTGGAAATCTCGGGTACTAAATCAATATAAAGATACGAATATGCGAACGCAAGATTGATTGTAAAACCACACAGGTGCCATATATCACACGTCTCTCGTCGTCTGGAGAAACTCAGGAAGAACATATCGGGATATGACTGATTGCAAACTGTACCAGCGAGAGGGTGATGTGCGGGGTTGTTTGTGCCGAGAATGCAAATAAAAGATCATGTGACTCTTGAAAAGTTTGCAACTCCAATTTCGCACTGTTTTGTTGTGTTTGGCATTGGTGTTATCATTCAGCGAGGGGGTGATGTGCAGCTTTGTCTGTGCCGAGAATGCAAATAAAAGACTCTTCAAAACTTTGTAACTGTTTGTAACTGTTTTCTTGTGTTTGCGTGTTTGAGCTCTACGTTCATTTGTATGTTTCAAGTTGTATTTCCCGCTTGTGCGCGATTTTCGATGGCCTCGCAAGACCTTATAACGAGCCCTGTGCTCATGCGCTCCCTTCTCGGTGTGACATCTAATTTCGTCTCAATTACCCCGTCTCTAACACCGGGGAGACTCTCTGGTGTTATCGGGGCCCAGGTCTAACCGTCGCCGCCGGGCACGGAGATAGCGGCCGCGCCAATGACACCCGAGAAAACGGCGGCAGTAATTCATTTACCGGCGCTGCGGTGGGCCAGAAATGCGTTCTACACGCTGGATGGAATATACTCTACACATCACTTACTAGTATCCTGTATCAGTTGAACTGTGATGTATGCTAACTAGTGTAATACGTTTAATGGTTAACTAGTATATGTTTATTATGTGGCCATTTACATGGCCAGTTTTCACCGAAAGGTAATCTTGCAGGCTTTTTTGTAATTCTATCCTTCACTTAGCTTGTTTGTGTTTATTTTAAACAAGAGGGGTGCTGCCCAGTACCCGATCAAGATCAAGATCAGCTTTGTTTGCATCCCTTCTTCCCTTGGGAAAGTACATATATCTTAATCAAAGCCTCGATACGAAAACTAGAAATACGCAGTATTACAGACGAGATTTGTCTGTTGATTTCCACAATTTCCCATAAACAACGTTTCATATGCAAACCCCGACCGAACATCCGACAATTCAGCACCAGGGACAGAGCTCTAAACCTTTGTTCATCTTTCATTTAGCTTCAGGAAATCAACTTAATAAAAGCCAGTGTGTCAGCCAACTGTATCAATTATACTTGTAGTTCATTGAGAAGGCATAGGTTGTGCCTGTCGTCTGGCATCGTTCCAGAAATTGCACAGGGGTCGTTTGCATAGTCGTTTTACGTTCCGGTTATCTTTGAATCTGTCTCGTATTACAGTGCTATTGAAATAGAAGTACTGAGCCTCTGAACTATATAAGACCAATCTCAGAGCTAGGTAGCCTTCACCTAAGAATTCATAAGTAGAAATAGATTCTCGACTGCTGCCTATAGTATACGTAGTTATGCAACATGGCTAAGACGTTCTAGAAGTAAGTCGTAAAAGCAAGCAGTAGTTTTGATGCTTCATGTACAACTTGTCAACCATAACTGACAATGCTGGTTATAAATACGCCACATTGAAGTACTGGATGCTCTTAACTCATCAATTATCATCAACGCCCGACATCGGAGTGTGTTTGCCCGACTATCGCCATCACAACGGGCATTGTTGTAATCCATTTACCAGAGCAATCTCACATCAGAACAACCAGACGACTTTTACACCCTCCAGACGCGTAGAAAACGATAACAACACCTCCGAATCTCCCGAAACGACCGTCTGTTACACAACTTCACACGGCGCGAACGTGCGTTCGTGCGCTAGTGCGGGTTTCCGTCCCTACACCTAACGCGCCGCGGACACGACCGGCGCATTGGGCTGGATTTAAACCTCCCCTCACTACTGTACGTGAGATTTGCGATGCAGATTTCACTTCCCATACACAGTTCTTGATTTCTGGTAGTGGGAAAATAAGGCTAAGGACTGCGCTCGGGAGATATTTGTGGGAACGAGCATCGACGCGTTTTCCATATGCTCACGCAAATGAGGCCATTCACTCGGGGGCTATAGTCATCCACTCCGCGGAGATAGGCTATCATCCCGGTCTAAACGACCCTCCGCGGAGTTCCCTCTCATTTTGCCCCTGAATGGGTCTGCCACTTTCGGTTTTTCCCCCTCTCAAAGATAGCTACGCCACCTGGCTAGCAGAAATATTTACGTTGTTTTATGTCCATTTGATGGTGAGTGATGCATTGCGCGTCATACCCGTAAGGCCCCCATTTCACCAGACGGCGATCGCGCTGCGACCTTGCTGCGACATTATTGGATTTGTGAAACCCTTGACTTCATAATTGGAATATCATGGAACACGAAAAAGAATGGCTGGAAAGACAATAATACACACACCCAGCGTATAAAATCCGTTCTTTATGAAATTCGTTGAGCGCTCTGTCAAATTAAAGGTCGTAGCGCGATCGCAGTGTGATCGCTGCCCTAGTGTAATGGCCGGGTGTAAGGTAACCTACTACCACTTCCACCAATGCCAACCAGACACCATTTCCAGCTGATGTTTCCTTTACGACAGTTTTCCTTCCTTAGCCAAGTTACCGTAATTCAGCTCCAACGTCCCGTTTTACGACATGACGTAAAATATCATGTAACGGTGCAACGGTCCGGAAGTAAGCCGTACGAGCTCGCATCTAAAACCGGCCATGAAGAATTTAGCATTAAAGATTCTGTACCACGGTCGCTGGGCTCAAGACAACCGTAGCGTTACGACGTCAGAGTAGCTCAGAGGACTAGCAACCCAATTGTCATGTTCAAATGGGAAAGCAACACGTAGACTAAACAGGGTGATTCTTAATCTAATAGACAGCATTTGTGGCTGAAACCGCATTTTCGATTTGTGCAAGTGATATTCACAAGGAAGTGGCTATTGACAAGTGGCTATCTCCAGCAAAAGACCATGGGCACGGAATGACTGTGCCTTCGCGTATGGCACAAACAAACAAACAAACAAACAAACAAACAAACACACAGATACACCCTCCCGACAACACAACCTCCTAAGCGAAGAAATAAGAGTACGAGAAGCAAGAAATGGCGTTCACTCAGCCCATGTGAGCTTTCTCCAGCGAAAGACCCTGGGAACAGAACGCCTGTGCCTGCGCGTATGGCATAAACAAACACACACAGATACACCATTCCGACAATACAACCCTAGTAGTAGTAGTAGTAGTAGACTGGTTTATTTCCTCAAGGCGGGTAAAAGCTGTTGGTAGCCCAAAGAGGTAAGTTGTACAGCTTTGTCATCACATCATCACACTTTGTTTTACAAAATAGTTACGAGAAGCAGGCAATTTCTTTCGCCCAGCCCATGCGAGCGTTCCCCAGCGAAAGACCCTGGGAACTGAACGACTGTGCCTGTGCGTATGGCACTGGCGACCTTAGGTAGGTGTCGGTGATTTAGAGAATGGGCGCCCGGGCGATAAAACTTTATACCCGGGTCGGGGCCGCGCACGGGAGAAATGGATAGGGCAAGAGGAAATCAACACCGTGTTTTGAGGGTATGGTGAAACAAAAAGGTAAAAGCAGTCCCTTTTTTAAGCCTTAGGGTCAGTGCGTTGTTATCCACTGTGTCTAGGACACGGTATTGGAAGGTAGAGCCCAATCCTCTCCTTCTACGACCTTTTACCTCCCCAACCCAAGTCAGGTACCCATTTATACACCAGGGTGTCGTGAGGAAAGTCGTGACAAGTGTCTTTTCCTAAGGACACAACGTCTAGCTGGCGATGCCAGGAATCGAACCAGAGACCGTTTCTGCTTGCCTAGCCACTGGGCCATTCGACGCCACTTTGGGGTTATGGTTCGGTTTTTATTACGCGAACACGTTCAAGTAAGAGCACGTTTGATCTGCACATTAAAGGCTTGCTGGTCGAAAACTAGTACATATATAGAACGATGTAAACAATGGCGGGCTGTCAATGAATCATTTTCTACGGACGGAATTCGTGATAAGCCTGGAGTTAATCGATTTTGCCGTTCAGGATATGGTTCATTTTTGATAAGCGTGGTTGAAAAATTCTCTGCATGTAACGTTAACCTGATTTACGTGTACCTGATGGTTAGATTTATTACACCCCAAATCATATAGATGTAGGTCTGTAAACAATGGAGGGTATCATAAATCATTTTCTACACACTGGGTTCAAGATAGGGATGGAGTAAGCCGATGTTTTGGGCTTATGATTCAGTTTCAAACGTGAACAACTTTATATGAATGAATACACTTATATGTAAGATTTGTTTACCGAGTTGTCGCTAAGATTGGCGACAAACACCATATACCCGTGTGTATATTAACAATGGTGCGAAAATTATATGTCATTTTTGACTTAACTTATTCATACCATGATTATCATTTTAATAGCTGCAAATTATAACAGAATATATGCAACCAAACAATTCTTCCAGAAACGATCAGCTATACAATGAATTTTTCTTTCTAAATTACGACTCTTCCAGACTAGAATTTTCAGTCTTTATGTCCAGGACTTATAAAGAAAGCTGTAGAATAATTTGTGGCTCGCTGACTGAGAGAACAGCGCGCCGTGATCGGGTCGGACTTTTACACCCCGCGCGGCGCATCGGGCCGGTTTTACTGACTCCCCGTCCGGCCGGTACTAAAGAACGAACGAGGCATAAAAACGTCGTTATGAAGGCAGAGCATGCCGGTCGTCAAACTTCGCGCCCGCTTTAAGCCTAGGTTACACATAGCCGAACATGGCTCCCGAACGCTAGCCGACTCAGGTCGGCGGTAGTTCGGGAGCATTCTGACCAGTTTTTGGGCCACGCCTATCTTTGGCGCCGAACATGCGCCGAAGATGCGCCGATCATCTCCTTACCAGTACACGAATTACTCCCGAATGGGCCCCGAATGCTTTCTAGCTTACTCCCAACCATCTCGACCTCTAGCCGCAGACTGCCGAATCTCTCCTGACTAAACCCCGACCGATTGCAGACCCTCTCACGAATTTAAATGGACATATTCAGCGACTTTCAAAAGAGGGGTCGTTTTCGGTTTTAATCAAAAAAATACATTCTATTATGTTGTTAACATCACCGAGAGATCGAATTCGGATCATGGCTAGCTTTAATACTGCTTTTAGTGTTCTTCTTTGTTTTTGGTCGTGTGAAGGTCGGGGGTGATTCGCCCACGTTCCGATAGTAGTCACTTGGTTGAGAATTAGTTAGCAGAGTTTTGTCTACGGCCTTGGGGTGAGTTATGGGTAGGTTGGAAACTAGTTGGGAGTAAGTCAGTAGTGTTTCTGGCGTGGTTAATGTTCTTATTTTACTACTTACTCAATCCCGAATACCAGCCGAGCACTAGCCGACCGCGCCGAACACCAGCCGAACACCAGCCGACCCATTTCAGACCCTCCGTCCAGAGCCGAATGTTTTGAAATTTTCAAAACATTCGGCTGGCGCAGCCGAACACCAGCCGACTCAGCAGAACGCCAGCCGACTCGGCCGAACGCCAACCGAGCTAGCTCCCGAATCACTCCCGAATCACTCCAACTATGGTCGGGGGAGAGTCGGGAGGCCATGTTCGGCTATGTGTAACCTAGGCTTTACAAAGGCACACAAAACGTCGGGTCGGGAGGCACGGGCCCGGGAATAAAAGGAATCCGCGCCGTGTAAACTCTCATGAGGGATGGTGCCGGTACGGCCCAGCCTCCTTAGGGCCCTGTCACACTTGTGCGTATATTCAAGTGCGCGTGAGTTGCGCATTAAATCTTTTGTGTGGTTTAAGTTTGGTTTGCAGGGGCAAAGTTGTTTTCTACTTTGACCCACCATTGTGCGGCCTAGTGATCGAGCATAAGAAATCACTTATTCGACTGCAGACCTAACCTAAACCAATACATGTTAATACGCAACTCATGCGGACTTGTATATACGCACAAGTGTGACAGGGGCTTTCAGTCCCATTCCTCTACGGCGGTGACCTCACTGCGATCACGCTGCGACCAAACATTTGACAGAGCGCTCAACGAATTTCATAGATAAAAAGCGACTTGTTTTTTGTATGTTTTGTTGTCTTTTCAGCCATACTCTTATATTTTGCATGATATTTCAATAATCAAATCAAGGATTAGACAAATAAGATTTTGGTTGCAGCGAGAGCACAGCGCGTACTTTTAAAATATGAAATTCTTTCGGAAACCTGTCACAATTTAGGTCGCAGTGCAAACGCAGAGAGGTCGCCGCACTAATGCCATGATGAGTGTAATATGCGCGGGTCAGAACAAGCAAGCTGGGAGTCTTGTAGTTGTACGGAACGGAAGAAGGCTTGGTTTTAAAGATAACCACAACAAACGAACTACCGTATGGTTTTACAAATCCACCCGTCATAGAAACCTTAGAATTAGATATAATTCATTGCTTCGTTGAATTGGATTTGAAATCATGACAGTGACGTCAGATAAGGCGAGATGTAATAACAGACAAGCTGTCGCTCAGAAGGCAGTCGTCATGGCAACGTCCTGGGTCACGTCATACAAAAATAATATTTTTTGAAAATCGGAAGCTTGTCTTGTTTGACTATAATTAGAACGAAGTAATGTAAAATTAAGTATATCGATGAAAAATCTAGTCTACACATATCCACACCAGAATGGACCATGGCAGATAGACGCAGGGTCTACATGAATACCCTCATCACTGTAAATGCGCATATATGTATACTTTTATTTGCTCATTACGACATAGCTGGCCCTTACGCCCTTTACGATGCTGGTTAGGATGTCTACAATAGTAGCTATTAGATAATCAAGTCCACCCTTATGTGATGTAAATTGCGGTAAGTAACTGCAAACATGAAGCAGTTTAATGTGTATATATGTACTTGTCATTTTTAGCCATTCTAGAAATACATAAATACAAGCTGTGGGTGTTTTTACAAAGTAGTCCCCCGCCATTTAGACACCATCTAACCTCCCCTCCCAACACAACTCTTCCTGGAAGAGCCCCTAGTGTTTCCTGGAATATTCCGACTGACGATTGTAGATATAAGAATAAAACATCTCCTGCTCCGAGGCGTGGGCAGGCCCGTTTGTTACAGCGCCGTACGCGTCACTCCGGAACCGCCACCCCTGTAGACTAGAAGCCAGGCTCTTTCCAGGGCCCACTCACAACATCACCTCGGCTCGAGGGCCAACATACCCTCAGGGTAGTTTTGACTGAGGTAGACCCTGAATCAGTAGGGCTGAGTAAGAATTTTTTGTGGGTGGCATACTGTCTCTGGAGGCTAGGAGCTGGCCTGTGTAGGCCCTGGAGTCGAGGAACTGGCCTGTGTAGGCCCTGGAGTCGAGAAACTGGCCTGTGCTAGCCTAGATACCACCCTTTTTAGCCTTAGTACGCTCTCGATTCCTTGTCTCTCCCCGAAAGCGACCGAGAGAGCGCACTAAAGCTAAACAGACTGGCATCAAGGCTAGGCCCGTGTAGACCCTGGAAAGAGCCTGGCTTCCAGGCTACGGTAGCGGAGACGCCGTCGCTACTCGCGCCGAACACGGGCGGAAAGCAAATCTAGCGTAAAATTGACGGTACGCCGATTCCCGGCACCGCTATTAATTTAGACGTGCGGAACGCCAGGTGGGAGGCCCCGACGCTGTTTATGAGCACGGCTGCCTGGTCTGGTGCGAACACACCCTCTACACTAGGACGGCGCTCTCGCCGCGCGCTCTCCGACACCTCAAAATTAATTAGCAAAGTGCTCAACGAATGTTATAGATTAAGAAAAAAACGAATCTTTTTACGCTTTGTGTGTTTTGTTGTCCTTCCAGCGATACTTAAACATTTTGCATGATATTCCAATTATGAAATCAAGGGTCACACAAATCCAAGTTTGGTCACGCAGCGATCGCTGTCTAGTGGAGAGGGGGTCTAACTTATAGAAAAGGGAAACTGGGAAAAATAAGTTCACTCAGAAAGAACCAAACCTTCCTAGCTTTCACCGATGGTATAGAAATTTAACTCAACGTATGAATCCTATATTTCACCATTAAGATCCCAAAGAGCGGGTAGTATGAATATATAACAAGCCACCAGCATATGTAGATAGTAAAGTACTAGGCCATAGGGAGTGTAGTTGGGATTTGATATAGTAAAAGCCATTGCCACGATTCTGAAGAAAGAATTTAAAGCAACGGTGGGACACAAATAAAAGGATCGATGAAAAGCTTCTCGAGTTGTGCTGTTCACGGACAGACGAACAAACACACACACACACACACACACACACACACACACACACACACACACACATACAAACAAACACACACACACACACACACACACACACATACAAACAAACACACACACACACACACACACACACACACACACACACACACACACACACACACACACACAGTATTGTTGATTCAATGCCATACATTGTACCATGTCCGATTGTTGAGCACTAAAGTTCATTCATACATCCAAACACGCACATATGCACACATACTATAACGGCAATGACAGAAAAACGACGAAGAATTGAAATAAGATATGAAGAAAAAAAATTAAAACGAAAAAAACAAAATCAAGAAGAAGAGATTTGTAGATGATATCAGGACATAAACATAAAACTTGTCCCTACAGACATCGCGTCTCGCTACGTTCAGCCTTAATCGGACATTACCGGCACCGCTCGGCCACGTGAGCGCATCATTAAAACGTGCTCTAAAAACACTCAAAAACGATTATAAAAACTGCCGTCACATGCCGCACGGCCGCCGGCAACGATCGCCCGTGCCACGCATGCGTGTCAGGACGTGATATATACGGCACCAGGACCGGCCGATAGCGGAAACATCCCGTCAGGGTTTGGTGAGAGGATAAAAAGAGAGAGAGGTAAAAGAAAGTGTACTCCCAATGCCTTTTTGAAGCTGTAGGGGCAGTGGGTTGTTATCCACTGTGTCTAGGGTGCAGTATTGGAAGGCGGAGCCCATCACTCTCCTTCTACCGCCTTTTACATGTACGTCCCCAACCGAAGTCACGGTACCCATTTTTACACCGGGGGGAGTGAGAAAAGATTGCCTTTCCCAAGGGCACAACATCGGTGGCAGGCATGTCAGGGGATTCTAGCCCAGGACCTCTGGGTTCTGGACCAAACACTCTAACCGTTACGCCAACACGACGGGAAACAGAGAGAGATCTGGAGCCTGTATGATATCGGCCTGTCGGAAGCGTAAGCGCGTGCCCTGTGCGATGGCGCTCTCTCTCTCTCTAACTCTGAGAAAGATCTACAACCCGGCAGACCGGGCATTAGCGTGCCGGCCGGTAGTTCATTTATCAAGCCGTGGTCTATCACAGAATGAATGCCCTATCCAGTCCGCCAGTGATTAGGGGCGAGAGGAAGGGGACCCGGGAGACCTCCCGCACTCATTCCCATTCCGCTCCCGTCCGAGTCCTCCCTCCTTGATATTCCTGCGCCGCGCCGCCACGCTCTCGCGGGAACAGGGGTCAAGCTTCGATGTAGGCGGGCGCGGGATACCCGGAGTCAGGGGATCGATTCCCAGCGAACAAAGTCGGGCTACAAGCGCGGCAGAAGCGGCCCACGACAGGATTCTGCGTCACCAACCCTTTAGTGATACGTGTTGAAAGCCTGTCAGACGATCTAGGGGGAGGGAGAGATCGCTGAGGAAAATCAGACGACATCTCGTGCAAATTGCCATGGAAACCATAAATCCGCATCTCTGCCGTCAAGTTATACTATCATCAGAGAAAGACTATTTTCAATTCTACAGGGCTCCGAAGTACATGTATGTATGGAAACACTGCTGTCACAAAAGTATAAAATCAACCTACGAAAAAAGAATGTAGTAGAAAGCGATGTAATCTAAAGTAGTCATTCTTTGTCAAAGTATAAACCAATTTTCACACGTCTTCTGCCGCGGGTGACAGAAAATCACCTCTTTCAACCGACGAAATAACTGATTCGGGCTTTTTAAGGATTCTCTCGTCACAAAGTTTATGTTAAATTCTAACAAATTCTCAAAGAAAGTTGAGCTGAAATTTCCCTCATACACTTCAATAAAGCATGACAGAAAGTTGACACAAATTCTCCAACCAACCGATAATACAACTGAGTTTGACGACTTTTTTTTTTTCTTTTTGGCGGGAGAGCGTTTTCGTTGCAAGGCAGGATAATCTTCTCACAGACTCTCGATAAAGTTCAACCCAAAACCCCATTTCTTCTTCCTTCCATAATATGATAGAAAGTTAACACAAATTCTCCCGCCACACGATAAAACAAGTTAGTCGGACGCCTTTTTTTTCATTTTTGGCGGGAGATCATTTTTGTTCCTGGAAAGAACAATCGATTTGCAAATTCAATCTCATTTCTTCCCTTCCATAATGTGACAAAAAGTTGACACGAATTCTCTTATCAACCGATAAAGCAACTCTAAGTCAGACGACTTTTTTTATTTTTGGCGGGAGATTGTTTTCGTTCCTGAAAAGGACGATCGATTCCCAAATTCTCACAGAAACTCTTACTGAAAAATTCTATTCCTTCCCTATTTCAAAAACATGACAGAAAATTGACACAAATTCTCTCACCAACCGATAAAACAACTAAGTCGGACGACTTTTTTATTTTTGGCGGGAGATCGTTTTCGTTGCTGGGCAGGACGATCGATTCCCATTACATCAGTAATCTCGGGGTCCGAGTCCAGAGCGATCCGCCGGCGACTGGGATATCGATCTCGGCTGGCGCGAGGCGTCAGAGTCATTTGTAATGCATACGCTGGGGCCTCCCAACATCCAGAAGCATTTAATAGAACATGAGCGCTCGAAAGAACGTTCCGAGCCGGCGGCGCGAGCCAGCGGGAATGTACGCCGCGCGGACACGCATGGCTGGAGTTCTGGGGTGTGCAAACAGTCTGGATATCACCGGCTTCTGTTCCTGATAATAACACTTCGTTTTGGGGAAAGTTTGTTGTGAAGAACTCTGTACGTCAAGATAAGAATGTCTGAATGAGACTTTGTTGTAAGGCATTATTTCCTCCAAGAGGAGTTTTTACTTTGATTCCAGGATGCACTCACAGTAAACGTAAATGTATAACGGTTTATTTCATTATCATTCTCTATTTAAGTGACTACGATTGTGAATGATTCCAAATTCTTGTAATAGTGAAAAGGTAAAAAACTCAAACGCAAATGCAAGCCATACTTCTGAAAAGTGAATTTTCGCAAAATGATGTCAGTCGCGCGCACTTGTGTTTAACGACATTGTATAAGTACCCGACGACATAGCAGTGCTTAGGAGCCCTAAGGTATGTGCATGCATGTCGTTATAGCAACCACTTAAATCACCCTAACAATAACACACGACGAACATGGCTGACGCTGACTTCACTAAGGGAATAACTAGTACATATCTACGCCTAGGATTACGGAGCTAAAAAAAAATGTTGTTTTTTTAAACCTCAAATCGAAAGTGTTTGTACTTAAATAAATTCACAAAAACCTCCTGTTTACAATGTAAACATAATTCAGGGTAGTTTTGACTGTGACGGATTATGATATGGCGTCAAACATGAGTGGATGAGACTATTATTACCTTCGCCGAGAAGGTTATGTTTTTGGTGCCGTTTTTGTGTGTGTCTGTGAACAGCATAATTTGAGAAGTTGTGAATGGATCCTTATGATATCTGGTAGGTTAGAAGGTCAAGTTCGATAATTGGCCACCTAGCAGATTTTTGCGGTACTGCAGTGGAACTTCTGGTTCTGCTGTCTCCTGTTCTTTTATAATTTCTTATCCGAGATATGTTTGTCTTCCCATCGCATCTCCCTTTTTTATGTGTTTGCCACATTACAAGACTTGTATCAGCAATGAAAGTCAATACCAGATTATCAGGGCAACGATCTGCTATTGAAAGTTATTTTCACGTTAACTTGATCACGGATGTGCTGATGCGAACGTGAGCCTTCCGGTAGAGGTATTTGTCACATTAAACTATGTACTGTATATATTTCACTGCATATGTCACTTACATGTTAGTTAGGTTTATGTTAGACGACCTGTATCTAGCCCCTCGGGGCACGAATGTACCATCAAGGTCTTCATTCATTCATTGTAACGTCCCTGTCCGTCCTTCGCCTTTTAAAAGCGGCGACAGTGAAGAAAACACTACCAGACTCGCTCAGTGGCTACAAACATAGCAGGAATTGGTCATTTGCCAGAGAAGTGTTAAGTTCGTGTCTCCAGGGCGACCTAACTCCTCTTGTAAACCATTCCCTGCATATTTTGAGACAAATGACTAGTGACGCTGAAGATGAGTGATGGATGTCACTCGAAAAGTCCGAAAGTGATCTTCAAATTCTATCCAATTATAGAGATTGAATTGTCTAAAGATATTGTTTACCTGGATGTCTAACCTTCATAAACGCGGTCTCTGCATAATTTGTCAATTCTAAATATTTTTGTTCAACGACCCACTTATTAGAAAGAGGTTGCATGGTTGAGATTTTTTGCAGAACGTACGTGGTGCCCACGTGGTACCCGCGAAAATGCCTATTCCACATCTCGGCTGCGAAGCCCCGCTTGGGACCTACTCTCCTCATCTGCAATGCATAGGCTGAGACCGACTGTTTCTCTCGGAACGGATCATACCGTAAAGAGCGTTAAATACTACATGGCCGTGGCTGTGCAGGCGCCCCGGCGTGCGCGTAATGGCGGCGGAGCGACGCGCTTTGCAGGGATTGCCGATTGACGGAAAGGCTGACGACTGATTGCGCCTGGGACGCTCAAAGAGAGAGAGAGAGGGATAAAGAGAGAGAGAGAGAGAGAGAGAGAGAAGGGGGGGGAAGAGAGAGGAGAGAGAGAGAGAGAGAGAGAGGGGGGGAAGGGAGAGAAATATACATGAGAAGCAAAAGAAAATGAACGAATGGGTGGGTGGGTGGGTGAGTAGTGAGTGAGTGAGTGAGTGAGTGAGCGAGCGAGCGAGTGAGTGAGTGAGTGAGTGAGTGAGTGAGTGTGTGAGTGAGTGGGTGGGTGGGTGGGTAAAAAAAAACGTAGATTTAGATGCTACCAAACCAACAGTGACCTTAGGGGCCTTGCCAGTTATACAACATTGCCTGTCTGTTCATCCAGACCATTACTAAGACCGAACCACTAATGGCGGGAATACCGTGTCTAACCACACTCTACAGCAAACCAAGGCATTCATGACAGCCAGGGCAGAGTCTACGTAAGTTTCCTTCAGTGTGTTCCGAGGAAAGTTCATCCACGAACTTCCCTCTCAATCCAGCGACACATTTCTGCACATATCCACTTTCTTCAGCTCCATTTGATGCCCTGAAAGGACTACATGTCCTGACAGAGGAGGCGGTGAATTATTCAGCAGCGGGGATTATCGCACATAATCCCGGGAAGACCGGGATCAGGGGAGACCTCATGTAGGCGCTGATTCTACCAGCGGTCGTGTCACGAGGGTGACCCCGGCGGCGGGGCCGGAATCTCAACGCAACGGGCAGTAGGCACATGTCTTTGAAAATGTAGGACTACATGTACTGATGTAGTACAGCGGGGCCGGCCGGAATCTCAAAGTGACCACGCACACTAAGGGCAAGGCATCTCTAGAACAGTACATGCACATAAATTTTAGAGCTGTAATGTGGGACCGCATGCCCGTAGCCAGGATTTTGAATGGGGGGGTTCGTTTTCATGTTTGAGGGACCAGCGAGCGCCGTAGGCGCGAGACGAGCGGCGCAGGCGCGAGCTTTCTAGGGGGGTCCGGGGGTATTCCCCCCCGGAAAATTTTAAAAATTGAACCTTCTGATATGGCATTTCCTGTGTTTTTGAGAGGATTTTAAAGAGAGAAATCAGAGACAAAGTTAGCAGTTTTTTCTAGGAATTCCAGCTCCGCTGGTGTGATACAAATGAGTCCGCCTAGAAAAAAACAACCTTGTACATTAAAAAGTGGGCCTTGGCGCGTTTCAAATTCTAAGAATTGAACCTTCTGAAAGGGCATTTTCTGTGTTTTTGAGAGAAATTCAGAGGAAAAATCAGAGACAAAGTTTTTTCTAGCACTCCAGCTTCTGTGGCGTTGCTGGTGATACAAGTAAGTCCGCCTTGAAAAAAATCTTGAACATTTAAAAGTGGACCTTCAAGCCTGAAAAAGTGGACCTTCAAGCCTAAAAAAGTGGACCTTCAAGCCTGTGGGGGGGTTCGGACGAACCCCCCGAACCCCCCCTGGCTACGGGCATGATCGAATTTCAACACAACGGGTACATGTCTCTGAAAATGTAGGAGTAGTACAACGGGGCCGGAGTCACAAAGGGACGGCGCACACGAATGGCAGACATCCCTACAAACGTACATGTACATGAATTGTAGAGCTGTGCAGCAGGACCGCAATTTTACACAACAAGACGATACACAGTGACTTTGTGTCACACACATGGATACATACAAAATACACAAGCACCCCCTCAGCCTGTCTTTATATTAAATACAAACCATCTACTCGCGTCTTCTTTCCTCTGAGACCGGTTTGGTACTTAAGAATCCCATCCAAGTCCCCATCCCTTAATTTGCATCAGTTAAAATCTTACGAAAGTTGCGACCTCGCTGCCAACGTTTCTCCGTTCAACCATGCTGCACGTAAGACCCCGACGCTAACTCGTGTCCGTGGCACTATAAACCCGCTTAAGAATTGCCGTCGCGTCGCCGGGGCATGTCCGTGACACCGGCTCCCTCCGTTCCATTCCTTATAAAGCATCGCACAAGTTTAAATTGTGGCATAGATCTTGATGCCATCATTAGTCGCGTACCACTACATATATTCCGGGAGGGTTGACAGCCCGCATTGCCTACCACACGATTCGTCTGGATCTCACCACAGTGTCAATGGAGCGACAACGACTTGGGACTATGACTACAATCAATAACTTCATTCATGATCTTACTTCTTACCCACAATAGGAGGGGATTTCAAACCACGCAGTTTATCATACTTATATCTATCATTAGAGAATAAGGGTACTTATGAACTAACTTTCGGAAAATATTACAAAATCAACACAATGCTAAAACAAACATTATTGCGGTGCTACAGGAAACAAAGTCTATCAGTAGGAGAAACACTGATAAAGTGCCTTTGATTATACCATTTGAAAAACAAACAAAAATCGCCACACAGAAACGCGACAACTGTACCATTATACGAGTAGGGCACATTCAGTTTGAATATTTGGTCCGTCCGGGATGACGAGACAATACTGTTTTTTTTTATTGTGCCGTTTAAAAAACAACACAAATTCAGCACACAAACAGGACGACAGGTTCTGTCACAACCATCTTTAGCTTATAGTGCCGTTGGTATACATGGGCTAGTGGTGTAAGGACAGTATAAGTACGCAGTGCTACGCACTAGTGGTACTGTCTGTTGTCGGACAGGGCTGCCACATGGCCTCGGCGCGCCCTCCCCACCCCTGTTCACGTCGGTGTGAATGCTGCATGCGGCAGAGGAGCCCTCCGCGATCTATTATGATTATCACATCAAAAGGGGGAAGCATTTAATAAATGTTTCAGGGGACATTAGGCGCGCTGAATACAATATCGCGGCCGGTACGGCACCCCGGATTGGGTCGTACGTCAGGCGGGGAACGCCGAGCGAGACCTCTGGAGGGTCTCGTATCAGAGTTTTTTTTCTCGGATGGATGGATGGGGCCGAGTGGTGTCGGGTGAATTTGGACTGTCAGAAAGAATCAAATAGGGAACATATCGGCGATTATGAAATACCAAAGGATTCCCTATTTACTAACAATCAATAACGTGGTTTAACAACTAACGGTTCCAATAGACACTGTTAATCAAGAAGGTAGAGTAGATGGTAACTATTATACTGGCAACCAATGTAGTTACGTAGCACACGATTCTTCTAGTGGTCTTATTCATTTTTTAGTAGCTTGCTATACGATGTAGAGAAAACCGCACCAATTTTTTTCCCCCCAAGTTGAAATAGTTACTGTAAGTGAGACGCACTTTACGGCCGATTGTATGTATCATATAGCAGAAACACTACACCCTCCATGTATCCGACACCGGCCGGCCGTACCTACACCCGACACCGCCCGTCGTGCCCGCCCACCCCGCCGCTAATGCAGTCCGACGGGACGGGTATTGTTTCTCCCGCCTCTAATGTAGCCTAAAACGTTTATTAAACGTTTCCACTCAGCCGAGTGAGCCGGAGTGCCGGGGGATGGAGGCCGCGAAGCCGCGCATGCTTAATGCGGGCATGCTGGCACCGTGTTCCTCAGCTCCAAGCAGATGTGGGCTACATCACCAGCAAACACGTAAAGGCTACCAAGTAAACATAAAACGTAACGTTACCACTAGAGAGGTTCCAAAATGACGTGCAAAACGAACTGAAGCTTGTACATCTAAGCTTAGAAATGCGGGTCTGGCTGCACTGTATACTAGTAGGTAAGTTCCAAGCAGATGCCAGGCGGGGCATTCAATGAGAAAATGGCACCACGAAGTAACCCGTCATTCACAAACAGTCGCATCTATTCTCATCGCCATGAACTGTCCTTATGTTGACGTACACATGCTGCACATGTTCAATGAAGACGTGCTAAATACGAAAGAACAGAAAAGAAAGAGCACCGTTCACCAGAACACATAGAACACGGTTCGCTAGAACACACAGAACACGGCTCAAGAGAACACATAGAACACGGTTCGCCAGAACACGTACATAGAGCACGGTTCGATAGGACACCAAGAACACATGTACAGTTCGACATAACACATAAAACGCGGTTCGAGAGAACACATAGAACACGGTTCGACAGATCAGATAGAACATGATTCGGTAGACTACATAGAACACGGTTGGCCGCTTTGATCGAAGCTCTCATTGATAGCTGAGTTTCAGACGTGCGCTGATCGCAGAGATGGCCTAGATCATAAAACGAAGGCTGGGTTCTACATGTATCTACGATTAGAAAAATAACAGACACGAGGAAATGAGCCTTATTTCCGCGTGTTCAGATTTAAAAGACTAAGAAAGATAAAGGATGACACAAACTAATGGTGCCGAAGAACTGATAGGACAGAGATGGGAGAATTATTACAATGCATTAAGATTTTCTGTTAAGAAATGTCTAGTCCGTCATAAAAGTCCAATTTCTTGTTCCAACGGCCAAGGAAGAGGACAATTAATTCTTGTTCTGGACATCTCTGGCTCAGTGAAAAGCTCTTTAACAAAAATGTTACCACAGCAAAAGGGATCATTAAGTATCCATGTAGTGAGTGAGCAAGTAGGTGAGTGAGTTAGTGGGTCAGTAGATGAGTGGGTGGGTCAGAGAGTGGAAGAGTAATAGTGTTATGGAATGAGCGTGCGTGGGTGAGTGCGTACATGAGGGAAAATGGGTGACTGACTGAGTGAGTGAGTGAGTGCGTACGTGAGTGATTGAGTGGGTGGGTGAGCGAGTGAGTGTGTGTGTGTGTGTGTGAGTGTGTGTGTGTGTGTGTGTGTGTGTGTGTGTGTGTGTGTGTGTGTGTGTGTGTGTGTATGTTTATGTGTGAATGAGTAAGTAAGTGTTGATAAAAGACAGATTTTAAAGATGGATGAGCCTTTCCGTCTGCATCTCAGAAGAACACATGTATGCCAGCAGAAAACTTGGAACAGCTCCTGCCTGGTCACAGAGAGCGCAGATGTAACTTTTAGTTCGCCGATCTCGCGGCAGTTTGATTGACGTGGGAGCAGACGACACCTGACCCGCGGAACCTGACATCCCGCCCTTCGGGTGACAGGCCGGCCAAGACGGACGGACAGACCCACCGCCGCGCCACGATGTCTGGACGGGCATCAGCCGTCCACCCCACCTGTCAATCACCCGGCTCGTGGAGAAAGGAGATAGGGGGCCGGGCCGGGCGTGACGAATGGCTCGGCGTGTTGTTTGTGCAGCGGCTGACCGTAGTCAGGAGGGAGGGGCGGCTGATCTCGGCGCGGCGGGGCGACAGGGCGCCCGGGGACCGTGACTGTGTCCAACGCGGTTTCCCGCGCTCCCATCAGCCGGAATGCCAACATTTGGGTTACGGTGGAGAAAAGTTTGCCAACACGGACACGCCTTGGCTTTAGTATCCGTCCTCGTCTCCGAAAGGTCTCATCTTCTTTCTGTCCATGAAGTTCGTGACATTAAGGAAATACGCCTCTTTTATCATCCCTTTCTTACTTCACACCGGTTTGCTTCCTGCCCTCAAAAATTTCTTCTATGTTGCTGTGCTACTTTATTTAGATTTTGGCTTGTCTTCGTTCTTCGTCTTTCTGCTTTACAAATCATGCCCAGTGTGATAAAGTTGAGCAGAGTAACCCCTCTGCAACTCTTTTACTTAAGTATCGCTTTGTGCATGACCTGGCAAATTACTAACCCAGCATGGGATGCTTCCAGCCTTTTTATCTCATTTCAAAGAGGCAAAAATAAGTCGAAGTGGGGTATTTCCGTGTCGGCAGCGCGCCCAAGTCCCGCCGACACCGCGCCCGAACCCTGCCCGGGCTGGAACACGATCTAACCAGACCAACACCGTGACCAATCCCGGCAGCCCTTGCGTCTGTCGGGGTTAGCAACCGCCATAAATTCTTGTCAATAAAAACGCGATCTTGTCGGAACTTCCAAATCCTTTCCCTCGTCAAGACAACACAACATAAAACCTACCAAAAAAGAAATCTGAATTTTATAACATAACCTGCCCATAATAGTACATGGATTAACACTACTCTAGACCCATTTCGGTAGTAATATTAGGCTTTGAGACCTACACCTATTACGTGCACTAGAAAGGACGATAGCTTGGGTCTTGCAACAAGCGCTTCTGATGTAGTCTATGCTATACTGTGTTATTTGATAAACGCTTGCTCCCAAACTTGTCAGCCACCAAACTGGCTAAGATGGCACTTAGCTAAAGAGCCTATAGTTTGTAAGCGATCGAAGAAAAAGGACCTGTATATTTGTACAATAGTGGCGAAGATCACCTTTCTACCTGATAATAGACGTTATACTAAGAGACGCCGGAGAATAGTGTATGAGTATGAGTGCGCGAGAGGCACAGGTTCAAGGCCATGGATGCCCGTGACGGACACCGGGGCACGCCCAGGGGTCGCCGGGAGGGCGGCGGGGCAGGGAGATGACTGGGTTACCATAATGTTGTCCTGATCTCATCTGGAGTGTTTCGATGGCGGGGGTCAGGTGTTGGGGAGGCATGACTGAGGACAGAGATGGTCAGAGATAGGCTGACGGGTATGGTTCTGATATACGGTGGAAGGATTGAATAAAAGGTAGAAAGAGGAGAAAGTTTAAGGTGGATGCTAACAATTCTCCTACACAAATCCGAACCCGCGTCTTCAGAACTCTGCTTAGGTCGTAATCCAAGGAGGTTAATGACGCGAGTTCAGCTCTGTATAGGAGAATGATACTAACAGTATCTATGACTGGGCCATAATCTGCGGTAAAAAAAGGCAGAGACGTACAAACTGACGGACGCCATGACAAAGATACAACTGCCAATCGTACGCGTGTTCGTGTGACTATAACTTCTTGATTATCCTTTAATACGTTTACAAGTGAAACTTGGCGCTTATGGACTAGAGTTTTTATTCCTATTGTATTGCACAAGCTGCATATCCTGGCAGATTTATTTGATCCACTCACTCTGGACCCCACATTCTTATCCAGGAGTGTAGTGGATTCTTTAGATTCTGAGTCAACAAACCTAGCCACTAGGCCACCGTGCCACCAAACATTAAGAACATTTCAATAACATGTCAATCGGGGTTATAATCCTATAAAATCCCAACGTCTTGGAAGACTTCTTTAAGAACACGCCCCGTCTTGGAAAACTTCTTAAGAACACGCCACTGTCTCAAGATGAAGGATTTAAGACCGGGAGGTCTGGCGAGTTTTTGTGGTTAAGCACAGCCACCTGTTTTCCAGCCCCCCGCGGTCACCGTGCCTGTCAAGTCCGCCTCGCCATGATGTAGCGTAACGACGCCCACCTCTCCGTGTACCGAAGCGATAGGGGGTCGGGGCACGCCGGAACGAATCGGGGGCTTCCCGGCCGGCGGCGACATCAAAGCGTCGGGTCGAGGGTCAAGCCGGGGCTAGACGGGCGAAAGGTGAGGCCGACCGATACCGGTCGGCCCGTCTGGGAGCCGCCCCGGAGTGGACTTTAATCTGTTTTATACTTCCAACAGTTCGGGGCGACGCTGATCTTAGCGGTTTCACAGAGTGGTCGGCACGAGTTTAACGCCACGTAAAGAGAAAAGTCTCTGGCCTTCGACACGCGTTTTTGAATGTAGTTTGTGGCACCGAGCCAAGTCCTGACTTACAACACGGGTAAGACCGAAAACTTGAGAGAAGCACTTAGCTGACCAGAAAGAAAGGAAACCTAAGAAAGAACAAGAGCGGGCTGTACAGAAGGACGCTGCAAAAGTAATATAGAACCCATTTCACTGCAAAGATGTCCTGACAACTTTCAGACCTGGAAAAACTTTTTCAAGGCCAACTCTTAAGTATGGAGACTTGTTTGATATATCTTAAACATAATCCCCCCCCCCCTAAAAAAAGAAAACGAAAAGCAAGTGTAGATTACCTAACACAGATTGTTTTCGATTTGTTTTTTTTAATCATAGTTAAAGCGACGTACTAAATATTCACTTCATTTGTGTTTGTTGACGTGAATGGATTTTGCCTGTTGCCAGATTTCAAAGTTATGCCAGTACACTTTCGTAAAACAGACACCTGAAGAACATGTGAGCACTTGCTGATGACAGCTACAGTCGGATTTTATGGTTACATAAAGCATAGTCTCTGGAACCACCTCAAGTTGATCCACATCACAGCAAAACAATATGGATTCATAGATGGCAACAGTGTTGGGAATGATGCGATTGTCAAAAGCGACAAGACTTGAAAAGTACGCAAAAACAAACAGGCTTACCAAGCCTTTCAGTTTCAGACGACAGTTGATAAGCCCTACCCATAATCCCCCGGGGCCGATAGAGTGCACCAGAACGTGTCACGGGCGCTTAGCACCGCAGCCAAACGATTGTCGGTGTTGAAAACTCCGCCCGATACGGACATCTCTATAAAAACAAACCGTAAAAGCCCGAGCAGAGCCTGGGGGACTTGTCCAGCCGACAGCTGTGAGGAGTCTGGGGTGGAGGTTAAGTGTTTCACACGGTACGGTCCTCGGGGATACACAGAGTAGACATTGGCCACTTTCAATATATGGCAAGAACAAGAACATACACAGGAAGTATTGTTGAAAATTCAGTGTCCGCTCTCTCCTTCTCTCTCTCTCTCTCTCTCTCTCTCTCTCTCTCTCTCTCTCTCCCTCTCTCTCTCTCAGTAGAAATAAGACACACTAACCATTTTTTCAGTCTAAATCTGTTTAAGTTCAAGTTAAGAAACGAAAGGCACATGCACAGATAGATTTGTCAACTTCGTCCTGTCCATTCTTGAAAATCATACCAAAGAAATGGGTGGCATTCCAGTAAGGTTTGGTGGGTCTTTTTTGTTGTTTTTAAGTCATGTGTATGTTGGACTGACGACAGACGGAATTCTACACCAGCTTTTGAAATCTTTGAAAGCTAAAAAGGCCCCTGAGGTACACAAACAAGCGCTACATGCAGCCTGCAAGCGATGACTACGGAAGAACCAAATCCGCACAAGGTGCTAAAGAATCCCATTTCTCACCACTTCCTCGCTATCAAAATAAACACAGCCCAACATTCGCCCCCAGGCGATACGAAAGATGTCGAGCACTTGACCTTCGCCGGCCGCCAGCTGATAAAATAAACCAAGTTCACTGCCGCTGGGATAAGCTCTGGCGAGGGACGTGTTAACAGACTTGTCCTCGTGTTCACTTACAACGGCGTTTTTCAAAACATGCATTAAATGGGCAACAAGTTAAACAACCTTTCTCTGAACATGCTCAACTCTTTGGGGCACAGCTTTCACCTACAGAACGCCTCCATTATGGCGTGCACATGTACGTAGGGCGAAAAGGTTTGGTTTTACACAGTCACTTAAATGTGCTTATTTATTATCTTTGTTTAAAGTGATATCGTTTCTAAGCTATGACATTGCAAAAGGTCCAATGTCTGGAACATAGCGAAATGATACTCTCTGTCTCTTCCCATTTTGTTTTAACAGTTGTGGCTACAAAGAAGTCTCATGTAGAGCTGACTCTAGAAAAAGCGAGGATCTCGAAAAACAAAACCAGCTACTTTGGAACACTGTTTTGACGACAACAGTGCCTGATACTAGCGTTGTAATGATGTTATGTAGCCATTCCGACCCCCTAGGATCACACTTGTTCACGTGGCGGGGGTGGTGGTGGGGGGAGGGGGTGGCGGGGGGCGTAGCGTCCCGCCAAGCCACCACCTGTTGTGTTGAAAACGAACGCCGGTATGATACCCGACCTCCTCTAGCACAACAGACATGCTGTCGTGCTGAGACCGCGGTGTTTTGTCTTCCAGTAACACCATACGGGTGTCGTGTATCACATCCACATCCTAAAGTCATTTCAACACAACCTTGCCAATAATTAGACGGTATCGAGGTAAGGTAATGATGCTGCCAACTTTCTTCAAGACAGTTTAAGAAACGAACAAGTGATACAAGATACCCGAGTTAATTAAAGCGAAGACACTACGTTTGTAGAGAACGTTGATTTTTGTCAAAAAGTAAACTATACATGAACAGCTTAGAATCACAAAACTCGTACCGTTCCAACTAACCAACCAACCAACAAACCAACCAACCAAACAACCAACCAAACAACCAACCAATGCTGATAAAAACAACCCTTTCTTCGCATACACAACTACACGATTCCGACCAAGACCTGTTCTTTTAAACCCTGCAGGTGCTCACACACATCCACCGGTACCAACACTCCCTGCCGCTCCAACAATCACTCTACCCGCCTCACCCGTCCCTCCTCTCTGTCCACCGTGCAGGCTCTATCACAACAAACCAGCGCCCATGCTGCGAGCCGGAGCGAAGTTTTACCAGCCTTTAACCAGCACGATAACGGACCATTATGTCCGTGTGCGTGTAATAACAGCAGGGCTAGGTTTGCTGCGGCGAGCCTGAAAGAGACGCCCGCTGCGCAGGTAAGAGTGCCATTACACACCGTGGAATTAGTAAGCGATAACTTCTTTATGTAGGCGCACACGCATGCTGGGGAGTGTATAATGGCTGGGCTCGCCTCTCTGAACACGGCACCACGCTGTAAGTGTTTATCCCATAACGCTACATGCGTCCGCCGCCGTAAAATACACACAGGTAGCACCTGTTTCTTCTTCCCAACTTCTTCTTAAATCATCAGAAAAGAAACGTATTACGACTGTCGGTGTGTAGCAAATAAGGACATATAAGACAACATAGTAGATAAGAAAATCCCAAGAACTGAATGATAAATATTATCAAACGATGCATTTACCCCCAGTTTGCAAGGTGTGTTTCCAAATTAAACTTTACCCTGTTTCCATAGAATGCTATTCGATCGTTCCATGGAACATTCTATAGAAGGTAACTTCTATTTTAAAGTTGCTACGTACGGCAATAGATCTAGAGTCTTGGATAGAGTCTTGATGATTTATCCACCTGTCTCAAAACCTTGATTTATGTGAAGAGGGCATTTTTGACAAGACCTTCGTGCCCAGTTAACTTTAGGACAACCTTACATAAGATAACGGCGGCCTTACCCACACAGAGTGTGCGAGAGTGAGTGTTCTGTGTTTCCTTATTCGTTGCCGACAGACCCGCGGCAGACGGTGTACACGCAAAGTTAACTTACCTTGAGCCGTCTGTCTACCCAGGTTGCCCCCCTCCCCATCCAACCCATCAATCTCCATTGGAAAAGCTATTAACCAAAGCCTTGTAGGTCTCCTCAGAATCCGCGGGAAGAAGGGCCCGACCGAGACCAGGACTCCCGCCAAATTGCTCCCCCCGTCCCAGAAGACTGGCCCGAAATTACCGTCATATTGCTGGGAAGATGAGCCGATCGATCAAGCCTTGAAGTTCGGTCCGTTCCTCCCGCCGAGCAATCTGTCTTGCGCATTTGTGATTCTTTTTTAACTTAGTCACCGAGGGGAAGAAAATGGAGTCAAATGACGTTTTCCTGGTTGATTTACCGCCCTGCCTGAGCACTACAGCAAATGTCGTGTCGCTAGCTTACCCCGCGGAAAGAAGCTGTGCACTGGAGTTGCTTATCTAAAGCTTCAACTTAGTTGCTGCCCAATGCTCCATACCGCGCGTTGGGACCATCGGACCGTGGGTTAACTGCTGCATTAAGTGTAGAGGGCCGTGTAAGCCGTGCGGCACGAATACTTTCATGTTTTCCTTTCGGCTAAACCAGAAAGTGTTGCAGTGCGGCGTGGGGGCATAAATCTAAAGGCGCTGCTGTGTAAAATGTAATCCGGGAAAGACTTCCACTTGCAAGACCACCAACTTTCCGTTCCCTGGCTTAAACCATGGAAGCTTTCCTTGGCTTATTCAAGATTTGTGTGTAAGATCTGTGTGAAGAACATGAGAGAAATAAAATGATCAAAAGAGTTTCTCTTACCTGTATGACCCTCATGTTCAGTCCCGTCTCTTGCGCCAACTGTTCACGTATGTGCCTTGTGGGTTTGGGTGTGGCTGCGAAAGCTGCCTTTAAAGTTTCCAATTGTTTTGCCTTTATGGTAGTTCTGGGGCCTCGGCGCTTGGCCCCGAGTGTGTTTTCGTTATTTCCCCCGCTGACGCCATCTTTGCTGGTGGCGCTGCCAGCCTCGTTGTCGGACGAGTTTCCCGAACTCACGGTGTCACGTGAGTCTCGCGCCGTCTCGCGTTCCTTCTCGTCTCGCGGTGCCGAGGACGGGGAGGTTGGCGAGGCGGGGTTGGGGGTGTTCAGGCTAACGTTTTCCCTGGAGTCTGCAGCCGCTTCCCGCATGGGTTCTCGTGCAGGGGCCACTGCCGGCGTCGCTGCGGGGGGAGGCGCGGGGGCCCCCGTCAGGCTGTCGTCCGTCTCCTCAGGGCCCGTAAGTCCCAGCTCCGCTTCGACGTCGCTACCCCTGTCTGCTGCAAAGAAATGAGAATAGGGAAATCGTTAATGTCTTGCGCAACTGTTTTACTTGCTACGTTCCCGAAGCAAAAAATAATAATCTCCAAGACCTATGGTCGGCAAGGTAGCATCGATGGGCAAAGCAATATCCAACTGGCCATGGATACTGTCTTGCTACTGGTAGATCTGCTTAGAGATTAGTAAGAGAGCAATATCTTTCAGCCACCTGCTCCTGTCGGTTTAAAAATGAAATGAAATCAAAATTGCTACCACAAAGCTATTGCTGAATTTTGTAACATAGGCTTCTCAACTACGGTGTTGCCTGCTATGAATTAAAAGAAAGCTCATATTGCCTGCTATACAAATTACAAGAAAACTCCTTTTCCGAAAGACGAAAAAATATCATCTTATAACACACACTGGGGAGCACCAAATAAACTTGACCTTAAATAGCTCTATCCCCCTTCTTAAACCGATGTCTAAGGTACCGTGACTTGGGAGGAAGCGGACTTGACGATCCACCTCGACTCGCAATTTCTTAGTCCAGTGATTTTGATAAGACTACACGAAGCTATTTATAAGTCGAACATCGCGTTCGGGTTCGGTGCGACTCGCCTTTTGAAGAGCACGGATATTGACCTATGAGATAATGACTTCAGATCAAACATGATTTATTATAGAACGTCGGAGATTTTTTCGGACACCTTCGCCTTCTGAGCCTTGTTTTTTCCCTGAATTCTTTTATGACTTATGAATAACTTCATTTGTGTTGAAAGCCAATCTCTGAGATATAGACAGTTTAATACTTGAATTATTTGTCCAGTGTCTTACAATGGTACTGTGACAATTTGTGTACAGGTCAAGTAATGTACACATATGATGATTGATAGGTAAAAGGCTTTCAAAACTGAATATCAAAGAACTTTTAAGATATATGTCGAGTGTGCTTGGAAACGCGTATGCAAACCCAGCCTTAGTTACAACTCGCGGCGTATAACGCACGTGTTGAATAACATCGGGCAAAAATCGATGCCAAACAGATGTAGTGCCGCGATAATTAAATTCCTTCTTGCCTGATCCAATAAAATGAACAAGAGAGGCATTAATGCGACCGTGCAAGCTAAGTGACGGCGTTTGGCGCTAAGCTGTGTGTGTGCGAGCGACTTAGGTGGGACAAAAAGCATTCCGTCTCGCTCAAAAATCATGAATATTCTCAAATATAACACCAACGGCTCGTGCGATTTAGAAAATATTAAGTTAAGTTAAAGCACCTCCAACCAATTATGGTTTCAGATATTTGATAAGAAGAGCCCACGATCAAGTGGTTAGCAATTCTGATTTTGGACCACAGGGTTGGGAGTTCGAATCCTGCGCTACTGGAAATGGCTGAAGTTGTCAGGACACTCAGTGGTTTAACCAACCAAAATGGTGGATATGACGTCACATAATTCTCCTTTTCTTTCCTTTCCGGGGTACCATTACGTACGTATACCATCAGTCTAGAATACTAGTATCCATTGTTCCTTACATTTTCATTAACGTTATAATACGCTTTACAAAGCAATTAGTTACCCAAATATTTTCTACAATATTCATCTTATCAAGTCTCCTGCTATCTACTGAATTCCTTATCAGTTAATTTGTACGCGTCACATCGTTGGGGTTTTAAGTACCATATAACCATTTATGTGCATTTCATGTAAGTCTGTTATCTTAATGACCATACCTCGTGCAAGTAAATTTACGGACAACTCAACAAAAACGGTAAATAACAGTCACATATAAAGCATCTACTGATGATTAACTTCCAGATATAGAAATCACTGTCGATATAGGTTCTGATGGACGATATAGAATATCATATCATATCACCATGATAACGTACAAAAAATGTCTTTTTTTCAATTATGTATTTTGGTTTATATTCAGATAGGTTCTGATCACTGACTAAATATTTTGCGATGGACGATATAGAACATTATATACGTATAAAATTGTGCCCTTTCCACAAAACATCTCATATAATTAATATTGGAATATGTTCTGATCACTGCCTACTTGTTTGAGATGAACGATATAGAACATCATATCATATTACCTAACCATGATAATCTACAAAAATATGTATTTTTCAATTATCTCCAATGGTTAGTATTGAAATATGCTCTAATCTGTGTTCACTGCCGACATATTTTGGGTTGGACGACAAAGAACACCATGTCATATATCCTAACCTTGATAATATACAAAAATTCAATTATGTCTTATGGCAATAATATATATACGGTAATAATATATATATATATATATAAAGAATATGTTATTATATGTACTGATCGATGCAAAACATATTTTGAGATGGACGATATATCACCATGATAATGTACCAAAATATGTCTTTTTTCAATTATCTCCTCTGGTTGATATTGGAATATATTCTAGAAAAATCATTTCTTCAATTATTACTTATGATCACTACCGATACATTTTTTGAGGTTGACGACAAAGACCATCATGTCATATTACCTACCCATGATAATGTCCAAAAAATATGTCTCTTTTTTTCAATTATCTCTTCTGGTTGATATTAGAATATGTTCTAGAAATATCATTTCTTCAATTATTACTTATGATCACTACCGATATATTTTTTGAGGTTGACGACAAAGACCATCATGTCATATTACCTAACCATGATAATGTCCAAAAAATATGTCTCTTTTTTTTTTCAATTATCTCCCCTGGTTGAGGCCGGCTTTACTCGGCGCCTAGCACCGCCGGCGGGGACAGGAGAGGTCATCGCCGGCTTCCTGGCGGAAAATTATTCCAGCCCGGCGCTTTTGACGGGGAGAGAGAAGAGGGAGAAAAGCCTGCCTTCAAGACAGAAGAGGAACCATTCGTCAGGACTCAAAGACGGCGAGACGGGGCTTCAGCGTGATCCATGCCCCCGCCGCCAGACCGAGACAGTTTTACCGGCAGGGACATTTGCGGAGATTTCGGACCCTACAGTCGCTGTCGGCCGAGACTAAATAAGCTAATAACCACCATATTTCGACTGTGGGGCGGATTAGAGCAGAGAGCTGTCCCTTTCTCCGCGGGTGAATCGCGAGGGGTTAGCCCGGCAGTTTGGACGGGGTTTGCCAGGCGCCAAAGCGACTGTTGGTAAGACCGTGGCCGCATAGTAGTGGCCGCAGGAGGGTTATAAAAACGGGACCACGTCAAGAAGACATTCATCCAAGAGACTAGCCGCTTCTGAAGGCTTTTTCAGTATTAGAAATGAAGAGATTTGGGAAATAGGCTGTCCTTGCTTTTCAATTCATCATGGTATGCCATAAAAACGTCTCAGTTAATGTACCCTATGAGGTTTTGAAATATCAAGCTACCATTGTATCGGTACAACCACCATTTCTACACGTATACTACAAGACTAAGGTAATTGCAAATCAGCATCTCCGAAAAAGGTTATAAAAAAATAAATAAAACGGAACAGGAACGTCATGGTTCTGTGGATTGAGCAATCCTCTGCTAGACCATGGTTGCTTACAACGTCACATGCTCCTGCGCAAGGTAGTTCACCAAGTATCATCCTTCAACCTTGACCGCTCAAAATAGCTTCTAAGTCAGAGCACGATCACCGAGCCGAGCATGTGTTGGAGCTTTCCTATTATTGTCTTTTATTGCAAAGGGGTGTCGATATAGCACGCACAGCACTGTGTAGTTTTAATGAGATTCTTCAGGTTAAAAATGAGACAGTTTTGGTAATCTCTAAGCAGATGATGGGAGGGAAGATTATGATATTCTCTGGCTACCTCGTGTCTGGTAAACAGAGCATTTGAAAACTGTTACGATCCTCCACCGTATCTGCTTGAAAATAATGTCTTTACATCGTGGTGTAGTCCCTTTGGTCCCAATGAAGTACCCATTTACCACTAGACTACGATAGCTCAGCGACCGGACAGCGACCAAAATTGGATTTGTGTGGCACTTGTTTTTATGATTGAAATATGATGCAACATCTGAAAATGTGATTCAAAAGACAACAAAACGCACAAAACGTAAAAAAAGTTCTTCTTTCTTTAAATTACGTTAGTTGAGAAAACTGTCAAATTCTATGGTCGCTCATCAGTCGCAGCGCTCTACACTAGAGGCGATCGCGCTGCGACCTAAATAAATTTTGTGTTAAGTTACCTTTGATTCCATAATTGAAAAATCATGCAAAACGTTAAAGTATGACTGAAAAGAAAAAAAAAGAAATAAAGCGCTTAGAAAATTATTTTTTCTAATTTATGTCAAATTTTTGGTCGCTCCGCGGTCACAGCGCGCTCGCTGCCTGAAGTGAAAAGGGAGTGTCAACCCAGTTAGCGCGTCCCTGCAGGAGACAGTCCCCCGGTTCTACGCTGGCAGCGCCGTCCTCGGAGCGTCACACGCATTCTTCACGCCCGCATCGTGACGACAACTTCCGAACCGTTTGGTCACACGTCTCCCCAGAACAACGGAACGCTCCGCGGAGATCGTACATCAAACCCCGGCTCCACGGAGGTCACGCAGGAAACCCCGGCATCGGATCCGCGGAGTAGTCTCTACCAGACTAACAGCGTCGGCTATAGAGAGAACATTTGCCGGGGGACTTTGGCCATGGAGGATAACATTTCCATCCGCTGAGGGTTGCATATTTGACCCTCTCTCCATAGCCGACTCCCTTCATACAATTGACTCTATTTGGCCAATTTCTACTATTTTCCCAGCGACCCGCAGAGACTGGTGGAGGCTACCGCGGAGCGTGAAGCCGCTGGTGATGGCAATGCCACGGCGCGCCCTTACTGTGGACTGGGCCTAGCCTCTACCAGGCTCCGTCCTATCGTTGGGAAAATAGTAGAAATCAGCCGCGGTACTCCGCTATACAGGGTAGGTCCGCTATACAGTAAGGTTCCATTTCGATGGACGGCAGATTGGACCCTCTCTCCGTAGCTAACTCCCTTGGCACACTATTCACTCTATTAAGCCAATTTCTACTCTTTTCCAGCCATCCCGCGGAGCCTGGTAGAGGCTAGACTGGGCTGTCTTCCTGTGTACATGCGTGAACAAGACAATCCGGGCACATTTCATACTGTCCCAGGAAGGGCTCAACTAATGGTAATGCCATAGAGCGCCCTTACTGTTGACTGGGCTGTCTTCCTGTGTACATGCGTGAACAAGACAATCCGGGCACATTTCATACTGTCCCAGGAAGGGCTCAACTAATGGTAATGCCATAGAGCGCCCTTACTGTGGACTGGGCTGTCTTCCTTTGCACATGCGTGAACAAGACAATCCGGGCACATTTCATACTGTCCCAGGAAGGGCTCAACTAATGGTAATGCCATAGCGCGCCCTTACTGTGGACTGGGCTGTCTTCCTGTGTGCATGCGTGAACAAGACAATCCAGGCACATTTCATACTGTCCCAGGAAGGGCTCAACTAATGGTAATGCCATAGCGCGCCCTTACTGTGGACTGGGCGGTCTACCTGTGTACATGCGTGAACAAGACAATCCAGGCACATTTCATACTGTCCCAGGAAGGGCTCAACTAATGGTAATGCCATAGCGCGCCCTTACTGTGGACTGGGCTGTCTTCCTGTGTGCATGCGTGAACAAGACAATCCAGGCACATTTCACACTGTCCCAGGAAGGGCTCAACTAATGGTAATGCCATAGCGCGCCCTTACTGTGGACTGGGCTGTCTTCCTGTGTGCATGCGTGAACAAGACAATCCAGGCACATTTCACACTGTCCCAGGAAGGGCTCAACTAATGGTAATGCCATAGAGCGCCCTTACTGTGGACTGGGCTGTCTTCCTTTGCACATGCGTGAACAAGACAATCCGGGCACATTTCATACTGTCCCAGGAAGGGCTCAACTAATGGTAATGCCATAGCGCGCCCTTACTGTGGACTGGGCTGTCTTCCTGTGTGCATGCGTGAACAAGACAATCCAGGCACATTTCATACTGTCCCAGGAAGGGCTCAACTAATGGTAATGCCATAGCGCGCCCTTACTGTGGACTGGGCGGTCTACCTGTGTACATGCGTGAACAAGACAATCCAGGCACATTTCATACTGTCCCAGGAAGGGCTCAACTAATGGTAATGCCATAGCGCGCCCTTACTGTGGACTGGGCTGTCTTCCTGTGTGCATGCGTGAACAAGACAATCCAGGCACATTTCACACTGTCCCAGGAAGGGCTCAACTAATGGTAATGCCATAGCGCGCCCTTACTGTGGACTGGGCTGTTCACCCGCCTGCATCCACGGATGGGACATTCCGGAGTCATTTTCCACTGTCCCAATACTGAGAAGAATGGCGCAACTTCTCCTAAATCATGACAATGTGGAGATATGTGTCAAAATCTTATATTTTTTATTGAAACTGACGAATTCATAAACCCTTACGGTGGAACGGGACTGTTTACCTGCCTACATGTGGCGATATGTGTCTAAATCTTTTCACCGAAACTGACGATTTCAAAACCACTATCCTTGGGTATCATAAGAGTGGCATCCTGGAAGTGTCAACAACAAAAAACAAGAAATAGCGTTATTTGTAATCAAGTGGCTCCGATGAAAACTTTGACAGCTATAAGTTGTAAAGTAGCTACACCTTCCTTGCGCTAATTGCTTTTTGGGTATCATTTTACAACATAGAAGCTCTATTAGATTCAAGCACTGAAGAAGTTTCTTTCTGATGACACGTAAAAAACAAGTACGTCGCCAACTTCAAAGTAAGTGCAAAAGTTCCTCCGCTTCGTCAAGATACGGAAAGATTTGGCAGAAGACCTGACGAAGTGCGCCGCTGCGAGACCGGATATTGTTCGCATCACAAACCTGGCAGAACCCGACATCGTCCCGGAGCCGAGCCTGTTAATAAGTAATCCTGGTGTAGTCTATCATTCCAGCCGGGAACCCGAAGCCACCGCGGAAATACCGTTATAAATATGGCGGCATCAACGGTACGAACCGGGGCATCAATCCACAACACGCCGGGATACCAACCAGCTCAGATCAAAGTATTCTTCCCGAGCAAACCGAAGACATCCACTCATCTTCTTGAACAAGTAAGACCAAGTTCACAGTCGAAGACTTTTGGCCGTTACGAACTTGCAAAGGTAGTGGTAAAAGTTTACAAAGATATTTACAACACAAGCAAGCGCATGAATCTACAACACGGCACCATGGCATCGCGCTGATGTAAAATTTGACGCTTTCAGCTGAACTTGACACTCTTGTCACTCCAAGTGTTACTCGGGTAACAAAGCTTACCGAGTCACACAACGAGACACCGACTTCTTGCCTCTAATAGATGGAAACTTTCTTCAAAGCGACACCCTTGACAAAACTCAATAGGAGACATGTACGCTCCAGACTCGTCAATTCTCAACGCGACACCAAGCCGGCCATTCAGAGATCAAACCCGCGTCCGTCATCCGTTCGGAGTGGCCCTGTTGTCGGCGATCCCGGCACTACATTCTCACTGCATTCCCTTTTACAGCCGCCGCGCCGGCTTTGATTCCGCGACGGCGGCGAAAATTGGGCCGTTTTCCCGGGTACAATAACCGGGAATGGAGGCCCATTCAGCACCGAGGACGGGGTAGTTGTAGTTCAACTCAAGGCGAGACGCCCTGAAATTACGGCCCGGCGACTTTCAGCGGGGCGGATCACAGGGGATGTCGGGTTTGATGGGCGATTTTTCAAAGCGGTTCTGGAGAAGGGAAGGGTCCTTGTGATGATGGAGGGGTAGGGTGTCGCCAAGGGGCTATGGAGAGGTCCTCTGTGTAATTAAGAGCGTCTTGAGAAACGGCGCGGTGTGAAACTTGTCGCTTCCTGTTTAGGGGGACTTTCGAGGGTTCAAGATTAAAGTTTAAAGTCACTAGTTTCTAGTCACTAGTTACAGGAGCACTTTTAAAACTACATTATCGTTGCACCAACGTGATACTGATGTTGATTGCCAAATGATTATAATGAAAATGCGTAAGTTGTGTGTGTGTGATAGCTGATTTTTTACTACATGTTTCTTTACTTAAATATGTAATAAAGAGCAAATCAAAAACGTTTCCTGACTGAAAGTTTGCTTCTCATATGCCAAAGTCTTGATTCATAAATCATGAATATGATTAGCATAAACTGTTGTAGTATTGATTTGTTTTCGTTCTCACCATTTATCTATATCCCATTCCTCCTATCATTCAATAGCCACAAGAATAAGCTTTATATGACGCATGTGATTTTTGCTATGTGTTCATTTTCTCTGCAAGTAATGCTTGTACATTTAACGGCTAAAGGAATACCAGTAAGTACATTTCTGAAAACAGGAAGAAACCCTTCCTTTGTAGTAACTGAAGAACGCTGACGTGCCAGACACTAAACATCGCCCTTCTCCCAGCCACGGCCCGTGATCGTTCGGAAGACTGGTCTGTACAAGCCACTTAAACATCCCCTATAGTCATAATGACCAGATCATCGCTGTAAGGGTGGGGAGAGGTCGCGTGATCGATAAACACAGAAACGCTCGCATTACTGCTGAGACCGTCGCTAAAGCATTGTTTATTTATTCACATATATATAACGAGTAAAAGGCAAAAATCACAATTGCTTATATGACGCCTTCTACTCGAGGACATTGATATAAAACAAGAGTAAAACCAAATGACAAAATACATACATAATCACAAAATGGATAAAAGAACAAATTAATGTGAGCAAGACAAGTTGGTGATCTATCAATTTCGAAAATCTACCTGTACAGTTACAGGTAAACCTAGATGTGGAAATATTCTCCTTCTTTGCAAGAATTCCTGCAGAGCTTGTTCTTTAAAACAAACAAATGAAGATTAGGTCTTTTTCACTTCCAAGGCAATACAACTAAGCCCGCGTTTAATTTGTTTCACCGTGAGAGTCCGATTTATGTTGAAGACAGCAGATAGGAACAAAGATAAGGGTAGTGGCTAAAAATGTAGAATTTGTTACCAAAACGCATTGAAAACGTAGGTACCATATATTCTTGTATCTCATTCTGTTTATGGGTGTAAACCGAGACACGTCCACATTTAGAAATCTACATTAAAGATGTGTGCAGTTAAAGATGCTGCCAGAATGCAGATTGAGAAATGACAGTAAAAAATAACATACTTTTCTGCAAAAGACATTACATCTGTATTGCTACCACATGATGTGCATGCTATGAAATATTATCAACTTGAAGTTTGACGTGTTCTTATAAGCTAGCTGCTTACGACAATGCTGCCATACATTCAGATGCGTCTTATCAAAAGGACAGAAAATACACTTCTACACATAATGTTCATTCTCTGTGTACACTTGCAGGGTAGTTATGTTTATTTGATCATAACTCTAAATTGTGAATATCAAACACGCAATTCCAACCAAAATAAAAAATGCTGATTTATGTCAAGATTCGGAAGAAGAAAAGGTAAAACATTCAGCTACATGGCTGCAAATGTGTGTCATGTACTAAACCGTTCCACTCACACATTTATGTGTACAGGTTTTAAGGTGATTTATGACTATGATTACTCATTTTATAGCATGACTCGAAGGTTCTCAATAGCATGAGTCAAAATTGCGTAACGAGTAACTTTCGTTTGATGAAAAATTTTGATTGAAAAGGGAAGAAAACAAACAAAAAGTTTCGAACCTGGCACTCGGGCAAAGGTGATGCTAGGAACAAACATTCACGTTTACACGACGTTAATACGTTTCTGTAGCACCTGTACAGCATTTGTTTGAAGAAACTAACAAACTTAGAGGTTGAAGGACTGTTCAGATGGAGCAGGTCTATCAGACTGTGTTTGTATAGTTACGTTACAACAAACCCCAACACGCGCCATATGTGTAAGAGTGGTGACGAACAAACAAACCAACAAACTTACTAGTTGAATGGCGGTTCTAAAGGAGCAGGTTTATCTGTTATTTTTCTCTCGTAATTATGCTAAAACAAACCTCACTACGCGCCATCTGTGTGTAAGAGTGGTGACGAACAAACAAACCAACAAACTTACAAGTTGGATGACGGTCCTAAAGGAGCAGGTTTATCGTTTTTTCTCTCCTAAGTTACGCTAAAACAAACACAAGCACACGCCACCTGTGTGGAAGAGTTTAGACGAACAAACAGATAAAGGACGGTTCTTATCTATATCGTTTTGTTTTTCTCGTAGTTACGCTAAAACAAACACCAGCACGCGCCATCTGTATGGAAGAGTTTAGGCGACCAAACAAACCAACCAAAAAACTTAAGGCGTGAATAACGTCGTTTTCTCTCCTTGATACGCTAAAACAAACCCGACCACGCGCCATCTGCGCGTAAGAGCCCACACGAACTCGCCGAAGAGGACGCCACACAACTCCAGGCGACACTCCGGTTACCAACCAATCACCCAGTAAAGGACATCCAGGACCACTTAATCACCTCCTCGGGGTTTCCCGACAAATGGCTTTCTTCCTGCTTTGAAGTCGAGCGCACATTTCATCTACATGTATATTAGCGAGGCGACAGTAGTGTCCCTTCCTGTAAGGTGTAATAATAAGACGAGAAGAGTTTGTTCGATAATTTATGACAAAACGCGAGATTTGCTGGCCTACAGCTGACAGACAAAGTCATCACAGGAGAGCTTGTAGATGTTCCTCTCTGTCGATAAAGTCTTAGACTGACTCTGCTCTGTCAATCGTTTGTATCAATGTAAAGGCTTTAGAATGGATGTTGCGAATGAAAATTAGCTGAAATATCAATACATATTGGATGATTTTATTATCATTATCAAAACATGTCGATTTGTCAAGAATGTTTGCAAAAATGTCTGATTAAACTCTAAAACTTGACGTCCATAGCTGTCCCTTTTTTTATTCTCAGGGAGTAAATTGTAAATCGTAGTCGTAAAAACAAAACAACATACCTCGGCTTTTTTGTGTGTGGAATGTAAACTACTGTTTTTATGTATGTTAGGGAACCTATAGGGAGGCTAAAACGGCACAAATATCTTGACCAAACATACATGCTACTATTATGTTTATAACAGCAAGCGTTTGATGTCAATGGATACAAAACATCGAAGGAGGCAAGTATTCGCGTGGCATGCTTGCAATGACGAGGTATTTCAAACAAATACTGTGCCAAATACCGGACATTTAAGTCACCAACATTGCTGTGTATTCCTTTTCACCCCAATTTTGTAAAACACTTCAAGAATGTGATAGTGATTAAGCTGCAAACGTGAATTTTCACGGCAATGTTTACATAACGTCGCTTATATTACATCCTTTTCCTCGGCCCGAATAAGCTCAGTGTTGCAACCGCCGTTTTTTTTTTTAAGATAGTCAAGGAGGAAAGCGAACATATGTGGTAACAACGCCGGCCAATTTAGGTCATCCACACACATATATAATCCCTAAATATCATTTAAAACACTTAACACTTTCCCGGTGCGCTACAATACCATCGCAAACACCATAACATCAAGGGATACTGCAGGAAAGGTATACGCTGACAAATTTCGTTTCCGGAATTCCCGTTCGAACGACAACAACAGAGACATTTTTCGCCAATAAAATTCAATTTTTGTGCCCCAACAGAGGAAGCATCTTCCGTTCTCTATACTCCAGTATCTATGATATATCTGTACGTAATGTGTGCATCGTGATTCGGGTGAGGACCGGTGTGTTTTTGATTGGGTAGTTGGCGTGAGCGGACACGGAAGCCTGGGCGGCTGTCTCGCCACTCGTACTCGTACTGTACCCGGAAAGAAACAAACCAGCCTCGCGCGAGGAAAGCAATTGAGAGACAATTTGGGATACCTACAAGTAAGCGATGTAGAGGAGTATATTGAAGGGTTGGTGGCTGTTTTCGGACTAGAATAAAGGCTTAATTTACGGATGGTTTGCTGGTACATGTTTATACATATAAAATGTGTATGTTCTTCACCCGCACAGACACAAACAAACCTACCTCGCAAGGAATTCAGTAAGACAATTGAGGGACAATTCGGGCTAACTAGAATTAGGATATACACAATAGTATATTGTAGAGTTTAACTATGTAAGTATTGGAGTAACTAATGGTTTAATTTACGTAAAGTTTTCTTAAACAAATTGAATCTCTAACAATCATATTATCGCAGTGATCATAGTTGACAAAATACAATGCCATCCTTCAAAACATTCTTTTTCATACTGCTGTGTACTATTGTTACATTTTCCAGACGGAAAAGCTACTGAAGGATATTCCTAATGTGTTTCAGGTGAAAGAGGCCAAACGGTTGATACACCTTGAAATCATACGAACTCCGGAATAGTGGAGAACAATTGAAACATTACGGAATCTTACACGTTTTCTTTATGATTGTTAATATTTAGAAATAGAAGCAAAGCTACATTTCTGTTCCTGTCCCCGGTAATGTTAGACAGTGCAGAAACAGTGCAGAAATATTACCCCACATTAGCACTGGCTATCATAGCCCTTCGGGTGAGCCATTCGTACCTATTTATTAGACCCGGCCCTTTTCCCCTAATAAAGCAGAACGTCAGGTAGCTAAATCTTGACGGACGGACACTGTCCAGGGCGAATTCACAATACGACAGGCACATATATCAATATACATCCACTGTACATCCACACACACACACGGGGAAGAGAGAAAATGGCCCTTTCCGCGGCTGAAAAATAACGAATATTTGCGAGCCCCGGGGAATTGTCGGCAGGGTTGCTGTTACGACGAGGTGCAATTTATTATCGATGACCCGGGTGTAATGGACGGGCCCGTCCAACCGTGCGCTGGACTGTTTGCAAATAAATTTGACACACATAACAGGAAAACAACAGCGGCTCTGTGCGTGTGTGTGCGTGGATTGGGAGTCTCTTATATCGTCAATAATGGAACAAAGAGTGGATATCCGTGAGCCTGTATTTGGAGGAACATAGAGCAAGTTGGTTTGTGAAATTAGTTTCGGAAATAACCAAGTGACAGAAAGGATATTATGGCTGTACAAGCTAATGACGAACTAGTAGTAAGTATTACACAACCCGTGCATGAAATATCTACCTACATTTGAGGAAACAAAAGAGCTACTCCTCGCGCCTTTGTTAATAGAATATCTACTTCCCGGGACGCCATATTTCTCGTGCGTCGCGTAGACTTTTACACCTCCAACCCACGAGGGCGGTGACCTCACGGCGACCTCGCTGCGACAAAAAATTTGACAGAACGCTCAACGAATTTCATAGATACAAAAACGAATCTATTTACGCTTTGTTTGTTTTGTTGTCTTTTCAGTCATACTTTTACATTTTGTCAAAGTCATCTTCCAGAAGTTTGGTTTCAATCATAATCAACTACAAGCTACAAAAGAGAAATACAAAATAAATCTTAAAATTCTGCTAACATATATAAACCTCTAATATCTTGATACAGTCAGGTGGGACTAAAGGTGGGTTTAGTATATTTTCTGATAAGAAAGATGCACTTTTACATTTTGCATGATATCCTAGTTATGAACCAAAGGGTTACTCGAACAGGTCGCAGCGACGTCGCAGTAAGGTCGCAGTGCGATCGCCGTCTAGCGGAATGGCGGTGTGATTAACACACGATCAATAAAACAAAGGAAATTTATTTCCCAACATAAGGAAGACGACATAGTTTGACGTCAGCGGCGGAAGACTTACAATCCCATCAATTCAGGAACAAGGGGACGTGAATCTTGCCAGATTTAAGAGACGGCGGCCATGAAATGTTGCCAAATTTGGTCTCTAAGACAGACAAATGCATTTCCGCACCAGAAAGAATGTACGACTTGAGTCTGCAATTAATTAGTCACACTCTGTTCGGATCTTGGGATTGAGCGTCGCAGAATAACGGAGAGGATACGTCATAACTCTTCTTAAAATCAATTCCAATCCACAAATCTAAACCCAAAGCGGATGACTAGTTGTAATTCCCCCCTCTGTGTCTGAGTCGGAACTGTTTGTAATTTCCTTGAAACTTGAGGCGGGGACAGTCTCATCTTGGCGACTATAAATTTGGCAGATTGTTACTTTGAAATCGAGTGAGTCCAAGTCGTTACTCTTCGCTTGTCAGACAAGAAATCTGATGCGACGTTTTATTCATCTTTCAATCAGCTCGTCTATCCGTTAAGATTGTGTTGATGCGCGTGGGTTCGGGTAAGCACTGGGTGGTATCAAACGTCTACAAATTTTAACGTCTACGAATTCTAGATATAAACACCCATTTACGTTGTTAACGTTGTGTTTGCAACGTAATGTTTTTTCTCAAATTGTTTAGCTATTAAATCAAGATGATACTGTCTTTCAATGCCTTTCTCTCTGTTTACGCTATTTCAACGCCATGACAATAGGTACATTGTGCAATGGAGAAGTCACAGACAAAAACATAGGACTGAACGCGATTCCTACACTGTCGTCAGATTCACGAAACAGGCTTATTCACAGCTTGTCAACAACTTCTCAGCAATGGCATGTTTTGCAGAAACATCTACAACGGAATAGTTTTCCTTACAGATTCACAAATTCAAGTTCACGAATGCTGCTGGTGCTGATTATATCTTACTGACACTAGCTAGAGCTGGTATTAATTGTATGTAGAATAGAAGAATGTCTGTGACAACAATGATATGCCTTTTACACAACCGTGCTAAAGAAATGGTTAAAACGCACCATGCATTTTCCATCAATTACACAAAACATAGATTGTTATACATTTACGTACATTCGCTAAAAGCACGTAAAAGTCAAACAGTAATGTTTCAAAGTGTACATTTGTATCAGTAACAGCTTAATGCTACATTTGTTTCAGACACAGTTTAATGCTACATTTGTGGAAAAAAACAGCTTAGCGCTCGCTTCTCCGGCTTTTAGATTTATGGCATTGCAAAAGCGCCTGGATAAATCACCTGTCAGGTTGACACTCTGCCAAATTGCGTAAAAATAGCTCAGCATTTAGTACTGCAAAATCGGCCTATTGTTGTAAGAGGAGAAAGAATCATAATTTTGTTTCCAAAAAGCCGTGTTTGCACCGTAGTCATCTATCTAGTTTGTTTATTTTTGTTTATTTTATTGTCACCAAATTTCACATCATTTTCGCCACGTTTTGTTGTCATACTAATTGTAATTGAAATATTTCAATTTTGTTGTTGAAAGCACAAAATGAAACCGCTCTAAAATGTAGAGTGTAGCACAAAATGAAACTGCTGAAACGTAGATTATTGTTTCCACGTATTCTACATTAGCCATCACTATGATTAATCTAGAGTCAAAAAATTTCACATCATCTTTCAGAAGTTTGGTTTCTATCATAATCATAAATGCTGTTTTTGCTGCTTAAGTACACAAATACGACTGCTCTAACCCCTGTGTAAAAGAAGCTTCATTGACACAACAAAAGTACAGTGACTTCCGTACGGTCAACTACAAGCTACAAAATAGAAATACACAATAGATCTTAAAATTTTGCTAACATATATAAACCTCTTAAGTCTTGACACAGTCTGGTGGGACTAAAAGTATGTTTAGTATTTTTTCTGATAACGAAGCAGACTTTTTTAAATTATTGTCAGAGTTGTTGAATCTAAAGATATATTCATATCTGTCTGTGGTATCGAGCCTACTGAAATGTGTAGCATTCAAACAAAGAAATGTGAATAATCTAAATTACGTAAGACATGGTATCCACAGCATTCCATGACAAAGTGAAATTCATTCTACAAGGTGTAAATGTTCCTTTGATCGTCAAAATTCACGTATTTTTTGCATTCTGATGGTTGTCAAATTAAAAATAGATTCCTGTGGTATCGAGTCTACTGAAATCTGTAGCATTCCAAGACAGAAATGTGAATAACCTATTACATTGTTCGTAAGACATAATAGTTAGAGCATTCCATGACAAAGTGAAATCCATTTTAAAAGGTGTTATTGTTCTTGTGCTCGTCAAAATTCACTTATTTTTGCGTTGTGAGAGTTGTCAAATTTAAAGATAGATTCCTGTGGTATCGAGCCTACTGAAATGTGTAGCATTAAAACAAAGAAATGTGAATAATCTATCACGTAAGACATCGTATCTACAGCATTCCATGACAAAGTGAAATTTATTTCAAAAGGTGTAATTGTTCCTTTGCTCGTCAAAATTCACGTGTGAAAGGTGTGAAACGTGTGCACTGTGAAAGTTGTCAAATTTAAAGATTCCTCTGGTATCGAGTCTACTGAAATCTGTAGCTATCCAAGACAGAAATGTGAATAACCTATTACATTGTTCGTAAGACACCATAGTTAGAGCATTCCATGACAAAGTGAAATTCATTCTAAAAGCTACAATTGTTCCTTTGCTCGTCAAAATTCACTTATTTTTGCATTGTGAGAGATGTCAAATTTTAAAGATAGATTCCTGTGGTATCGAGTCCACTAAAATGTGTAGCATTCAAACAAATGAATGTAAATAACTACAGCATTCCAAGACAAAGTGAAATTCATTCTAAAAGGTGCAATTGTTCCTTTCCTCGTCAAAAGGCACGTTTTAAACACGCCTCCCCGCGTGTGCAACCTAAGAGCTCTAATGCACGCCGTAACGGAGTATAAAATGTCAGTGGGGGTCCCGACATCGTAATCAGAACCCTTTTCATGCAAACGCGATGATTGCCTAAAAGGCAAAACGCTTCATTACATTCATTTACTGTATTTCATACCAACATTTCAGTGCGCCCAGCGGGGGTGCGTGAGGAAGGCTTTGGAAGTAATCGCGCTGAAACTACACACGGATGAGCAATGTGTACGTGTTAGCAAAACAAAAACAATATAAGGTATATGATATATAGAAATATACAGTTATATGATAACCGTCTGAATGTGTACGTGTTAGCAAAACAAAACAATATAAGGTATAAGACTTATAGAAGTATACAGTTATATAATAACCGTCTAAATGTGTACGTGTTATCAAAACAAAAACAATTTAAGGTATAAAATATATGAAAATATACAGTTATATGATCTTGAATTATTTTCCGTGATATACTAGTAGACCTTGTCTTTATTCAATTGTTGTTCGGTACTATTACCTATGACTTGAAATGAGAACAATAGCAAAACAAAAACAATATAGGGTATAAGATATATAGAAATATACAGTTGTATAATATTGAATCATTTTCCCTGATATACAAGTAGACCTTGTCTTTATTCAATTGCTGTCCGGTGCTATTATCCATGACTTGTATAAAATAAGAACAATATAGGGTATAGAATATATGAAAATATGGCATGTTAGGAAAAACTATTCTTGGTATAGAATATATAAAATTATACAAGAAGTGATATCTTTTCTCCGATATAAAACTTGACCATGTCTTTCCGTTAATATCTAAGTGTTATTTGGTGCTGTTATCTATTAAGTTTATAAATCTACGTGAAAAAGCGGTCCTGAATACTAGTACGTCCAAGATGAAAAAAGCAAAAGGAGAACAAGTATTGGAGAAAATCTAGATAAAAATCATACACAATTTATATGGACATAATCTTTAGCACCCGAATACATTTCTTTTTCTATGATTCAGCTGTTTTTGCTGTTATTACCTATCATCTGCAGAAATATAGCTGACTATACGGCAATCTCTGAACATTTGTTGTGTCATCAAAGATATTTGCGTCATTTATGTTACAAGGCAATTTAACCAAATTTCTGTTGGTCGAGAGTGTTAAGTCTTTGTAATTATTCATTTGTAAATATCAACGCCATTCAGGCTACCATCCGCATGTCTGTAAGTTTGGTATATTAATAAAGAAGACTGAAGAAACCAACATTCAGCAAAACGGATAAGGATACGGTATTGTGATATGATATGTCTACTTCTGCTTCGGTTCCGACCAACAAAAGTGCCCCAATGATCGCCATGACCAGGTCGGGTTATACCGGCACTTTGGGAAAAGGAACTGGAGAAGTATAATTATACCCCGTCCTCGGAGACCGACAACTGCCGACCCGATCTGTCATTCCGGATCTAACCGGCGGCACAGCAGCACAAAAACTCCCCGTGTACCCATTCTGTGAACGTCATAAATACAAATAAATATGCAAAGTGTTCCGAAAATACTAACCATCGTGAATAGGAACAATGATGTTATTCTATACCGCCGTATATATATCTTCTATTCGAGAATACAGAAATGACACCTTGCTGTCTAAAGTATGCCATTAACTATGGTAACTACAAAACGTGATTCTTATATTTAGCTTTAAGGGAAATATTTCATACCTAATATTAGACTAGCATGTGAATAATATTATGGCAAATTTTCTGAGTCTCTTGTTTTGGATCAGATATTCCTTCGTTACGACGGAACAATGGAACATTCTGCTGCAGTAGGTGTGTAGAAATGATAATGAACAACAGTCAAATAATACCGCAAACTACGGGCGTCATACAGTTACAAAAAAATCAAGTTAGCTACTTTCCCATGTGTTCAAGAATCTGAGTGATTCTGTGGAAATTGTGGGTTTGACATCAGTGCAGTGTTGTGGGGAGGTAGTTGCCTCTTAGCCTGTCAGGTACAAAGTCTCTTCAAAGACGACACACTAGCTGCATCCCTTGACGTTTATAGATTTGAATGTTTACGTACAAATTGTACGTTTCCAGCCCATGTGAGTGTATTGGGGTATAATGCCCTTGGTTGGGGGTAATGATTACGTGTGTGTGAGTCCCCCCGGCTTCCCTGGACCGAAGATTGCCGCAGAAAAGCCCGTCACAAAAAGCGGGGCTGAATGGAGGCTGATTGCCCGTAATGGTCCTTAATTCCAGCAGTTTGCCTCTGCGAGGGAGAATCCAGCACACCAGGGACGGTTATAGAATAGATATCCCATGAAAATCACGGTTCTAGAGGACTGAGGGGGCTGTCCTGTTCTTACAAGGATAGGACATAAACAGGATGGCTTCAGTACGCCAACGATTTATGTCACAAACTGTGCAAAATTACCCGTTTTTAGGACAATGAAATCAAGCGTGGATGAGTTTCCTACTGAGTCATGTTTGTTTTGATTGTTCGTTGTTGTTGTTATTGTTTTATGCCAGATCGAACTTGAGTACAATAAACATTGGGGTTTTGTACATGTGTATCAATACAAGAGCCAATGCAAGTGGTAAAGGTGCAGCAGGAAAAGTTACAACGTCGTCAACTTAAGACAAAAGAACCTTATGTTTTCCCATTGTCAAATTGTGACAAATGACCACATTTAGCCAATAAATCACCACTCCATCCAACAGTAGACTTAATGCATACATTATACATACCACTAACAGAGCACTATTAGCAGTTACACATTTTATCTCCTATATACTTAAAGAAACCACGACGAAACTCGAAAATTTCTCGATCATTGTTAGCGGGACTGTATGAGAATTCCTCGGGTACAGAACGCGACCTGAGCCGAGAAAGCAGCCGGGGTTTACCCGCTGATACAGCGGTGTGGACAAACCCACGGTAAGGCATATTTGCTATGGGCAAACTGCTTAAGTATCAACGCCATGCCCCAACCACTCTGTGTAAGCTTCAAATTCAAACAACTTACAAGGACGTCGTTTGCAGTGTCAGTGTTCTGTGCTCGTACAATATAGGATTATGGAAAACGATATACACAAGCTAGAAGTAGACAGTAGTAACGACACTGCGACTGAAGATGGCACAATTCGCCACACGCCTCTAGATGATCATACAGTATCTAGACTTCTGTACATCAATTAAAGAGAATATTTCAGGGGAAATGGGCTCATACACTTTGTGGAGGCTAGTCTATATTTGCACATTTACCTTTTCTGTAACTTACGAAGCTACAATGCCACAATACCGCAACCAGTTATGTAACGAGCTATTGTGTATAAAAATGAAATTACGCGTCGTGTTGCACCCCAATGGGACAGATTTGGCATATTTTGGCAACCGGCATCACTACGAATTTGTATGTAATTTGTAATCAGCACGGTATCACAATATTTGAAAGTCAGAGAATCGAAAATAATAACAAAAAACAGCCAATAAAAACAATATTTTACAGACATGTCTATCTAGCCAATATTTGACAAGACATTCGATACACTGCAGTGAAGTGCCGTATTCTTTCACGGATATATGTGAAGATTTTAGATCGGACCAATATTCAGACGATTCTCCGAATTTTGATACGTAATACAGTGGTACGTGTATCCATAGTTTTGCCTCCAAGTTGCCAAGGAGACGAGGTCTTCGACAATTTGCTATGGGCACCTTACCGCTGGTAACTGAATTAGAACGCCAACGTTAACCCCATTTCACAAACAAAATTAAGATATAACAGTGTAACACTGAAACGAAATGGCCTATAATTAACATGGACACGCACAGAAAGGGCTTCGAACCAGGGTTACGGTGGTGTCGATGTCTGTGAGGATTACAGCCTGGGCCAATTGACAATACTATAGAACACTAAATCATGGCGCTGCGGTCACTTCTAAATTCCTTTATACCATTTTTGAACGTACACAAAAAATGTACACTTGCAGTTTTTAGACACTGACAAATGTATGGTGGTTTTGCCATTAAGGAGGGGTTCCAGGGTAAAAACATACGTTACTTAGAAGTTTACAGGTCGTTCTATGAATTTGGGCAGCTCTACGTTGGACAATAAAATAATTGTCTTCATTGTTGGCCAAAGAATTGATTGTCTCTGAAAGTTGGTTCTTTCCCCACACTCTATTTTCAGGAGGTTTAATGGCGAGATAGCTTCTATTTGATACCACAGGTATAGCAAGGCATTCAGAGAGTCAGCGTCTTTTCAAATTCAAAGTGGTTAACTGACTGAGTCGATAATTACGCCAATTTTGTAATCATGTCACAAAGGCAGTGGGATTTAGAGGCAGATTACGGGAGTGGGTCGTGTTACATGGGCATGTACAATACGGAATCAGGCATACAAGATCCTTTGACGCATTTCCTTAAAAAAGAGAAAATGTAAGAATGAAATGTTCAGTTATATACTGGAGAATGATTACCAAACACAGCATATGCAACACAAAGTAAGATCTATGCAGTCTCAATGAAAAACAGCAAGCGGAACAGAAAATCTTAGCTGTATTGTGCCTTTAGATCAACTTCCTTAGTCTGATCAAGGTTCGATACCAAACCTCCTTTATTTGATGTGACATATACACATCCAATGTAACCACACAAAGAAGAAAAATGTGGCCTGAATGTCACAGCTGCTACATTTGCTACGGCCATAAAATTGCAATTAACACCAATTGCAATCAGAAATTACATATTATGGTACATTTCCAGCTTCCCTTCTACTGGCATAATTTGGCTCATTCGTTCGTATCAAGAAAAACTGTAAAACAACACTTGATAAAACCAAAACGCAAAATAGCATATTTTGCGACAAGTCCGCAATATTTAGCTGACTACAATTTTCAATCTAGTACCTAGCAAGCACTCTACATCATATGTCATGAAAAGCTTTGTGCTCCTATACAGAAATTTGCTCACAGGGTGGATTTCGTTTCTCATTTAAAGAATGGAAAGACGGGACAGAAGAAAGATCTATTGCAAAAATACAGCTGAAATGAATTGGTTGCTGTGACTAAATTAGGGTGATAATGGTGTAACAATAACTATCCCCCAGCGAATATTCGGTTCCACACATTTCCACAGTTTTGGCTCACTACTATCAAAAGTGTGTAATGTACTATCTTTCACTAAATGATATTCAATTTCTAAGACGATTTCTACGTTCCCAAGACTTCCCCAACAGTTTCCCACGAGGACTATGTCCAAACGAAGGCAGGGAAATCGTCGAGGTAGGTCCGGAACACAAAGGGAATTGTCTGCGCGCCGATCGCGCGGCATTGTTGCCGTGAAAGCGGTGAGGTTGGCTCGGCCGGCGGGAACGGACGCACTGCCCTTTCGTATGGTAACCTGCCGGTGTTCGGGTGTTAATCCGGGTGCGATTATCTGACGGAACATGTCCGGGGGATTGGGGACGGGAACGATTGTAAACAGGAGGAACTGTTGGGGGTGTTTGATCGGGTTATCCCGGCCGGTGGTTTGGGATGACTCCCCGGCGTAATGGTATGGAAATCTGTCTTCTGTACGCGTCAAATGGACTTCAAGTAATCCTATGGACTAAACAATTCTGGGGATTTTTCACCTTTTTATATCAAACGGCTAGAACAAAGGAAACAGAGCTACATTGTTGTACAATTTCGAGAACATTACAACTCCCAGGTACAGGTATTTTTCCGTGTGAATCTCTTTTGAGTATTTATGTGTTTTGGTCGTTTTTTCAGCCGGTATATTGCAATTGCTGACGTCAGTATTTTGCCAAAACTGTGCTAAAATTATAACGTATTGCATGCAGTCTTACTCTTAGTCTTACTTAAAACAAGTCCACAATTTGCCTAATCGTACGATAAACAATTTACAGTGGCTCTAGCAGTTTCTAATAGTATGTAGTTCTAGTGATGTATTCGCTAACCATGGAGCCCAAAAATAAAGCTAGGGTGAAGAATGAATCGCAACGTATCAGTATGTTTACAGTTTGAGTTAGAATACGATGTCATAATCACTGATACAAAGAACTACAGTGTATGTACATATGAAGGATATATCTATACCTGTACATGGATACATTTGCTACAGGGGAGCATCATACGTTGCGAAGGATTCTACCTATTCCTGCACATGTTAATATAGCAAAACGTACGTACATTGTCTAGTAATCTTAATCTCTTTGTACAATTTCTGTAAAACCAAAAACAGAGATAAGTAAAGCCTAAAATGAGCTGCCTTTTGGTACAAGAATGTACAATCAATGACGCGTGTTTATTATCGGACTCAAGCCGACATTTCTACCGTTGGAAACTGCGGCGAGGTGTTTGGGAATGATGTATATTTGCGAGCCCGCTAATGAAGGTGAACATCTTTCCCTTATTGTTCCCACCGATGTGGCAATATTGTGTCGGTTTTTGTGTCCATACGGCTGAGGGACGGCTACATTAATTACGCTACATTGCCGCGTTTGTGTCGACACTAAACAATGCCTCAACCAAAGACCTATTAATGTGTTTGACAGGTGGAAAAATGGCCGCGAGCGCCGATGTTACAGATAGCGCCCGGGTGTCCCCCGGTGCCGGGCAGGTTTGAATGGTTAATTCCCGCCGCACAGAGGACCTCGCTATCTGCCCGGTTTGTCTAAATGGCACTTTTTTATTTGTTTGGTGGGTGGAAAGATGGCCGGCAGGCGCGATCCCGACTGATACGGCAGAGTTCTCCCACAAGAATTGAAACATTCTATTGATGTGGGGCACGAAAACGGCGGGTTCGAAATCCCGAATTATGCCTGGATTTGCCTAAAGCCTAGGTTACACATAGCCGAACATGGCCTCCCGACTCTCCCCCGACCATGGTTGGAGTGATTCGGGAGTGATTCGGGAGCTAGCTCGGTTGGCGTTCGGCCGAGTCGGCTGGCGTTCGGCTGAGTCGGCTGGTGTTCGGCTGCGCCAGCCGAATGTTTTGAAAATTTCAAAACATTCGGCTCTGGACGTAGGGTCTGAAATGGGTCGGCTGGTGTTCGGCTGGTGTTCGGCGCGGTCGGCTAGTGCTCGGCTGGTATTCGGGATTGAGTCAGTAGTAAAATTAGAACCTTAACCACGCCAGAAACACTACTGACTTACTCCCAACTTGTTTCCAACCTACCCATAACTCACCCCAAGGCCGTAGAAAAATCTCTGCTAACTAATTCTCAACCAAGTGACTACTATCGGAACGTGGGCGAATCACCCCCGACCTTCACACGACCAAAAACAAAGAAGAACACTGAAAGCAGTATTAAAGCTAGCCATGATCCGAATTCGATCTCTCGGTGATGTTAACAACATGATAGAATGGATTATTTTAATTAAAACCGCAAATGACCCCTCTTTTGAAAGTTGCTGAATATGTCCATTTAATTTCGTGAGAGGGTCTGCAATCGGTCGGGGTTTAGTCAGGAGAGATTCGGCAGTCTGCGGCTAGAGGTCGGGATGGTTGGGAGTAAGCTAGAAAGCATTCGGGGCCCATTCGGGAGTAATTCGTGTACTGGTTAGGAGATGATCGGCGGATCTTCGGCGCATGTTCGGCGCCAAAGATAGGCGTGGCCCAAAAACTGGTCAGACTGCTCCCGAACTACCGCCGACCCGAGTCGGCTAGCGTTCGGGAGCCATGTTCGGCTATGTGTAACCTAGGCTTAAGCTGCACTCAGAAGTTGTAACGTTTTTAGCCGTGCCTACAAGCGCCGCCGTTCCTGTAGGTACATGCATGCTCGGCCGTTACGGTTGTCAACGTTGAGTTATGACTATAAACAACATGTGAACCTTTTATGACACATAATTATGCTAACGAGTTACACACATTAAAACAAGGGAAGGTGTTAAATAGTCAGTTACATTGGCCACACTAAAAATTGCAATTTTAGCGTAAGTAAAATGACTAGTACTCAGAAATGCGGCTGTGTCAACGTTATGATTATAAACAACATTTAAACCCTTTACGACACATGATTATATCAACGAGAATTCACACGTTAGAACAAAAGGCCTATGTGTTTGATATATTACTAGTAGCCAGTCACTTTGGACATACTAAAAATGCGATTCTAGCGTTAGTAAAATGGCTGAGAAATACGCCTCAACTTTGACTATAGACAACATTTAACCCTTTACGACACATGATTATGCTAACGAGAATTCACACGTCAAAACAAAGCCCTGTGTGTTTAGCAATATGTGTTCGGTTATACTCGCCACACTAAATAAAAATGGCCATTCTAGCGTAAGTAAAATGACCCAGAAATGCACCTGTAAACGTTGAGTTATGACTATCAACAACATTTGAACCCTGTATGACACATAATATGCTAACGAGAATTCGTTGAAACAAAGGCCTGCATATTTAGTATATTAGTCAGTTACTTTAGACATACTACGAAAGGCAATTCTAGCGTTAGTAAGACAGAAATACGCCTGTCAACGTTTAGTTAATACTATAAACAACATTTGAACCCTTTGCGACACATAATTATGCTAACGAGAATGCACACTTTAAAACAAAGGCCTGTTTGTTTATTAATATATCAGTCAGTTACTTTGGACATACATGACTCAGAAATACGCGTCAACGTTGAGTTATGAATATAAACAACATTTACGCCACATAATTATCCTAACGAGGATTCACACGTTAAAACAAAGGATTATATACATTAGCCAGTCACTAGAATAAGTGGCAATTCTAGCGTAACTAACATGACTAAAAAATGCGGGTTATGCTGTCGACAACCCTCAACAAAAGACCGACCAACATTCCTCCATAATGACCGCCGTAACATGGCTGGAGGTCAGGAACACATTTGTCTCTTTGTGAGATAAGATTGACACAAATGCAGACGACAGATAGATACGGTGACAGGATAGTTGGGAAGTTAGTTTGATATGACGAGACGGGATCTGACAGGTAAACGGGTCTTTAGTGTCGCCTGGGGGAGGGGGTGGCTAGGGTCGATCTATAGGGACGACCGGTCGAATATATATGCACAAAACTATGGTGTGTTTTTTTTTCTCTCAAGTTGGTATAAAAAGACCTCTTGTAAAGATTGACAACATTTACATGATGACACAGCAGTTCAAATACTGCTAGAGTATTTCGAGTCATTGCCTAATGTGGAAAAATGATAAATTAAGATAATCCAGTTTTAGAATTACAACATAAATGTGTATACTTTGCATAATTTGGCCCGTTTCGCTACTATCATACACACATTATATAAACGTTTCGTTGCATAAAACTCAAAGCAGAGCTCTACAAATAGTTCTTACTAAAATGATATGGCTATTATCTTTTAGAACGAATGATAAAATCATAAAATTACATACAACTTCGCACATAGAAGGCTTCTCTAACTATATAATCGTGACCCAGTTATTATGTATGAAGAAGTGACTTTATCAGATAACGTTCTGCATAGATAAAATTCCTTCACCTGAATAACTTTTGACATTTAATTCTTACATCCCATTGGATGGAGGCTAGACTCATTGAGACTTTGGGGATTTCGTCGATGCCTTTTTTTCAAGTTCTTCACATTTCCGTTGGCATCATTATTTTTAACTTAACATTTCAAGTTCAGACTCGGGATTTAAGTTTAGATACAGAAAATTACCATAAAAGAATGGTAGTGTGTGATTCTATAAATATCTTTTGTCGTTGTGATTTTGTACATTTAGTATTTTGGGACGGATCTAAATCTAAGGGATGATTTACATTAGAGTATTCATTAATATCAACTTAGCATAACAAAGAAGTCATACGTTGATGAAAGTTAGACATCCAGGTAGTAAGATACGCCAAAAATAATTACTCAAGCAACTGGATAAAATTTTGAAACAGTCAGACGTTTCAGACAGCATCCACTGTCTTTCGTCAGTGACTAACGATAGGACTGAGAACACAAAGAAGTCATACCTGGGTTGTAATAAATATAACGATTAGCAAATACGCGGCCACGTGTTTTATTTTTGAGGGTTCAGATCCCCTAATCTATCAATGGTTCCATATACGGACGGAAACATTTCTCAGCTCTAAGACACCGACTTAACATTATCGACAGAAAAACTATATCCCTGAGTAGGTATGTTTTATTGATTAGCAACAATGCGGTTAAAACAAAAGACATTTCTTTATTTTTCTACAGATGAAGGTAGGAAACTATCAAAACTATAGATCAACACGATAGAGGTATTCACATTTGCTTGATCTCTTACCTCTTAAGACGGCTGATATATTGTTTACGAAAGACTATGTATATAAGTAGTAAATAACGTTGCTTCTTTTTGAAACGATACGAGTATATACCTTGCTTTGAATTGAATTGTTTTACAGCTTAAGGTAGGGACCCATCATACGTATAGCTTACTTCGTGAACCTCCAAATATGTCTAAAACAATACAGATAACGGGGGGTGCCCAATATTCGGACGTTTTTTTACGCGCTGGAACTCACGCCGCTCCATTGCTGGTTGCCAGAGAGTGGTCAGGTTTTAATGAATGAATTTTGAACACATTCATCTAAAGACCATACTTGGACAAGAAATGTATTCATACTGTTCATGGGCCCTTCATGCTCCGCGTTACATGCGGAAGACGCTGTGAGACATTTTCACGAATGTACCTTCTGATTTAGTGCTACGCCAGATAGTGTGCCTAACTTCGTACGCTTTGGTAATTTTGCTCTCTTCGGAAGTTGGTGATGAAGTTAGGGAAATGTAAATAAGGCTTGAAGTCTGCTATATTCTAGCTTTCTTTTGACCGGAAAATTTTGACTGTGTGCACTTCTAACGTCATGTGAGAAGGGCTATATCTAGCGCATCCCAGCTCATGTTCCCACGGGAAATAGGCTACTACGCGGCCCGACGTACGTATTGAATGCGGCCCGACTTACGAAATCATTACGAAAAAACGACACCGCTTACATCAACAATACTCCGTCTACTTATTGGGAAACATCTTCGCCATCTCTGTATACAGTTTCCTTTTCATAGACGGTACCAATCACATGTTAGAGCGTAACAAAGCTGTGCGTTGAATCGTCCCGCCGCCATCGCGGTCCAAAAAAATGGCGGGAAAACAACGTCGTCAGACGACAGCAATGTTTACGTTGTTTTTCTTTGGTCGGTTTTCTTCTCAACAAACACTTAAAGACCCAAATTTTTAGTGTTTTATGAAATTATTTTTCTTATGTGTATGATAGCTGTGTGACTTATGTATCTGCTTGGCACAGGTCGTATATTTAGGTGCCGGGCCGTCTAGCTACGCAGTGACCCTCTACTCAGCGTTGCCATCATTATTGTCAAAATACTACTTTTCGACAAAACAAGAAATGAATATGTACACATATGTTTTGAATGCAAATAAAAATTATGTGCATGGACTTGGTTCATTTATCTTCCTTATGAGCATAATCAGTGGACACAAACACGGCGTACTTATGCATAAAAAGATCACTAAAAAACCCGTCCTAAGTTAGGGCGCGTCCTAAGGTAGGGCAACCCCCGTTATGTACATCATACATGGTGTAACTAACATATTTCCTGCAAAAGACTACATCTCTAGTTATAGTAGCGAAGTTAGATGGCGATCAAGAATGACACGAATCCATACTTTGGCTTTGAATAGAGGAAACCCCTAAATTCTTTACCGGTCGAAACTACATAACCATCAAACCCCATACAGCATTCCTGGATCCCCCGGTGCCAACTGAATATCGGCTAATGGCCGCCCAGCCGAGATGAGTGATCGAATTACGCTGATTTGATTTACGACACTTCAAGTAAATTACGACATTACGACCGAATTGCGGCCGGACAAGAGTCTAGGGAGCACCTGCAACAGGGCTAATATGATGTACCCGAGAGGGGGGGGGGGGTCTGCAAATGGGAATGATAACTTACACGGCCATTGTGGGAATGTGGGGACGACAACTTTGTGTAATGTACACTAATTACATGATGGACTACAACTATGCAGGCTTGTCGGTCAGAACAAGGGACGAAAAATAAGCAAAAATGGTGTATGCAATTTAGGCACTACTTTTGGTGTGTATTCTATGGTAAAGACTGAAGTTTCTTATTGTAGAACTATTAGAGGTTAATAAATTATTTACGATGTTTTAAAGATAAGTGTTTGAAGAGAATAAGTTTATACGTGACAATTCCGCACATATACCATGAGTATGATGGTTTAGAAGTCTAGAATACTACCGTGTATTTGTTTTTGAGTTGTACTATTTGCTGATGTTATTATAAATGTATTTCACTACAAATAGAATTAGAGGCCATTGCCATTGCGATAGAAATAAGCTTTGCAGACAAAGTTTATGCTCCAGCTGGTTTTGGACGCCTTTTTACTTGCTTTTATCGGGCTTACTATTTCGTCAGGTTTTCTTGTTGTTTTACAAAAGGAACCCCTGACAAAATAGAAAGTCCTATAAAAACGCCTAAAAAGGCGTCCAAAACAAGCAAGAACCAAAGAATGGCTCCAGAAAGTAAGTACATTTGTAAAATCATCAGTATCGGGTTGACAGAGAGCGATGCGGTACGGGATAACATCACAGGTAAATCGATGTTATATGCGAGGCTCCAGTGATTGATGGCTTGATAGATTTCTAGTTAATGTCGCCACTGTGGACGATAAAGTACTGTGTTACTGTGTGCCGTGCTGTCTGCTGGTGTAACGGCGTGCGACTAGACTGATTTTGTGTTGGCTATAATCTTTGAGTAGAACTTTGAACTCGTGAAGAAAAGAATACCAAAGTTTCCATAAAATGAAGGTGATGATATAAGTAACCCAAAATTGTGAATATTTATGGTCACCTTAAATTCATCAGTAATATGTAGATAGACAGAAACGTCTATCAAAAACTTGCAAAAATTAGAACATTGGTGTCTAAAAAGGGTCATTGTGAATATGATAAAACGTCCTGATTGAATTGTGAAGGTATTCAATTTTTTTGGTCACCCCAAAACTAGAATAGAAGTTACTTTCCAGAAAAAAAAAACGTTTGGATCGAAGTTAGAAAATAAAACAGTTTACCAGACAGCAATAAAGCGTCATATTAACGACTAGCCACTTTGTCGTGCGGTTACCATAGCGACGCGACCCCGACCTTGACCTTCGCCCCTCCCATACGAGCGTTCCATCGGGGGTCGTCACAAATTAGGCCACTGGGCTACGGGAGACGGCGGGGGAACTAGAGACCGATTTTTATGACGGAATGTTGAAGGGCACTTTGTAAGGGCAAATATGTTAAAGATGTCATTTTTACATCAACTCTTTTTATCATGCCTTTGACGACATACTCAACGATAACACGCAACAAAAAGTTTGCTACTTTTGGGGAGCTTTCGAGACGCTCTCTGTCTCTCCTTCAACCGGAAAGGCGGCTTTAGCCTGAACTTCTCTGAATATGCACCTCAAAATAAAAAGGAAACACCGTTGTATTGCCGTAGTTTGAAATGCGGAAGAAGGACATACCTATTTGTTTATTCATTTATTTACCTGTGACTTTGTTGTGTTAAAATATGGTTAAGCGGCGTTAGCCTAAACTTCGTTGAATATGTACCCCCAAACCAAACCGAAATAAGGTTGTATTTCTGCAGTGTGCCATACCTGTGACTTTGTTGTTGTGATAGCAGTCTTTACAGATGAATTTGTCGTCGTCCACCACGAAAAGTTCCTCCCCCGTCGACATCTGCTTGGAGCAGGCCGCGCACGTGAAGCACTTGAGGTGAAACACCTTGTTCCTCGCTCTCCTCACCAGGTCGTTCGGAAGGATACCCTGAGTACACCCCGCGCACTTCGTACCAAACCGTCTGGAAAATACAGAAACAAGGCAGTCAGAGATGGCAGACTTCACCCCCTTACCCTGAGTACACCCCGCGCACTTCGTACCGAACCGTCTGTAAGATAAACGACAATCAGAGATGGCAGACTTCACCCCCTTACCCTGAGTACACCCCGCGCACTTCGTACCGAACCGTCTGGAAAATACAGAAACAAGGCAGTCAGAGATGGCAGACTTCACCCCCTTACCCTGAGTACACCCCGCGCACTTTGTACCGAACCGTCTGGAAAATACAGAAACAAGGCAGTCAGAGATGGCAGACTTCACCCCCTTACCCTGAGTATACACCCCCCGCACTTCGTACCGAACCGTCTGGAAAATACAGAAACAAGGCAGTCAGAGATGGCAGACTTCACCCCCTTACCCTGAGTATACACCCCCCGCACTTCGTACCGAACCGTCTGGAAAATAAAGAGGGCAATCAGAGATGGCAGACTTCACCCCTTCCCAGACTCTCAGACATAAATAGCAGGCCTGGGGCTATTGACAGGACGATCCTGTCAACAGAAGAAACATTCGCACTGATGACATGCTCATCCTGTCAACAGTACCATTTTTTCTGCAACTGACAGGATCATACTGTCAACAGTGCGAATTTTTCTATTGCTGACAGGATCATCCTGTCAACAGTGCGAATTTTTCTATTGCTGACAGGATCATCCTGTCAATAGGCACTTCCCTTGTCAAGAGTTATGCAAATACGTCTCTTCATAGACTCACACTGGACAATCTTGGATTGTAATCTCGTATTTATAAAAATGATTCCAATGAATTGTTACTACATTCCAGACAGACATGGTAAATCGAAGAAAGGGAATGTTCATCGAAACTTAATTAGATGTGGTTTATTGGGATTCGATTAGCCCAATCAATGGAATAACAAAAGCGATACTAGACCCAGTCCCTGCGGTACAGTGATACAAATATCATTGGCGCTTCCTCGATTTGCAATAAATATCTCAAAGGTGCGCCTGTCCCACTTTTGTCTCTTGCTTTCAACAAGGACGTAGAACGTTTAACAATTAAGTTTTTTACTTAAAACACACACATACACACACACACACAAACAATAACAAAAATACACACACGCTCGCACAAAAATACGCACACGCACACACACACATACACACAGGCACTCACGCACGCACACACACATACACACACACATATACACACACGCACACACATACACACACACACACACACTCTCACTCACACACGCACACATACACACACATGAACACACAAACAAACAAACGCAGTTGTCGTTGGGACAGTATAGCACTTATAGAGGTAGTTTTTAGCCCGGTGTGTTTGTGACATGGCAGGCGGGTTTTCCGTGCGGTGTTTGGCGCCAGGTCCCACATCTGGCGCACACCTGGCCGAGCCGGCAGCCCGACGGGCCCGGCACCCCCCCAACCCGCGCAGGGCAAGGTGGGACTTCAATATCACGCCGGCTTCCGCGTGTCAATCTCCGCGTCAATCAAACAAAGCTCTCCTGCCAATCTTCTGCAGTTGATATATTGCATTATTCTAGCGCTAACATTTGTGTTCTTTCGGCAATAGAGACGTGCCCAGAACTGCAAAAGCTATCATTCATGACTAGGGCAGCTTGAAATACTATACACATACGTTTAGCCATAGCCGTACGAGTTTTGTTTTGTTTTTTTGTTTTAGCGTGGACTTGACAGAACGAACCGTCGACAATGGTCTACGAAAACTTTTTCCAAACGTCATGCCTTTATGAAATCGAATCAGAAAAAGTGGAGCCCCCAATGTCATACAAGTTGAGACCCACCCTCAAGGACGCTTTGACGGTAGTTGTTGTTGTCATAAAATGTGTAACATACTAAAGTTCTTTTGTCTTAAGTTTCCAGGTCACTGCAAGGTGCGGCAAAGTTCTTCCACCATGAGTTCTTCAAAGCACACTCCGCTGAGACGTGTGGCTCGACCCTTAACCTGAGGTTGAGGACACCTTCTCAAGGCGCCCGTCCTTGTGCCCGGTGACCGTGATAAGTGCAAGGGCGCACGTCTTGGGAACTGAGTGCGTCTTGGAAACTTGCCCTGCCACCTCAGCTGTAACTGTGAGGATCTGTAAGGCCAGTCGTCGCGACAAACGGGCGTAGTGGTTGCCTATATCAGCCATCACAGCACAGACTCGAGGCGAGAATAGTACATCACCGATACGATTGTTCTGTTGCCATGTTTCATAAAACAGTGTTATCATAACGCAAATTGGAGAAATATTTTCTTCTTAGTCTTTACAATGAGTATCATTTCGATGTTTAAGTCGTCAAAGAAATCTGGAACTCTTAGGTCGACGAGAGAAAGAACGAGAGAGATAGAATGTGTGAGAGAAAGACATAGAGAGACAGACTCACAGAGGGGGAAGAGACAGCAATACACAGAAACACGTAGTGAGACAGATAGCAAACTGAGAGTCAAGAAACCACAGATTGAGCGACAGAGAGAGACCAGAGCGAGAGAAGACCACCTGTAACACGATCGCCTGAGGCCATGTTCCGTGATGACAGGGCGGCAAGTCCTCAGAACTTGTCCCGGACTGAGTTACAAGTCCAACTAAATCTCTTTAGGCTGACATAATCCCATTTGCGCCGTTCGTCCTCGCATCCAGTCATCAAAATTACATTCCCTTCTTTCAATTAGCTTAAGAACGTCTTCCTGTCGAGCTTTGCCGCGCAATTTCGGTCTTGCGGGGGTCTTATGTTCACTACCCTTTAACGAAGTGTAGGTAATATTCAATATTTAGGTCGGACTTGTCATCCCTTGAACCTCCCCTGATGTGTGTGCGACAAAGGTTGAGGGAAAACTAGGCTTAAATACCCGTCCGTTTGACAGTAAAGACAGGGTGTAGGAAAGACTCCGCGCTGCCAAATATAATAAGCAGATTGAATGGAATCGGCGGAGTGTCTCAAATAACCATCTGCACAAATAAGCACATCTTTTCCTTCTCGGTGAGCAATCATCTAATCAGCGGAAGGACAGAACTCGCGGATCCCGGCCTGGCAGCTGGAACTGGCGACACAACACAGCGGTAGGAGCGCTGCACGTGCGTTTCGCTGTCAAGACCAGGTTTATAAACCTAGAAAAATACTTGAGTCGAAGGTTTAGTTAAAATTGGTTTGTATTTCCTGATTTTGTACACATTTGGATTTGCTCGACTGTTTCCCAAAACGCCATTGTCAACTGCTTGCCTGCTTGCTTGTGTACGTGTGTATTTTCCTTGCTTTTTATAAAGGCCAATCGGAAGGATTTTTAGTACTATTATTCCAGCACCGTATTAGTACGGGACCGAGTCGGTGGTGGACTTTGTAGGTCAATGGCCGGGAGTTGAACCCAGGAGTGGTGAAAGATATTTACGACTCAAAGGAAAATTACCGCCTTGTCACAGCGTCCTCTCAAAATATGTCCTGATCTCTTACCTTTTTGTCATTGAAGGTTTGAAAGCTATGTGTTCGTCACTTTGTGTTCCATGGCCTTGAGTATATAGTGTTTTTATCCTTACATTGTACCCTAAGTTACGTGGATTTTCCTCCACTGTATGGCTAACAATGGGCTCGAGCTCATGACCTTGAGAACCAGCGGGACTCGAACCATTGCCTCGTCGTCGTTCAGTGTTTACAAATAAGGGAGAATGAGGAGTATAGTTGTAAGTCATGAAAAAAACTAAAATCATCATTTCATCTGACGTGTTGCTTGTTTGTTTTCTGTCCAAACTCGAAGTCATCCAATACTGGCAAAAGTTCCAGTCAGTCTACAATGTACAGAGGAGGATCTAGATCGAACTTGGCCCATGAGCGCTGCTGGGTATCAAGACCAACACGTTTGATAGTTTATGTCAGCTCCTCTGTTCCCTTGTTGTTTGCTGTGCGGTTATGATCCGCGGGACGAGAGTGTGTTTGACGGCGGGTTGTCGGGTCGTGAGGCGGCGTGAAACGAGGGCTGACAGGAGAAACACAACACCGCGACGTCCCGGGGCGGAAACACGCGGGCTCCCGCCGGGCGCTAACGTCTGACGGGCCGCCGAGTTAGTAAGATGTCATCGCTTCATCATTCACTCTGCTCAAATACTTCCTGACTTCCTGGTGTCTATATTCGTCTGCTAACAGGTACAGACATCCGAGACAGATATAACATAATAACAATGCCATCTTTGTATTTTATTCTTTGCCACTGACTTTTCAATTTCACCGAAAATTTGCAATGTGTGGCATAAACCTTTATAACACAATAGTCAATAGCTGTCCTCTTTTTTCGATGCATTCAATCATTAGAACGCATGTTCCTAATATATGTTCGATTGTATGTTCTATTGGAATGTATGTTCGACTCGAATAGTCAATTCGAATGTATCTTCGAAAGTTCTTCTTTACACACATCATATTTGTAACAAATTTATATTTCTAGCATACTTATGTGTATCAAAACTACAAATACTACATTTGTCTTATTAGTATCCTTTGTAATGCTCAAATATAACATTTGTTGTTTAGTAAAAAGATAATTGAAATCCTGCATTTGCTAAATATACAATTTGCATTACGGACGCATGGTTTGAAATGTGAATGAATCAAGATATCTTGACCACAGTACAGGAAAGGTGCAAATTTCAGACGACAATAGAGCACGTTGCCTAGCAACCAAGAGTGGTCAGGATGTGAATCATACCGCGAATCTTCGTCAGTCGAACGGATCTAAATGTCAGACGACTGTATTGTGACAGCATGGTCCTTGTGTGTGGTTTTGGCCGTTGGTGAGAAAGGATGCGGAAATGTATCGTGTCCCCTACCGTCGCTAGCTGGTAGGGCAGCTCACGCAGTTTGAGGAAGCTCGAAACTAACCTGCCTGGAAATCTTAGACTTAGATTTAAGACAGTCTACAATTATGTGAAAACTACAATATAAGGGCGAAATAACAAGTGGATGGAAACATCACATCGTAATATAAGATGCAAATGTGAAAGAACTTGATAGAAATGGATGCAGATAAAATGAAAATGAAATAGAATAATACAAACAAAGAGTTCAACATCTATGATATGAGTAGTTCACGTCTCAGATTTTGTGGGATTAATGTTCTGTGTTTATGTTAATACAAAGTTTAGTAAGTTGATTTTCGACACCCAGCCGTACCCAGCTTTAGATACTTATTTGTTACGACAGCTCCTATTCATAGGAGATATCCGCCTAATAATTTATTCATGTAGACATAATTTGTGGTCAATTTGAGGTTAGTTAAGTCTGTTTCTGTCACGTACCTATACAGCAAAAACAGACACGCTCACGTGTACAGAAAACGCCAAGGCTTATGATAATATAACATCCATAATTGTTGACACAACTTTTATATCAACAATGTTAATAACATAATTGGATTCTACGTCAATAAGGGTCGTCGATACATCCTACTTTATTTGGTCATCAGTGAGCATCATTAGAACAAGCGCCCTGGACACGACTTAATGACCCTGGCTTCATTAAAACCTCATTTAGACATCTTCAACTCGGTCAGGGCGCTCCTTGGAGTTTATGAATGATGTTTTCGGTGATGTGATCTTTAGATATCGCTAATATGTTACACGGGTAGCTTTGATTTTACGCTTGGTATGGAAAGTTAAACATTTTTTGTCCCTTTAACTTTTTAGAACTATTGCGGTGATGTACCAACAACGGTGTATGGACTATAACTTCACTTGTAGTCGTACTATTATTGTTCTGAGTTTCCGAAATAAGACAACGACAAGACAACATCCATAACGATTATCAACCTGCGTCCAACCTGAGACCATTTTTCTCGTGACTTCCTCTCCGAACCTTTCACAAACGGCAATGCACAGACCCACCGCACACTATGGACTACAACAGGCAAAAGTACATCTCCAATGCCGCAGGATTTCACTCATAGTCGTACTATTATTATTCTGACTTTCCAAAACAGGACGATGACACGACAGCATTCCTAACATACGTAAAATGCAATAACGATTATCTACCTGCATCCAAGAGACGATTTTGTCTCGTGACTTACTCTCCGAACCTTTAACAAACGGCAATGCACAGACCCACCACACACTCACATACGTCTGCATTATACACTAAGGGAGCACGAATGACCTCAAAATCCCTTGGCCCCGATTTCACCATGCGGAATTCATATTCCTAATTCCGAATATCGATTTACAAGTTTATGAACATGGACCAAAAAAGGCGCTCCTCTCGTCCTGTGAGACGCTCGCGCATTCCTAGGGCCTTTTCGATGCTCTCATTCGGGTAGAGTAGCGTATGTTTTGAATATGGCCTAACCACAACATTCAGCACGTTCGATCTGTGTGGGCTTGTATTCTTCTTTTTTTTTAGGTTTATCGATTTCCTTTCGGCATCAGAAATCGATCGAGGTTTGGTCAGGCCGGATCAGTGATATATAACGCGGGCTCAGTCTCACCCGGCCGCGCTAGACCCGGGAGAATACATGCCGCCAGCGCGCACCTGAGGCGACCCCTCGTCTGCCATGTTGACAAATCCTTTTTAAAAAGGTAACACCAGCTAGCAAAGCTAGCATTAAGGTTTTGGACGTAGCAAATTTCACAAAAACAGCGATGTGATCAAAAGTGTTTTAACTATACTATTACAAAAAAAGAGTAGACCTGAGTCGATCCCTCTCTGCCATGTTGACAAATCCTTCTTTAAAAATGTAAGGTTGGACGAGGCAAATTCTATAAAAACTGCGATATGATATGATATGATCAGAAATGCTGACTACACAAGATAGAGTACACCTGAATCGAACCCTCTTCTGCCATGTTGACACATCCTTTATAAAACTAAGTATCTATTATACGACAGCGCATCTAGTACGGTAGGACGTAGCAAATGCTATAAAATCATTATAAGACGAACAGTCGGTGTATACCAGCAATAGAAGGAAGGGTACACGGAGAACCTGTACACTGCCCTGAAGACTGTGAGGGTTGGCGATATCGGGGAAATACCAGAGCAGATCGCCCGAGGATTTGACGGTCCGTTCGGGCGATCGAAGTCGAGAAAAGGTGATTTATGGCGGGGCTTGTCGACTCGGACCCAAGGTAAAGATTCACTTGAAGGGGAATGGCTTAGCCACAGGGCTCACCGCTAGCGTTGGTCGAAAAACACAGGCATTTTGGAATAAATTTCGTCAATGAATCGTCATATCATACTTTTGGCAAAATCTTTTCTTAGGGCAAGGTGAGCATATCAGTCTGTCTCGCTTTCAACTAAAATGTTCAGCATCTACGGTGGTGGCAATACAGCAACGTCGACGGTTCAGTCTCCCAGTTTTACGCGTCCTTTACTTTAGTAGTTTTACACGGTAACCTAAGGTTGTCAGTCGGGGACCATGTGAGGCCCGTCTGTCTGTGGCCCCCCTCTCTACGGACGACCGGGGTTCGCGTATTCTGACCCCGTATGTTTATCGTATTCCGTCGCTACTCAGAGAGGTGCTAACCATTGCATGCTGTCAGTGTACGGAGTTGTAACTTGCGTTTATATACAAATTACAAAGCACAGCACTGGGACAAAAAACAGTCCATATTTACACAACGTTCAGAGAACCACTGTGGTTTCAAGAGGAAGTTCAAAATACATAAAGCTCCTTCAGTCCTTGGTTTACTAGTATACAAGAAGGTTTGGAATAAAGCTCCGATCTTGGTTTATATGGTCGTGCTCTAGAATGAATTTGACCTACGCAGCAAGTAAAAGTGAAGCAAGGTGTAGACTATAGTCAACATGAAAGGGAAAGTTTTATCTGCTTGTACAGTATATTATGAGATACAGTCCTGCCTTACATCTGACGTGCTAAATTGCAAGGCAGTCTCAGAATGGACCGAGCGGCGTTGGGAAGTGAAAGGACGGGAAACATGCAAAAGCAGCTCCCTTTTTACTACGGCCGGAGCTAGGGTTCCGTCGGGGATCGGCGATGAATATCTGAGCCCGATACATCAAAACCATCTGCGATCTGGCGGGGTCGGCAGAGAGCCGCGTTTTGTGTGCGCCGACAATACAGCCGGCCCGGGCGTACAATAACGACACACAGTCCGCCACACCATGCATTATTCAGCCTCACGCATGTACAAACACGACAGAAAGGCCCGCTGAAATAAGGCTCGGCGGAACGCTTGCCCCTGCCGTATAAAAAAGGGTCGGACCGGATGCGAGGGCAACCGTGGGACCGTCAGAGGTTACGAGCGGGATACGCCGCCCGGAGGCGAGCGAAGAAAGCCGTGAAAGGTCTATTTTAGTTTTCACCGCCATGCACTAAAGCACGAGGCATCATCATGTATTCAAGAACACGAACACACACACATACAGGACACACACACAGGGGCATCGCCAGCGATTCTAACATTTCTTCCTGGTTTTGTGACAAGCTACTTTTCAAGACACCTTTCAAACGTCTTCGTCTTGACCGCAGTACGAGCGTTTCTTGAGATGAGGGATTATTCTTCACGATCATAGCGGCAGTCGACAGCGAATGCCCGATGTCACATTTCCATAGACACACACAGGAACATGGGGGTTCCACGCCGACCCGCATTTGCAATGGAAATCGGTGGCTGGCCCGGGACAAAACACATCGGGTCGAAGTCGGTCATGTAACGCCGGGTAACAACACACGCAGTCGTGCTTTGGAAAGAAGACTCCTTTCAACAAGTCGTCGAGTCTCTAGTTTTCGGATAAACCGAGACATACGAATACAATATATATGTCCTACATAGCAAGATTGGAAGCGATTGACATTAGTTTGAAGTATTTTGTGAAAACATTGATTGTTTTGAGGTCAACCGTAAAATTTTAAATCATAAGTTGCGGTAAGTGTTCGAATTCACCTTCGGCCTTCGTTTCGGAATCGTCTGGCTACCTAAACAAGTCGTCTGCGGTCCTGTCAGTCATTGTTGCTCCGTTCGGCGAGTTTTTAGGTTGTCTTTTTCTACATCTCCTAGGAAATATCAGTTTAACCAAACCATGTACCGAGCACATCGTACAGACGCAGGACTGAGTAACTTGGTTATGCAGCATTATTGGATTATTGTTGCCTATGTTTAGCGACTTTATCGGAGGCTTGTTACAAAATCACAAGGACTACACAGGGCTGGGACTCCGTGTATCTGTCATCTTTTTTGACACGCATCATTTCAAGATTTACATAAATTTTGGGGGGATAAGAAAAATGTGTGGATTTTTTTATCAGTCAGAAACGTGTAGCAACTATAGGAAGAAATTTAGAAATAAACTTTGGCAAAATATTATTCATTTGTAATAAGTTGGAATAATCTATATTTCAATAGAAACCTGGCGACACACACTTTTATCTTTAACACCTTTACCTCCACTACCCGTGCGTCGACTATCATCTGTACAGTGCGGAGACAACACTGATGCAATAAGGAAATAGGCAAAACGTGGAAATATAATATATTAGGGACCGATGTGTCACATTAAGCGTCGCGAAATGATGTTATCCTAGAACCTGGGGGCATCTCTTGGCCAGAGAAATTTCTCCGACAATCAACGTGTATTATAATAATTCAAATTTTAGTCTTGATAATTGTGAAGCCAAAGTTTCGTGTGATAGTTTGGAGTATTTAAAATTCAACAGGGGTATCAATACCCGATTTATGGCCCATAAAATCATAATTGTTACTGTCTCTATTCGCACCGGTGTCGTGTTACACCGTCCCGAGAACCACTCCCAGAGTTTACCCTCTCTCCTTCGCGCGTCATAAAGTTTCATAGCGAGGAAATGGGGACTCGGCCCCCTCCTTTCTTATGATGAGCACTTCGCACCCTGGTGTGAACTGCCGGGTGTCGAGTTTGTGGCCTGGATGTAAATAAACGGACACGAAGTGTCGAGAACGTCGGCTTTGGGGTGAAAATTTTATAGTACAGGATAGACCACGTTCGTCGAAATGTTTTCCTGAATTCTGACACGTCCTGTTCTAAACGTAGGTGGTCACAGTGTCACAGATTCCGTCCCCATGTGGCTGCGGTGTAGGGAAGTGTGTGCGTGTGATTTCTCAGGTAGACAAAGGTAGAGAGGGTACCAACCTGAAGAAGTCCTCCCTACAGTACAGTTTGGAGTCCCTAGTGAAACACTTTTCCGTCAGGCGGCAGCTACAGTCGCTGCAGCGCACACACTTCGCGTGCCACGCTCTGTCCAGCACGTTCAGCAGGAACCGGTCCAGGACGGGCCGCTCGCACCCCGCGCAGTTCACCACCATGCTGCCCGCCGACTGCTCCGTGTAGATCAAGGCGCTCTCGGAGAGTCCCGGGTTCGAATCCACGGTGTCCAGGATCGCCGCTGGTCTGCAGAGGCTCTGCAGAGCAGCCTCACGGTGCCGAGAGAAGTGCAAAAACTCACTCTGTCCACCTGGAACTCTGTGTACGCAGACACAGCAGGATCAGGAGTCCCGGGTTCGAATCTCAGTCCATTCAGTTCATGTATGGAGAAGCCCCGACCACAGACAGCGTCCTCAGAAGGTTTTCAGAAGTAAAGAGGCAGACAAGGGGGTTTGCGTTTGTCTACCCTGCGTGCGTCCACATGGGGGGATCCGTGTTGTCTCTCTCGCAACCGTACCTGTCTAGTCTTTCCCCGGGGCACGAGAGAATCTGCCGAATTGCCGGGGTCAGTCCCGAAACAATGCCGGGACCACGGGAGGTTGTCTTCGGCGCCCCGCGCGTGTCTCCCCGCGTATCGACCGGTTGTCGCCCGGGGCCGTGCTCGTTATCGGCCGACCCGGTGTTCCGCTGCGATAAACCTTGCTCCCGCTTCAGCTGAAGCTTCCTCTACACTGATTCACTCTCACGGCGCACAGAGAGAGTGGGGTGTATGTAGACTGTAGTACAGTACTGCATGCAGCACACACGCACACTCACACAGTCCGGTCACTAGCTTGTGTACAAACCGTTTCGACAAGCACGCGCCCTCTCGCCTTTCTCTCTCGGTTCACTCGGGCCTGTCATGCATTTGACAAGGTGACAAAGGAGGGGGATTCGCCAAGCCAATCATCCTGCGATCTCCATGACGACGCTTATTCTCATCGCCTGATTATGCATGCGAGCGACCGGCAGGGGTGTGGGGGCTGATCGCACGGCCCCGCTGCGGCACGGGCTACCGTAGAACCGCCAAAAATTGGAGGCACGAAAAAAAGTGAGGGAGAGCAGCGTGCAAAATTTATCCAGATCGTTGGTAAGAGTTGTACCGGCGCGTCGGCCTGCGTCGGCCGTATGGAGTAACAGTGCGAAATAGCGCATTCCGACACCATCAAAAGCAAAAGGTTTACCGATTACGCAATGGAAAAGGAGTTAGAATTCTTTTTTTTTTAAATTGAATATGTATTCTTCAAATAAAGGTACAGTATGTACTGTACATATTGTGCATTGTTTATCATTCGTGCATAAATTGTCAGATCGTTCCCCCCCCCCCTCAATATAGGGCGTATTCACGTGACGTAGGCATGACGTCATCACTACGCGTGCCCATAGCGGCGGACATCTTGGTGTTCACCCGCAGGCCTGCAGCGCGCGCTCGACAACAAAGTTGTAGACAGAAGAAGTTCTCCGAAATGGAGGAAAGTGAGATTGTATGTCCGTTATCTGACTATGCAAGAAGCCTTGCACCTCATGTCCGTCAGCGCTACCAGGAGAAGATTTCCGCTGTTGGAATCGACCCTTTTTTGATTCAAGATGAGCAGCTAGACGCGGATCGCTTGCCACCAATGGAGTCGCTTGACCTTGTCTCATACTTAGTTCTGGAGACAAGTTTCTACTCCCAGGAGCGTTTCAAGGCCTACAAAAGTCTTGAGGCTTACAATTATGTGGTATCCGGCTTTGTGGAAAGCGTCAAGGGAAAACGTATGGATGGGAAACATGTCGTGGTTGGCAAAGTGAAGCATTCCCAGAAGTGGAATGACCCCTGCGTCCTTGTGTGGGTTATCACAAGTCCCGGCGGGACGATTTTGAGCGCTCACTGTCGTGACTGCCTGGCAGGATTGGGTGAGTGTTGTTCACATGTAGCCAGCGTGTTATTTTACCTAGAAATGTACCACCGAGTAAGTGCTGACGTCGCCTCGACTGACTTAGCAAATGCATGGCTCCCTCCAGCGTTATCACGCACAGCCTCGGCCTTGCCAATGGAAAACATTGATTTTAGCTCGCCGAAGAAGCTTAAGAATAATATGACGATGCTAGCGGGAACGTGCGCTGAACCACCACCATCTCACGACGTGCTCACAGAAGAAGAGAAGAAGCATACACCAAGTGAAGGTGAGATGAATGAATTGTTTGAGAACCTTGACAAGGTGAAGTTCAAGCCGGTGGTGTTGAGCACGGACGAACAACACTGTGAATCGTTTATTCCCAAGAGCAAATATGTTAGCACAATTTCAGACCTTTCTGACGGTAAATATCTGAAAATGAGTTACGACCAACTCATGGAGGCCTGCTCAAATGTTCACCTACAACTATCTGATGATGACAGGAAATTAATCGAGGAGGACACTAGAGACCAGGCAAGGGGAGGATCATTCTTCAAACACAGGGCAGGGAGGATTGGGGCATCAATGTCCAAACAAGCCTGTGCTACCAACCCAGCCCAGCCATCACAGTCCCTTATCAGAACAATTTGCTATCCTAAGAGTTTCACGTTCACAACAGAAGCCACAGAACACGGGTGCAAACATGAACAAAAAGCAGTGGCTGAGTATGAAAAATTCATGCAGACCCAACACACCAACTTCAGAGTGCATCAGTGTGGAATGTCGGTTCATCCAGAACACCAATTTTTACATGCAACCCCTGACTTTGTCTGCAGTTGCGACTGTTGTGGCCAGGGTTGTGGAGAAGTGAAGTGTCCCTACTGCTTAAAAGAAATGGACTTCGATGAATATGTAAAGAAGCGAAGCTCATGCATGGACCAGACTTTTCTACTGAAGAAGGACCACAAGTATTATTACCAGGTACAGCAACAGCTGTTTGCAACAGGCAAAAGTTACTGTGACTTTGTTGTATGCTCAGTAAGTGACAGCAGACAGGCCAGGATAGCTGTAGAAAGGATAAAGCCAGACTTGGAGCACTGGAACACTGTTGTACCAAAGCTAGCACAGTTCTGGAGGTTTTGTATTTTGCCAGAAATCCTCGGTAGATGGTTTACACAGAAAAGAGACATTGATCTGCAGCCTGCTACTGGTACTGGCATATGTTTCTGTAGGAGCGCATCAGACTCACAAGTTGTTAAATGCACCAGTCAAACATGTCCCATCACAACATTTCATCTGTCTTGTTTGAAGATCACTGGAGTGCCAGCTAAATGGCTTTGCCCACTCTGTCACATCTCTCACAAGTCATCAAAACTGAAATCTGTCAACACAAAATCCAAGAAGACGAGTGCTGCTCCTCAGAAAGCCCTGAAACTCCAGTCAATATGTGTTTGCAAGAAAACACCAATGGTAACAGACAAACTCCTAGAATGCCATTATGACAGTTGTGGGAATGGGAAATTCTTCCATCTACACTGCATCAACTACAAAAAAATGCCAAATAATGCTTCCACTACATGGTTATGTTTACAGTGCAGGAAGAAGCAACGTGTAAGCAAATCATTTCAGCAGGAGCCTGACACTGCCTCATCAGTTAATCATGTGTTAGACTTAGAGAGAGAAGGACTGACCATCACAAGTGTAAATCATAACAACAATATTGAAAGGTTTGCACCACTATGTAACCTGACAGATGATCACTACGCCCTGATAACAGATCCATCAGGGTGGCTAGACTGTGATATTATACACAATGCCCATGTCCTTCTCAAGAGAGTCAATCCATCTATGGACGGGTTACAGAGAACAACTCTCGGACCTTGGCGCACTTTTGCAAGAGTCAAGAATCCCTTCATCCAAATTCTGCACACTGGAAGAAGTCACTGGGTGTGTTGCAGTACTGTCAAGAGTAATGATGGAGTTGTAGACTTATATGACAGTCTCTTTCACAACATCATTCAAGCTGAGATTGAAGAGCAAGTCAAATGTTTAGTTGGTGAGGACAATTATGAAGGTCTTCGGGTTGTTGCTGTTCAGCAACAACCAAATTCAGTAGATTGTGGAGTATTTGCAATCGCATTTGCCACCTGCCTGGCATATGGAATTCTCCCTCAGTCCGTAGACTTTAACCAGCCACAACTGAGGGCTCATTTGGCTTCTTGCTTCAAGAATGAGAAGCTGGAACTGTTCCCAACATATTGACTGCTCAAAATTCAGTCACATCAGTCCTGAGGATGCCCCCCTCCCCATCTCCACACACTGGCTAAGCTGTGATGAGAAGGCACTGTTGGTCATGCACTACAGTTACAGGTGAGAATATTTCCTACTTTTTATCTGTCATTTCTACCGTAGTTGACATGGAGATTTTCTTTCTCGGTATCTGTTGTTCATGTAGAAATAAAACCTTTATTGTTCTTCCTCCTGTTTACAGTGAAGAGGATGCCCCCCTCCCCATCTCCACACACTGGCTAAGCTGTGATGAGAAGGCACTGTTGGTCATGCACTACAGTTACAGGTGAGAATATTTCCTACTTTTTATCTGTCATTTCTACCGTAGTTGACATGGAGATTTTCTTTCTCGGTATCTGTTGTTCATGTAGAAATAAAACCTTTATTGTTCTTCCTCCTGTTTACAGTGAAGAGGATGCCCCCCTCCCCATCTCCACACACTGGCTAAGCTGTGATGAGAAGGCACTGTTGGTCATGCACTACAGTTACAGGTGAGAATATTTCCTACTTTTTATCTGTCATTTCTAGTTGACATGGAGATTTTCTTTCTCGGTATCTGTTGTTCATGTAGAAATAAAACCTTTATTGTTCTTCCTCCTGTTTACAGGTTCTAGAAGAGCATCGCTCCTGAGTATGCCCCCCTCCCCACCACTGGCTGAGCTGTGAGAAGGCACTATGGGATGTACATGTATGACACAGTTACAGGTGAGAACGTTCTTACTTTTTATTACTCTCATCTGTCATTTCTAGTTAACCTGGTGATAATGTTGTTGTCGGTATCTGTTCTTCACATAGAAATTGACTATTTATTGTTCTTCCTCCTGTTTACAGTGCAAAGTTCCAGACAAGAAGTTGATTTGTTCTAGAAGACTGCTACCAAATCTCCACACGAAGGAAGGTTCAATATGTGCCCTCTCTTTCCTACTCCATTACTGACTGGGGCAATAAAGTCCTAAGTTGTTTGGATAAAGATGTAAATAAATTCCTGAAGCATTGTTTACTACTCCACTCGATACTTGTATTGTCATTCAACGTTATTGAATAATTAGTTTTTCTTGCAATTGTCTGTAGCTCAAGAAGCGTGTTGTAACACTATGATAATCACAATTTGAGGCAATATCTGTACAACTGTACAAAACTTTTTACAAATACATTTTAGCGCTATCCTGTAAAGTGACATAGCATCTTAAAGCACAAAGACAAATAAAGAAAGGCATTACTACTAGTAATGTTACTGATAATGACACAAAAAGCATCAGGTATTTACAGATCTAACGTTAGATATGAACAAGGAAATGCTCCAGCATTTTCTCCAGTATCAAACAGTTTCAACTACTTAAGTCTTGTGCAAAGAATGTAACATTTATGCATGTAGCAAGAAAGGCATGAATTAAGAAATGGGCCGTTGATCTATTACTTTCTAAGATTGCTATCTTCATAGATTCATGAAGCCTAGATCTATCTGTGCCCTTATGTGATTGCTGAGGCATTTGCATCTTAAGTAACGCACTAGTACTACTTTAGCATTACTCCACTATCGAACATTCAACAACTGAAGAAATTTCTTATCAAAAGAAGGTAACATTTATGTTGAACAATAAAGATATGGAGTCAAACAGACAGGTTACTTATTACTTAGTAAGATTGATATCATAGATTCATACAGCCTAAATCTACATGTGTCCTTATTGTTAGTGAGCAAACAAGAGGAATTGCCAATGTGAGGATCCAGTCATCTCTACTCTAAGTGAAAGGTACAACTGATGGGCACAAGTTTGTCAAGGCAGCACATACTCTTACAATTCTGTCCACCATTCGTACATTGGAACCAGCAGTAGGGATTACATAGTCAATCTCGATAGTTCCTTGTAGCATCTTGTACTTTTGTTTCAATTGTCCTATTACACGTTCTACATGGATCCTCACATTGGCAATTCCTCTGGTTTGCTCAATATCCATTGGGTCAAGCTGTCTGGCGCCGCGGGTGAAAGTAGGGATGGCCAGCTTCACTTGATGTATGGCAAGGGTCTCTTCGATAGTGAAGCCACGATCAGCCATGACTAAGTCACCAGGTTTAAGTTTGTCTAACAGACCACAGTTTGTAGTAAGGTGCTTGTCAGATGTACGCCCCCCCCATGCCTTGGACACAAAACAGATGGATCCTTGAGGTGTGATGGCTACCAGTACTTTCATTGTGTTGTGATGTTTGTAATTACTGAAGGTCTGTCCTCGTGCCAGAAGATTTGAAGGCCTCTCAATGAAAACTTCGAAGCAATCAATGATGATAGTGACCTTATCTCCAAATGTGTTCTCGAAACAAGCCGGCATGGTACGGATGATTACTTCCCGTTCAGGCCACTTGATAAGAGGTGACAGTCGTGTGTCCATCAGAGTCATCCATGAAGAGAAAATCCTTGAGACGGTAGGCTGGCTGACATCAAATCGATAAGCCAGATCTTGCTGAGGCACATTGAGCCTGAGTTTCATCAAAACCATCACAAACTCTTGAAAAGGTGTCAAGGTTTTGGTCCTCCTTGACACATGAGGCTCAACAAAATTGAATATTGTCTTCAAAGTATCAAAACTTGGTAAACCTGTGTAAAATCTCACCCTGTCATCACTGTCATTGCAGTTTGAAAAGTACTCCTCAGTGAAGGACTGCACTTTAGTTTCCTTAAACAGGTAGGCGAACTCAGATGTCTGTGTACCTTTGTCAGAAATGTTTGTGGAACTGGAGGGAGTCTCTGTATCTATCTCAAAAGCAGGGACCTCATTGGGAGCAGATACGTTCACAGGCTGGTCAGGACAGTTTTCAGGGTCCTCAGGGGTAGCATTGGGAGCAGGTACGTTCACAGGCTGGTCAGGACAGTTTTCAGGGTCCTCAGGGGTAGCATTGGGAGCAGGTACGTTCACAGGCTGGTCAGGACAGTTTTCAGCTGTGAGGTCTTGTTCATTGGAAGCAGGTACGTGCATGGGTTCGTCGGGACAGTTGTTAGTTGTTGACTTGCCTGACCTTTTCACTTTCTTTGTGACCTCAGCCTGGAGATGGTCTTCCCGTAGTTTCCGGCGCCGTGTTGTTCGTTCGGCTCGCTCGGCTCTTCCGGCGCCTGTCACCGCATCTCCTTTCTTGCTATGGCCGAGGTTTACAGTAGGCGCCCAGTCGACATTAAACCGTTCCCATTCTTTGCTCGGTTGTCCAGAAACGAAGTGTTTACCACACACACGTTCATTTTGTAGCTTTTCCTCCGTTAGGTCTGCTCTACTAATGGCAGAAAGCCATTCTCTTCGCCTAGCCGATGTTAACTCCTCGGCATCCCTCCCCTGGTGTGTTATGACACGAGGAACGCGAAAAAACCCCACCTTTTCCCGATGTTTGTGCGCTGCACCCGTCCTGTTTCCACATCCAACAACGATGCACAGCACCATGATGGCAAGGCAGACAGTTTTGAATGGGAATTGTGGATCGCTCAGCCTCGGCTCAGGGAATGTTGCTCATTTTTCTGCGGAATGTAACATACAGCGTGCAATAGAATACTGTGCCTGGACTCCAACATGGCCGCCAGAACGCGTTGCTATGGCCCGCGATTGGTTGCTGGGGACAGGGGTCACGTGACTGAATACGCCCTATAGAAGTAGAATTTATCTAATGATAGTTATATTTTTTTTGTATCCATTAACTGTACTTGTTGTTTTGTTTTGTTGTGACCTGTACTTAGCCAAGTGTGGCAGAAATGTGCAATAAAGGTCTTCATTCATTCATTCATTCATTATCCAGCTTTTCGAAAGCCATGGGACATGTGTACCTTGCATTGTGTATTGGATCCAAGCCTCAAAAGAAAAAGTGAACCCCAACAAAACTAGCACCATGTACATTTTAGAATGTAGCATAATATTGTATTCATAGTTTCTTTCATTATCATATATGTTGCTTGTACTTGTATTTTACTATTTAGCCATTGGGCATGTATTTGCAATAAACTTTGTCTATTAAACATTAATTTTCAGTGAACTAGGTCACCAACACCACGACTGCTCCGGGCTTTGTGTTAACTGTTATCGTCTGACCTGACTCCCGTCCCTGTCCTATATCCCCAAACCGCCCCCTTTCTTTCCGTCCTATACATGTCATGTTTTGTTGTTAGAAGACCCGGGACTTGTCTGGCCATATGCCGCACCCGTCCCCGAGACCTGACCTCTCGAACGCGCACCTCGGACCACAATACCTGCCCATTCACACCTTCCCATTGTCCGCGAGGAGGCGATTGAGCGGGATTAGCACCTCTTCAAGCGCCGGACAATCGCGGGTACAGGTGACACGGGCACACCTGGGGACGTGTATTGGACCAGGTGAGGAAACCAGCGGGATTAAACTGTTTTTGATTACCCCCAATTAAAGCTCCCCTCCCACTTAAATAGTCTTCAACGCCCGCGATAACCTCGTTGTAGGCTTCGGTGCGGGCCACAATATGTTAGCCTCCCGATAGCAGCCTTCGCGACTGGCGTTTTGAAATGATAAAAATGAAAGACCTTGGCTGTATTTTACACTCATGTCTTGAGAGGCTAGTCACAGGTCGCATATTGTATGATTTAACAAACGTAAAATGATTTAACAAACCTCAATGAAAAGCGGCCTGCAGGCCGATTTTAGCTTGAACAAAATTAAAGTTAAACATACGTTACATGATAGTAGACAAATATGTTGCACTGATATATAACCTAACCGGGTACATCCTGCTGGACCATCTCGTAGCTACTAGTGTGTTCTGGTGCCTCCTGTTTTCAATGAATTTGACCTCCGTAGAGCCTGCTAAGGAGGCTAACAACATCTAGCCTAAGATCGAAGCGTAGCGACGGCCGGAAAGGGCATAGGTTCAACAAGGACTGCGGTCGTCGGCTAGGTAGATATCTAGAAGCAGTACTCGCAGTCAGACAACTGTGTGCACGTGCTGTAAGCGAAATACGGGTACTATTATGTCTACTGTACACTGCTACTACTAAATGAATGCTATTATTACGATGTCAACTTGAAGTCCAGACGACATTGTTGTTAATTGCCCCAATTAAAGATCTCCGCCCATGACCCGTAGCATCTATCAATAGTGATTAGAAAACAATATGTAATCGAAAATAAAACGCGTCATGTTCAAACGCCGAGCATGCAAAGTCTGGACGAGTCCGGACGTGTGGCGTGTGTGTGCGTGGCGAGACGGCGTGGATCTACACCGCATAAGTTAGCCTGCACCAGGCCTTCCTACGGGCGTATGGATACAGTAGGATTCGGCAAAAAAACGGAATAATTGGCCAGTAGAGTCAGTCCACGGTGAGGGTCAATATTTCGCCTGTCGACTGCGTTTGCAAATGAAACCCTCTGGTGGCCAAATTTCCCAGGCAAATATTCTCTCTATATTTGGCGTAGTTAGTCTGGTAGAGACTAAACTCCACACTCCACAGACAGAAAACGTGAATCTCCAAACAGATACTACGGGGACCAATGGATACTGTCCCCTGCCACCCTACGATCTGCTTGGAGATAAAGAAACTGTTACCGTCTTATATCCCAACATCTGCTTGGACTTGGAGATTACGAACTCTGACTCGGCCACAACCCCGGAGTCTGAGTCTAACTTCAGATCTGATCTAAGAAGAAAAATGGTCGCCTTAATTTCATCTTTGTTGCGTGAAGCCTTATCTATGTAGTTCCGTGTAACGCTCCGGTTATTTTATGGACTGGTCTCCGCCCAGAAACATTAAGGAAGACCACAGTGATAGTAAAGGGTATCTACGTTCAGTACATCCTTTCTCTCTATAGATAGAATTTTACTGTGATTCTAATCCTAGAATGTGGGTACATACAATACCTGTAGTACAGGTGCATGTAGTGTACTGTAAAATCGCGGTTGTTTTATTTCCGCGGTGGCCTCTCACCGCGAAATCATGATTGTTGATAACACCGCGAATATGTGTTTTGTAATTCTACTACGGCACTACAGAATTGTTTAAAACGCGAACTTTAACTTTGAGCACGCGAACACAACATTTCCCTCCTACCGCAAAATAGAACCACCGCGAAAATAATTAATAAATGCATTTTATTCAGATTTTCTTCGGGATACATTTTGGTACAGATAAGAGCATCTAGTCTAGTCAGAAAAAAACATGCACCGAGGGAAGAAAGGTCTCTCTTTTTCTTTTACGTTTTAGGGGCCATCCTCCGTAGTGACCGCTGCTATAATCTTTAGCTTTATAATCTATCCGTTGTAATCTTTTCACTTCCTAACCAGCGAAAAGATGAGTGAGTCGGTGGTTACTATTTTCTGGTGCCAGATGTATTTGAGGCTATACGGTAAGTTACCCCGTGTGAGGCCCTTGGACTGAAATTCCCTGCGCAGTGAAGGGTGAAAGATTCTGGGTGCGGAGCAGTCGGGCACATGGGTTTGATTTGGGCGGCGGTGTAGGCTAGTGCCTACCCCGTTCGTGGGGCGACCACACGAAGATCAAAGCAGATGTAAGACGGGGTGTTCGCCTGTTATACAGCCTTGTGGCTTTATGTAAGAGAGGACCACATTGTGCAAAGGAAATGTTCGCGGGGTAGAGGTTCCCCCGTCTGTAGGGCAAGCAGATGGGGGGGGGGGGGGGGGGGTGTTCGCCGGTTATACATCCCATCATGGCATGGCTTTTATATGATAGGGGACTGTTGTACAAGGGGAATTTTCGCAAGGGTATGATTTCGGTGTAGGGTAGAGCTTCACCGTCCGCGAGCGTACTGAGCTTCAAACAGATGTCAGGAGTAGCCTCTTACCAGGCTCCAGACGTGGCTAGAAAGAGTACAAATCTTCGCGGCCAAATAGAGGAGTTGGCCAGCCGATAGGTACAATTTGCCACGTCCAATTTCTACTCTTTACGTCTGGAGCCTGGTAAAGGGGGCTTTCATACATCCCTACGGCGGAAATGAATACGGATATGGGATATGGTTTCGCTACGCAGGTAGAAAATGGAGTGTTCGCGGTATTTTTTTAAGTTAGTTCGCGGTTTAAACAAGGGGGTAGTCGGGCAGAAGACAGAACATACATTTTCGCTGTGGTTCTATGTTCGCGTTGAAGAGCTCTTCGCGAAAAGGCAAACATAAAATGACCGCCAACATTTCCGCTTTTACAGTATATAGCGCAGGGGACTATTCAAAACAACCCAGCTACCAGGCAAGGGGGCAGTAAGGTTTCCGAATTCCTCGTATTTTCTGCCAGGTAACCATCCTAACAAAAAAAGAACACGGTGCAGGAAGAAAGTGTTACGATCGATTATCTATCTCGACATCTACTTTGAAATCAACTGTGTAGAATGGATGATGGGGAGTAGCCTTTTTTTGCAGGGTTTCTGGTGGGCGCCAACGCTTTTTTGGGGGGGGGGGGGGAAACGCTGATTTGCGATTTTCAACATTGGGGGCCAGGTTCTTTTGCTGAAAAAAATCGTAATTGCCGGACAATTAGCCTGATTTCAATCAAGCCTCCTGTAACCGCTCGCCGCCCTGTAACCGCTCGCCGCCTAGGGTAGGGGACAGAAATCCCCGGACAGCTGGAGTTTGTGTTATACAGACTACTGGACAATTTTTCCAGCAAAAGAACCTGGCCACGGTGTATTGAAAATTGCGAATCAGCCCTCCCCACGAAAATAAACGCCAGCGCCTAGAAAGCCTAGTAGACAAAGGAGACTAGATGCAGAGCTCCCCCTCGGGGGCAATCCCGCGAAGCTCCAAGCAGATGTTGGGAGGGAAGGTTGTAACGTTTTCTGGCTGACCCAATCGATCATGAGAAAAATGCGAACGAGACAGCCAGAAAAGGGTCAGGATTTTTCATCCCTACCTGGAGATCATTCGTGTAATCTCAGTAAGCACAAGTAAAGAACCTCACTGCACAAATTCGCAGGTCTGCGGCTGATCCCTCTTACCTTCTCATGACTGAGGAAGAAAAGTCAGAAATCCGCGCCAAAATCCCGACAGACTCGCGCAAAGTTCAACCGGATAGAAAATGTGAGGTTGGTTCAAGTTCATATTTGCTAAAGCCTGGAGGTATCACCTGGATAATCATCCTGTCAATAGTAAAAAATACACTATTGACAGGATGATGATGTCAATAGTGCAGTAATACAGGATGATCCTGTCAATAACAGAATCCCCCTACTATTGACAGGACAATCCTGTAAAAAATGCAACCATGTCTGTAATTGACCGAAGCCTGACGTTATTGACATGACAGTGGAAAAAGTGAACCGTAAACAGTATCATCCTGTCAGCAGTAGAAAAAAATTGCACTGCTGACAGGATCAGCCACTTCAGCCTTTGTCGAATCCTTGGGTTACTGACAGAAAATTTGGAGAGAGATAACAGATTTTCCCAATTTTTGACAGGATCATCTTGTCAATAGTGCAGAATTCTGTTATTGCCAGGATGATCCTGTCAATAGCTTGTAACCTCAAAACGTCAAGATGTCGTAACACCAGCGTCGGTGTGTCACAGCAAGGAAGAAACGGCTCCCTGTCGTAAAACCGGAGTAAACCGAAGGGCGCCCTGGTGCCATCTGCGGGTTTATCTCCCCCGAAAGGCAGGGGAGGGAGGGCCCGATTCTATCGATTTTGTGATCAGCAAGAGACGCGGTCTGACTTGGCGCGCGCGGTCCTGTCTCTGCAACTCTCCACAGACGGCCACGCATGAGTTTAAGTCAACCTCCTCCCGCGCCACTTGGTGGAGCCTATGGCAGCGCCCATCTCCGATTCGCAGCCCTTAGGCCGCACAACTATGTGCAAGTCTCTACAACACTCGGGTGCTAGTCCGCTGTGTGTGTTGAACGCATGTCCATACAACTTTCCACAGACGACCACACATAGGTCAGAGAAACACGGAAAATTCTACAGAATTAAACTGAAAGAGGAACTAAAGTCTGTTTCATCAATGTTTAACACTGTTCCCGTAGTCTAACTGTACGTACGCGGTCCTGTCTCTATAACTCTCCACAGACAGAAACACAAAGGTGAGAAAAAAAGGAGAATGATGCAGACAGAACTGGAAGATGAACTCTTGACATGGATGTCAGTTTTAATCGATGTTGTGAGGAAAACGCCGTTTCATTCACTATACACCACCTCTCTACACTTGTCTCCCCAACTCACGACCGACCAAGTCCGACCGCGCGACAGACACACATACAAGTCTGTCTCTTCAACTCTCCACAGACGGCCACTCATGGGTCAGAGAAAAGGGAGAATGTTGTATAAAGAACTGAAAGAGGAACTCTTGATGGATGTCAAAGTCTGTTTCAGCGATTTCGTGAGGAAGACGCCGTTTCACTAGACACCACCTCTCTACACCGTTGTCTCTCCAACTCACGACAGCCAGCCACACATATGTCCGAGTGTGAGAGAATTTTGTAGACTGAAGAACTGGAAGAGAAACTCTTGACGTGGAAAGAGAAGCTCTATTGACACAACAACGTGGATATATAAAGTTTGTTCAATCGATGTTGTGAGGAAAACGCCGTTGACTATACACCACCTCTCTACATTTGTCTCTCCAGCTCAGGACAGACAGACAGCCACACATATGTCCGAGTGTGGGAGAATGTTGAAGAAAGCCCTGGAAGAAGTACGTCTGCTTCGTTGATGCAGTGCGAGGAAGACGCCGTTTGACTGAACTCTTCCCCTCTAGTCTGTGCACCTGTCTCTCCAACACAGGTGATGAAGGGAAACGGAAAAGTCTGTAGAAATAACTGATCTTGGTATGGATACGTCTAGGCTATCAGTCCATCTGGATCAAATTCCGAGGATTCTGGGGCCCGAGTTCTATCCTGGGGGTCGACTTCAGCACGGACTTGTTGTAAGGGATTGCATTCGTCATTTTGGATGGTGACGTAAAGCCGGTGGCCACGTGTATGAGGGAGCTTCAGGCATATAAGCTTCAAGCGTCAAACCTCTGCACGTAAAAGAACCCAACACACTTATCGAGAAGAGTAGGGGTGACCCGGTGTGCTTGGCCAAAACGCGAGCCGTAGCGAAGCCGCATTGTACTACTAATCTCCAAGCAGATCTATAGTTTGCATAAAGACCGTATCAAACTGGCAGAGGAAGTACGTTTTGCAACCCAAGTTGCATTGCAAGCTCCTTCTTCCAGTTGGATACGGTCTTTGCAATCCATTGGGTCTGGTTGGAGACTATTGCACTACCACTAGCTGCTTGAAAAAGCATCTTGCTTCACCTCAAATGAGGATGCCTTGAAACGAAATCAGTCTGGGACAGGTTTGCATGGGCACTGTCCCTATTCCGGGCACAACCTTATTTCACACACTTCCACCGCAGCCGGACGGGTCAGAGAAAAGGGTGAAATATTGTGGAAAGAAACTGGACGAATAATTTAAGATGTCAGGTAAGCCGCGATGGGACAAAAATGATATTCAAGGTGTTCGACACTCTAGCGGTATGTCTTGGTATCGCACCGCGTAGGTGCCAAGTTGTAGCGCCTACTTTGAGTTTGACTGGAATGCGGTGTGGCATCCGATACTAAAACTGTACTATACTGTACTGTACTGCACTGTACTGTACTGTACAATGCAACGTTAACGTATGAAAGTAGCAAAAATGGATGGGAGTAACGAAGCTACAATACCAAAACCTTTGACGATTCAAAAAGGTATAGTATAACACCTTCTCCAGCTTTTGACAGTGAAAACAACAACAATCCTCATGAAACTGACGTGGGATAAAAGTATGAAGTGCAAGCATAGCAACAAAGCCACAAACCCACCATCACTATCAATCGTCTAACGTCTGAACGTCTACAAAGACACAGTCCGTGCTGTCCCACATGTCTTCATTACCACATGCACAGCCAGTGCCGCGTTTTGCACCTTAAAACCGCACAACTAGATCTACTGTAAAATTGGAACTGTGTGCAATGATATGATTTCGCCGCGTAGGGAGAAAATGGGGTGTTCGCGGTAGGTTTACGCGAGCGCTTGAAACAAGAGAGTAAGCGGGCAGAAGACAAAGCAGACATGTTCGCGATGGTTTTAAGTTGAACTCTTCACTGCGAACATAAAATCACCGCGAACATTCTAGTATTTACAGTATACCAGCCAGGTTAGGCGCTGGGAACGAGATTGCCCCGTGGCCCACAGAGGGCGTTCCCATCCCTATAGATTTTCCCGTCGTTCCCAGACACCGGTCCCTGGGCGCCGCAGACGCCATGTCTACCGTGTGTGGACCAGCCAGCTATAAAAACCGTTCCCCGACATCATATGTTATACTAGTGTGAATCTACATTTGGCGGAGTCTACAAAGAACGTAGCCTGGCCACCATCCTTCATAGGTACCTTGCTACCAGTCCACGGGTTAGCAAGCGAAACGATTGAGCCAGTAGTTACTACGGAGGATGGTACCCAGTCTACAACGAACGAAAATCATGATCATCAATACGTTTTCCGTCTATTAAAAAAGAGGTATATTTATCTTGCCAATCTTTGGTAGCAGTGATTTTCCCCTTAATCCCTAAGCTCTCCCCTGAAAGGCCCCTTACCACTGAAGTTAACATTGACAATCGCCTAATCCCCTGCACTCGCCAGTGAAAGGCACGTTACCCCTTACTAAGGGTTGCCAATCATATGATAGGCGCCTAAGCCCATCCAGTGAAAGGCCCAGAGACCCTGACTGCCCCTTGGGTTCACAGTGAAATGTCCCTCAACCCTCGGGTTGCCAATGATAGGCGCCTAATCCCTAACCCCTGAAGTTGACAGAGATGGGCGTCTAATACCCAGAGCTCGCCAGTGAAAGGCCCAGATATCTTGACTGCCCCTGGGGTTCACAGTGAAATGTCCCTTACCCATCGGGTTGCAAATGATTGGCGCCTATTCCTTTCCTAAAGGTACCTACGTCTCATATATGACATCCGTAGCACGTAACGTAAGGGAAATACAGGTTTCTGCATAAATTATGCAAATGTGGTCCTCATTAGCATAATTTGTGTCCGCTCGCCAGCAAATTGCTCAGGCCCCCTGACTGTCCCTGGGGTTCACAGTGAAAGGCCCTTACCCCTCAGGTTTCCAATGATAGGGTTCTAATCCCGTGAGCTCGCCAGTGAAAGGCCCAGACACCCTGACTGCACAGACGGCCGGCGGGATGTTGCCCTGCTTTACCGGGATCACCCCAGAAATGAGGGGCAGTCATCCCGACACGATCCCGCTATTTCACGTGTAAGACTCCCGCGCGTTCGCGTCTGTGCGAGGTGCTTTAGGAGATGATACACACAGCTGGGATCGTACGGACAAAAGTCGGTCATGTTTCATGGGAAGAAAGCATGTGTTTTTGTGCTCATTTTTTTTTTAACGCAGAGGAATGATTTTTTAAAGATAAGTTTTTCTACTATACTCTTCAACACGAAGAACCATTAATCACTATTTCGGACAGGCCGACTGTACTTAGTCCACTCTTTTCTATAAGAGTTCTTCAATGATGCGACCCTATACCTTTACTTCAACTTGGCCTTTACTCCATATATGATTCAGTGCGTTTCACGTGTAAGACTCCCGCGCGCTCGCGTCTGTGCAAGGTGCTTTAGGAGATGATGCACACAGCTGGGTCGTACGGACAAAAGTCGGTCATGTTTCATGGGAAGAAAGCATGTGTTTTTTATGCCCATTTTGTAACGCAGAGAAATTATTTTTTCAAAGATAAGGTACTCGACTATACTCTTCAATACGACGAACCCTTAATCACTATTTCGGGCAGGCCGACTGTACCAAGTCCATTCTTTTCTATATGAGCCCTTTCATGATGCGACCATAGTACATTTACTTCAACTTGGCCTTTACTGCAGATATGATTCAGTGCGTTTCACGTGTAAGACTCCCGCGTCTGTTCGCGTCTGTGCAAGGTGCTTTAGGAGGTGATACAGACAGACGTCTGTATCATCATGTATTTTTTTTTGCCCATTCTTCGAACGCAGAGGAATGATTTTTTTTAACATAAGTTTTTCGACTATACTTTTGTACACGAAGACCCTTGATCACAATTTCGGGCAGACCGACTGTACTAAATGTCCACTCTTTTCTATAAGAGTTCTTTCATGATGCGACCATAGTTTCACGTGTAAGACTCCCTCGCGTTCAGCGTCTGTGCGAGATGCTTTAGGAGTTGATGCAGACAGCTGGGATCGCACGGACAGAAGTCGGACATGTTTCATGGGAAGAAATCATGTGTTTTTATAACCATTCTTTGAACGCAGAGGAATGATTTTTTTTTGATAAATTGTTTGTCCGACTATACTTTTACAAACGAAGAACCCTTATCGTGACAACCCTTTATCGTCATTTCAGGCGAGTCTGCCAGACTAGCTTATAAAGTCCTCTCTTTCTCTTTAAGAGTCACTGCCTTCCATGATGCGATCCCATACATTTACTTCAGAAATGCTCGCTGGGATTTAATTTCGCGATAGGGAGAAAATGGAGTGTTCGCGGTGGTTTTACGTTCGCGGCTTTCGCGGTGACCTCCTTGCCGCGACCTTAAAATCACCGCGAAAAGCCGTTCCATTGTGTGACTGTAACGCTAAGTATTGTTTCAAACGCGAACTCAAAACCACCGCGAACACTCCATTTTCTCCCTATCGCGAAATTAAATCCCCGCGAGCATTTCTGCATTTACGGTATGTTTGATTTTTTTCGACAAAAAAATAATCTCATGACGCCAGTGCGCGCGGAATATGCAGGAGGGATTCCCGTCTAATCCGCCCCACTTTCCCGGCATGCATTATTAAGCGCGCGGACCGCCCAGATTAAAACGACATTTGTTTCACTTATCGTCTGACATGACGTCTGATGTCTAAGCGCGGGAAAACTGCCCCTTGGGATGACGTCATGGGAATGTGTTATGTGGCATGTGTCATACTTCATCTCGTATCTAGTGAGTCATGAATTCACCGTTCTTCCGGCGCCTATGATTTTATGGTAATTTTCATGCACAAGTTGAAATAAGTTCATTGTAAACTTTGTTGTGTACTAATGCTTTCCTTACCTTTTGCTGTATGATGGAGAGGCTTTACACAATCATGATTCTTTAATTCAGGTCACAGCAGATAAATCTTATGCATGACATCAACTGTAGACTCTAAAACTAATGCGAGAACGCAAAAAAAGATTGGTAAAAAAAGTAAGATGTCTAATTTCTAAAGATGGAGACCATAAACGCTGTAACAGCAATTAAAGTGACAAAACATGATATCACAGCCAACATGTCATTTATTCCTGTATTCAAAAAGTGCAGAAAGTGACACCAGTGTGGTAACGTACATTGTAGCACCACGTCAAACTACACTCAAGGCTACCACACTGGTGTAACTTCAACTACGCTCACAAAAATTGTGTTCCAAAAAACAAGAAAATCTGCGCATTTTCCTTTCTCATGCTTTGGTCACAATTGCGCCGGTGCCCGTCGGGGATGTAGCCCCGGCCGGGCTCTAATGTCCGAGGGGCACCGGCTGTCGTGGTCACAATTAAAAGTTTCCTTCGCGCTGCTCTGCAGGGGTCCCGGGGTGCTCCGGCAGGCACTCGGTGGCATTTTTGTAAAATCTTGTCACCTTCATCGGTCGGTCTCCGGTAGGTACCCGAAAGTTGCTCTGACGGTGTCTTGTAGTGACCCCTGTGGGGTCCGACAGGGTACCGCGTGCTTATCACATCCAGCCGGGGCAGTTGTAGGGTCCCTGCCGAATGCCCCGCGAACGACGGTCGGTCATCAGGCAGGCTCCTGGTGGGCACTCGTCATATCTCGGGGGTATATAAAACTGTACTGGAGCTCAAAAAGAAACAAGATATACTAAGTTCACGCTTTAGTTCTACTCACCTGATCTCTAATGTCACACACTTGACCGAGTCTTACGAAGTACACACATTCACTCTGTGCACCTGGTCCCTATCATATCATAATATATTAAGAATACCTAATTCTATACTCTTTGGCAATAACACCAACATATTCCTAATTTTGGTTCTCTGTTACAACTGGCTAACCAAGATATGTGTAAAGTAAATGTTTTGAAGCAAATAAGTTACCAACAAATTCTACGAATACAAATTGCCTTAATTTCTGCAGTAAAAATAAAAGCTATGATATCAATAAGGCCAAACTGTTCCTAATAAACAAGAGAGACCAACATTGTTTGGGGATGCACCTGCCGTACAACTCTACATCCTCTTATAACTCTCCAAAAGAAAGTCACAAGGATAGTTACTACTGACTTAAGCTCACTCATGGCTCTTCTATTTCAATAAATTCAGATTACTAGATATTCACGATAATAATTAAATACAAATCAATGTCTTCACATTCAATTTCCATTCCAACAATTTCCCCAATGTATTTCATATTTTCCCAAACCCTAATTCACTTGTACACAACTATCATATCAGGCAAAGAAATCCCTTTTCCTCACTTCCGTACATCATTGCAGAGTTGCAAAATGCAAATATGTCACAATATGGAACAGTCTTCAGACAAATATACAAACAACCGCCTTTTTTTCTGACGTTTAAAAGTGCCCTGAAAACCCATAATAGCCCCCTGTAGTAAAGTCACATGTTCATTTGTTATCTAACATTAATTCATACGATTAATTATCTGATTATCATTGTCAATCGTTATCATAGTCTATGTATTACTCTGCTATATATCATTTAAAATCAAGTTTGATAAGTATAGACGAGGAGGGCCTAGTATACGCTATATACGCCCTTTCCTCCTCCTGAATCTGTTTTTATCTATTGTTTATCGTAATATGCATTATAGATTTTCTTGTTGTGAAAATAAATAGACAAACAAACAAACAGACAAAATATTACTTGTCCAGGTGGACTGCCGGCAACCGGAGGGGTACCTCGTGGTGTTCTCACGTTGAGGTCACGGCGTCGTTTTGTCCGCGGGACCCGGGCAGAATTTAAGTCAGAACTAAATTTTTCTCGGGTCCCCGCCGGGCCCAAAAATAGCCCGGTAGCCGCAGGGTGCCCCGCGGGGCCACGTAGGGGTCACGCCCGGAAGTGCCAAAAACGGCCCGGGAACTACCCGGCAGGGCCCCTTTTTCCAATTGTGACCGAAGCATAAAATAGGTGAGACGAATTCACTTTGATAATGATCACTTGAACCGCGATTCTGTGCGATATAAGGTTCTTTGGACAATGTTCCGACTCTACTTCCACTTCATCAGCTGTAATGTGGCAATTGAAAGGGCTGAAGACGTTAACACGGATCAGTTCCGAGCACTTAATGAAAACGTTCCTCCCAACCACTCCAGGCATTTCCGAGTTAACGTCCGGGCCCCGATCCTTGTTAGTATAGCGTGGACTTAACTTCTCACAACCTCCTCACCCAGTGTCGTCCCGCCATAACAAACTCCGGGCCGTTTATATCTCAACCCGCTGTCACCTACTCTCCAAGCAGAGGTTGGTGGAGAATTTTTTTTTTTTTTAAGATTGTGACCTCCGTATCATATGCCCCGTTTTCAGGCCCCAGACAGAAAAGCTAGGGGGCATATGATATTTAGCAGGTCACAATCTTCTCCATCAACCTCTGCTTGGAGAGTACTGTCACTGACAAACTACAAGAGACGAGAAAGCGATACTCTCCAAGCACACGTTTGGCTCCGATTGGTTTTTGACAGCATTTTAAGCGTTTTTATTTGTCGAGCTTTATCTTTTGTCACAGACTTTTGAAACGACTATCATATCATACGTTGAAGTGATTAGATCTATAAGGCATTGATGCTTGCGTTTGCAGAGGTTTGGCCGGCCGACAAAAAGACATCCAAAATGGAAAGCCCGACAAAAGCGCCTAAAAAGTACGCCAGAAACAAGTGGGAGCGTAACCTCTGCTTGGAGAGTGATCTCATTCCGCTGTCACCACCGAAGGACAAGAGGCGAGAAAGCGAAACATAAACAACACTTAGACCACTTGCTCGGCAGCGTTCCGAGAACGGCCAAGTTTTGTCTGCAAACAACGTTTGTCTATTTTGCCGTAACCGAAACCGCCATCAAAGGGGGCTTACATCCGGGGACTTCGCCCCGCGGGAAACGAGTAGTTGACAAGGCGCTGACAGACGATTGGCTAAGAGGAGGATTGCATGTAACAGGACAACGATGACCTAGTAAGTCTTTAGCAAACCAACAAAGACTTCCTTTAGATCTCAATTGCCAAAGGTCATATTTTGTAGCTTTATTTTACTTTCTTATACAGACGATAGAAGAGTGAATTAAGAGGGTATTGTCCTAACTGGTCCTGTTTTGACAGAAAACGGGCTCGAAGTACAACAGACAAGATTGTGTTGTCATCATCATCATCAACATCATCATTATTTCGGGTGTGTTGCCCAGACTAAGTTTGCCCTCTCTTTACATATCCTGGTATCCAAACCTATTGTAGCTGCCGAGTCTCTTCTGTCCTCCACTTGGCTTCCGGATAGCAGAGAAGAGACTCGGCGGCTACATGTATAGGTTTTGGATACCAGGCTACTCTTTCCATACGTTTCGGTCACCCATAGCGCAATTTCGAGGTCGTCAACCGACATCCCGAGCAAGTTGGTTTGTAAAAGATACTAGTAATAAAAACCAGTCGTAGTCGCCCAGCATGCGTGTATATCCGTGTATTGGCATTAGCTTGCTTGTTCTTTAATAACAATGACAATGAACTTTATTGCATATTCATGCCCATCGCGGGCTAAATGCATTAGGTAATAAGAAGTAAAAGAAAAGAAACAGTGTGCTATATTCCATCTAAATCTACAGAGTATCTTCTTTCGGCTTCTTGAAACATTTGTACACAAATTCACATAGTTTTTCAATCATATCGTAGTTTCTAGAAGACACAAACATGTGAATAACTCGTTATTTGTAAGATGCGCATATTTCTTGTCTAGTTGTATGGAACTTACAAGGGGTCTGCGCATGTCTGCATATAGTGAGTATTCTAAAATAAAATAAAATAAAATAAAATGTATTTCATACTCTATACAATCATTGTTACAGAATGTACACATTCTGTTATTTGGTGGACCTTGTCCCTCGCTCTCTATAATGACGGTTGCATGATATGGCAAGAAGATTGTGCTGTAGTCGTCTTGTTTTTGTCTGAACAGAGTTATCAGACGGCCTGTCCGCCGGACGGTTTCCTGTGACGATAAGACGGACTTCTCGAAGTGGCTCGCTTGTTGTTGGAGACGTCTCCAGGGCCCCGGCCTACTTCTCTAACTGTGCGACCCCGGTTGTGTTGTTGAGTTTTTCTGTGATAACAAAGCAATTATGAGGGGTGCATTACCTGGATGTTTTGATGCGGAATAATTGATACAGATATATTTTTCCTTCTATTTCAATTTGTCTCTCTTTTTCTTTCTTTCTCTCTCTCTCTTTTTCTTTCCCTGTACGATTATATATTTTGATATCTGAATACATACCCAAACCATAGATAACAGGAACTCTTGGAGAGAAAGATTGGACCTAATCAACTACGGGCAACCCACCAGAAAGGATGATGATAATGATGACATTCATACAAAAGCAATAGGAGAATTGATACGCGACTAAAAGTCAATGAATGCATTACATGGTCATGTGCTTGAATGTTTCATATGAGATGGCAGCGTTCGTGTGTTTACCTCCCAATGATCAGGTAAGCAATTTGTCTTCACAACATGATCGTGCATCGTAACTTTTTTTATCGAATTGAGTTAAAATTCTTCCCAAGCTTTTCAAGTTTAGTAGAAGGCTAGCCTATATGTAGTGGTGTGTGTGTGTGTGTGTGTGTGTGTGTGTGTGTGTGTGTGTGTGTTCAACGTTTTGTCATGAAAATATTCAGAAAAGCAGAATGCAATTTATAAAACAGTTATGCTCCATTTATAAACTTTTGGGTTTGAACTTGCGACCTGCCTAATGCAAGTTGAGCACTTTATCCACTGGACATTTGGACCGGTATAACATCTCGCACATACTTAAGTTGATTTTGAACAACTTTAGTCTAGATAGCTTTGGAGCAACACAAGTTACAATTGCACCAGGTAATATAGGTCAATATACATTCCGGCAATTACAACCCAAAGCACAACTCTGACCGCTTAAGCCCTGTTTTCCCTTCCCCTTCCCCAGCGAGTTGCCGCGGAGTTTTCTCTCATAACAGAACCTGTGTGTGTGTAGACGTAAGGCACACCCTGATCAAAGCGCGCGCACGTCAGGTCACATCCCCCGCGGGGCCACTCACCCCACCCACGGGGCGGGCTACCGACACCGCTGTGTCACTCACGGGGGTCTTCTCTGACAACACGTCAGGACTATATGATATGTAGGCGCAGTCATAGAGGAATGCAATGATATTAGATGTTTGTGAAAAAGTGGACAAGAGTAAGAGTAGACATGACAATAGCCTGTGTGCCATCCATCTTAAGATTTAGTTTACCGGGGCTCCCATACTCGCTCCAAGTATGCCTGTGTTGGAGCCCGGGTCAACTAGATCATGAGGAGCACTCAGGCTAGCCTACATGACATGTGAGCACGGGTGAATTTTGGAATTTTTCGCGAAAATGAAGGAAATCTTGAAATGTCCGCGAAAGTTGTTCATGGGCCGGCCTCCAGATACCACTGTGTCACTCACGGTGTCATCACAAAGTCTTCCCTGTCAGTATGTCAAGACTAGACTAGCCTCTGAGTAGCCACAACCTCGAACATTGTTCACGGGGCGGCCTCGCGCCATCACTGTGTACATGTCACTCACGGTGTCTTTACAGGTGTCTTCTCTGTCAGTGAGTCATGACAAGATTTCCAGTAAATGTCACCATCATATCAAGGAATGCAATAGTGTGGTGGTATTGCGAAGATGCTCTTTGTGAAAAAGTCGACAAGACTAAGAGTTCACATGAGCAATTGAGCACCAGAAAATCTTTTCCCGAAAATTTAGAAATCTTTAGATTTTTTCCGAAAACTGCTCACGGAGCGGCATCGCAACGCCACTGTGCCATTCTCCATGACCTCAATGAAGACTTCTCGGTCAGAATGGCGTACGAGTGTTGTACAAACACACAAATACACACACACACACACACACACACACACACACACACGCACACACACACACACACACGCACGCACAAACACACACACACAGACAGATGCGCTCACACATGCTGCGCACGCACGCACGCACGCACGCACGCACGCACACACATACACTAACACACTAACACACACTGCAAGGTCTAGACAGCATAGTTCGAGTCTTAAGCCCCTGTCACACTTGTGCGTATATACAAGTCCGCATGAGTTGCGCATTAACATGTTTTTGGTTTAGGTTAAGTTTGCAGCCGAATGAGTGATTTCGTAGGTTCGACCACTAGACTGCACAACGGTGGTTCAAAGTAGAAAACAACTTTCTCCCCGCAAACCTTACTTAAACCCAAAAAATGTTAATGCGCAACTCACGCGCCCTTCAATATACGCACAGGTGTGACAGGGCCTTTAGAAAATCCGTCTGTGTTAGAAGCCCGGCAGTCAGGAAAAGTTACGATATTCCACCCTACCACCTACTTGGACTCTAGCTCCAAGGTCCCAGAACCCGCCACGTGCGGTCTCACCTGCACATGTCTGCCCGCCGACGCGGAACGCTGGGCCTCCCCGGCAGCCGACAGACGAAGGGCAGGAGGCGTCAACCCGGTTGTCACGGGCGGAGGGTTAGGAAAATAAACACGGCGGACCTGAACTTTCTCAGCTCAGACGGGACGGTCAGGGCGGGGGGAAAGCGACAGGTCATTTGCCGAAGATAGTCGGTGAAAAATGAGACAATTAGGTCAGACCTACCTGAACTGTGAACCGACCTGTGTGCTATACAGTATGTGTCCAGGTCTGCCCAACATGGTACGTGTAAATGTGTGAAGACCGCTGATTCAGCTAAATGACATTAGTCCTCATGAACTAGACCTAGTAAATTTACACGTGTTAACAGTTAAACAAATAAAAAAGCATAATGATTGTTCAAGTAGCTAGTATTGATATGCGACTTCGGAACTGCTCGCTTATTTGGCCATATGCGCACCGGGTCACCCATACTCTTTTTGATAAGTGTGTTGGGTTCTTTTACGTACAGATGTTTGGTGCTTTAGGGTCGTAATCTAGATCTAGTAGGTTAACAGTCGTAGAATACCAATAACATATATATACATTCGTAATACAATAATGTGTTACTCGACAGGATAAGCATGTCTTTTATCGTACGTAAGAACATACATCCCTGTAAGAATAGTCAAGTATTGCTATGGAAGATCTGTCTAAGTTTATAAAAAAGAGAAAAGTCATTCATTCTTTCATACACTTTGCATTCTTCCTAGGCCTAGTAATGGAGCCATTGGGACGACTTTTTTTTTTCTAAATCAGCAAACCTTGATGAAAAACGTGATGTACTAAGTATGTTACGAAGTAAATTACTCCAAGTCCAAACTCTATTTGGTATAGGTTGAACTGTTGGCACATCTCCCCAAATAGTTTAGAGATAAAGGCACTCCCCAGACAACGCTCCTGACCCAGTTTTCACAATCTGTCCCCACCGCAACCGCCCACAGCCTAAAGGCAGGCTCTTCATAGAGATAAGATAGTTAGCAGGCTTGTCAGTACAGCGCTAGTACAGTATACCACCCACAACAGACTGAGTCATGGTTGTCTAGTTCACCCGACTGTATAGTCGGAAGGCTCCGTTAATCTCCAAGCAGATGAACGGAGCTTATTCTAGGTGTTTATCCCTGTTTTTTCCAACCTCCTTCTTCACCGAGATAAGATAGTTAGCAGGCTTGTCAGTACAGTACTAGGGTCTACTAGTTGCTCCCACCCACAACACTGAGTTAGGGTTGCCTAGGTCACCTGACCGTTAAGTCTGTAGGCTCCGTTAATCTCCAAGCAGATGTAAGGAGCTCATTCTCTGTGTGTTAACACCTGTTTTTGCAACCTGCTTCTTCGAGATAAGGTAGTTAGCAGGGTTGTCAGTGCAGTACTAGTGACTACCACCCACAACACGGAGTCATGGTCGTCTAGTTCACCCTATTGTATAGTCCGAAGGCTCCGTTAATCTCCAATTAGTTGTAAGCTGAGCTCATTTTCTGTGCTTTACTGCGGCCTGTTCTTGCCACCTGCTTCTTCACCGAGATAAGGTAGTGAACGTTATATAACAGGCTTGTCAGAGTACAGTACTAGTACTGCCGCCCACAACACAAAGTCGTGGTTGTCTAGTTCACCCGAGTCCGTAGACATTACTTGTTCTATGTTTTACAATGCATGTGCCTTTAAATTGTTGGTTATAAAGATTTTTTTTACTTTACCTTCTCGTAGATAAGACAGTTAGCCTGTCAGTAGCCCCTCCAGGCCACCACCGGTAGGTACCCAAGTACACCCTCCGCGGAACCTGCTAACAAGGCTAACCCCCCGAAGGCAGTTTCCTTTCGTAGATAAGACAGTTAGCCTGACTGTCAGCGCCCCTCCAGGCCAACAGCCACCCACCTATCGGTACCCAAGTACGCCCTCCCCAGAGCGTGCTTATGCTACGGTCCCATTTCCAATCCGGGGCCCGACCGGGCTGTTTGCGAGAACGAAAAATAAAATAAAAACGCATCTAAAGAAAATACACAATATATACTGTATATGGTTAGGAGTAATTCTTTTACGTTTTGTGACTTGTGGTATTTTTTATTATTTTTTTTCTTTCCCTCAAACTGCCCGGCCGGGCCCCGGCCGCTTTGGAAATAGGATCGTAGCATAAGGAGACTAACCCACTGAAGGCAGGTTCTCTCGGAGATAAAACAGCCAAGTTGTCAACACCCCTCCAGGCCACCACCGATACCCAAGTACGCGTGTAATGACAACGAAATAGCTCACTTAGATGCACAACTGATAAGGAACGCTTTAATTCCGACTTCGGCATTCCAAGGCCGCCGCCGCGCGAGACACACAACAACAAAGGGTCCAGATTTGTCCGGGTGTCAGTAAGATGCACTTCGTCGTGTGAGGGCTTCTTAAGTCTTGCCACACATGTCCTGACATAAACTAAAATTGTACTTTCATGATTTCTCTTTACTTTCATGATTTACTTTCATGATTTCATGATTTCATGACTTATCTTTCATATATTGTATTATGCTATGTATTGCCTAAGTGCCTTATTGTCGTATTCAGTGTAATTGTAATGTAAGTGGTCCGCAACATCAGCTTGCCTGCCTGGCGCTCCACTGTGCGTTGTATTGTTGAAATTTCGAATAAAGATAATAAAGATGATTTCTCTTGTTGAAAGGACGAATGGACGATTTTTTTTTCCTTTGGAGAAATTCGCGACAAAGAGTTAGAAGAAACCTACAACTGTCCACGGTTTGAGTTTGGACCGCGATCAGCCGGGCGCATTGATCGGTCACGGTCACGGCGAGACGGCCCGGCCGCGTCACGGGTCAGCAGCCGTGCCCCCGGGGTCCGGGGAGGTTAGGGACGAGCCCTGATCGGAAATTAAAGGCAGGGGTGGTGACGTTAGTAGTAGCAGAAAAAGTACTTGTACTGTTGTGACCTTCGTTTTCCTGTGAAACGAAACTTTTGATGTCGTAACCTTTGTTTGTCAGTGAAACGAGAGTTTTCATGGCAAGATTTTGAGCAGTAAAAGTAGGAAAAGTAATAATCAAAGTGTTTTGTTTTGTTTTGATATAAACATTTAGAAGTACCGTTTGATGTTATCTGATTTCTCTGTGTTTACGTATCGTCTCCTCTTACACGTGTCACCTTATGTGTCTTTGTCTATCGGAAAGTCCTTTGTGGATATGGATTTTGTTCTTATTTACTTCACAGCGTTTAAGATTTTTCATTGTTTCAATGAACACTTTCCACTAAATGCTGAGGGCATTATAAGCCCCCTTGGGACAGAAAGTGTAGACCTAAGTATCTAGGTATATGCATTACTAAAGCAAAAAAAGAATGGCAAGTCAGCAGAATAGCCGTTGATTCTTCTTCTTCTTTACTGCTTAGCCTCATATCTGAGATTATCAGCAGTTGTGCATGGGTTAGATACAACACAAGTGCCCGGTACAAGTAAAACAAAGGGGAAAATAAAGGAAAGGCGCTAAGGAACATAAATTACTGAATTTGTGTGTGCAAAGGACAGGACAAGTGAATTTAGCGAGTTAGTAATACATTTATTTACATATATACAAGGACGTGTAGGGGTGGCTCAATGCAGCAAGGTCCTCCCCATCTTCCCAGATTCAGATGTATAGCTACTATGAATCCAGAAGCAAGAAACCAAAGTTTCTTTCTTTCTTTCATCGCTATATGAAGAATCGTCAACTTTCCGTGAAAAAAATACAGACATGAACAAATCAATTCTGACACAACCCAAAAGTCCTGCGTAAGCCTATTTCTGTCGTGATCTGCTTTGCACCACGTAACAAAGTCCCTTCTTCATGTCTCCGAGATGTGAAGAATCGCCAAACTTTCCGTCAAAAGTACAGACACGAACAAAGTTGAACAATGCAATTTGGCGACGCCGCATTCGGTATGCATGGACGGTTTAACCATGAAATTGAAATTCCGCAAACTCACATAAATATTTCTGCCCACCGGCAACAAAGGCACAGATGCCGAATTAGCCGGTGTGGAACCGGAACCAACA